>NC_090373.1:114548090-114855888 GCF_036365525.1 Heterodontus francisci
ATTGGCACCTCTGGCAGCTGAAGGAATGACTGTAAACAGGCGGGGTCAGTTGGAAGGAGCGGAATTTAAAGAAGGTCAACAATCCCAGTGCCTCAGCTTTTATTCAGTCTTCCACATCACTGCAGCTGCAACAGCAGATAAATAAAACTAACACTTTTTCTTGCCTACTGGCCATACATACATAGCTAATGGATACCCAGAATATTTCCAGCAACTGCTTGAAATATTATGGCCAACCCCATACCTAATTGCACACTGAATAAAAACACATGTTAAACCAGCAAGTCCAAACCGGGAATGTTATGGACATTTGAGTTTGACAGTTAGGATGAAAACCATTTATAATCTGTAGCATCATATGAATAAGCCATCTGCTTCACTTTTATAGTCAAATTTAAAACAGTTTATGGGAAGCATCAGTGTGAATCTTTACTATATACAGACCACAGAAGATAACAGCTTCCAAATGTTATGGTATTCAGGGGTTTTCACAGGCTGTGAATATCTCAGTCACATAAGGTTTGCAGGATAGATGGTAATTTACAGTATCGGGAACCACTTGAAGACATTGCACCTGATAAGCCCAAAGGGTGTTTGGGTTAATTGATTTATTTTTGAATATATCGTTGTCCCTCCACGTTATGCTAAACATTACTTTATTGCAGTAAAGTTTGTTTAAAATAACAATTTATGAAACAAATTGATACCCAGCGAAAAAACCTCAATTAACTTATTTAAATAAATGATAATTACAGAATAATTACTTACCTCATTGTGACGGCTGTCCCACTCCAATATTCCGGTCGGTTGCCAGTAGTCCCGCGCGGTCGGATCTCCATTCGGAGATCTAAGGCATAACACTGGAGGGGAGAGGGGAAGAGTGAAATTTTCAGGGTCGGAGGGGGGGAGCGGGGAAACCTCCTACTATTGGCTGAGGGGATGGTGGGAAGGAATTGAAGGGCAAAGGTATTAAAGTTCGGGCGGGGGGGAAGGTCAGGATTTTCCCTCCATTTCTACTTAAAAATTCAAATTACTTGTAAGGACTTGAAGCCCTTTAAAAATGGCGCTGGCATCTGCACGGTGGCACTGGACGCCATTGTCGGGGATGGAGCGTCCGCCCCCTCCACATCATCAGGGGTGGGCAGTCCACCCCCTCCACGTAAATAAGCCGCCACATGAAATATCGCGACAGCTCCGCAGCGCACAGTGGCGCAGGGGTTAGCACCGCAGCCTCACAGCTCCAGTGACCCGGGTTCAATTCTGGGTACTGCCTGTGTGGAGTTTGCAAGTTCTCCCTGTGTCTGCGTGGGTTTTCTCCGGGTGCTCCGGTTTCCTCCCACATGCCAAAGACTTGCTGGTTGATAGGTAAATTGGCCATTATAAATTGCCCCTAGTATAGGTAGGTGGTAGGGAAATATAGGGACAGGTAGGGATGTGGTAGGAATATGGGATTAGTGTAGGATTAGTATAAATGGGTGGTTGATGGTCGGCACAGACACGGTGGGCCGAAGGGCCTGTTTCAGTGCTGTATCTCTAAACTAAACTAAACCTTTTGAAGCTCACCGAGAACAGTGACGAGCTGTAAAAATTCAGCTCATTATGTTAAAAACCTATGGAATTTTTATCACAATGGAGAAATTTGACATTCCACAAAGATAGAATGAGTGTTTCAGAGCCAGAGAAAATTTTCAGCAGTAATTATGACTTGATACGCCATTAAAAACCCAGTTACACCTCATTCAATAAGGTGTAACTCTTTCCAAGAGTTTTACAGTGAGATTAGAGTAAAAATGAAAGTTCACATCAATTCAAGTGATTTCTAAAGATTTTTATCTGTGAAGACTTCAACAGCATATTCTGTGGAGGAACAAGGTATCACTGACAGAAACCTCTGGATTTTCATGTTTAACAGCACACGTGTAGATACCAGAAGTTGCTGTCAGTTTTGCAGTCATAATGATGGTGAATGCTATCAGTTTCACCGTCATTACAACTACAAAATCTGGACTAATGTAATTGCAGTGTTGTATTCAAAATGCATCTCAAAGAAATACAACAAATCCTAAATAAGAAACTTGCACTTATATAATCTCTTTTGATATTGGCAAGCTATTCCAAAATGCTTTACAACCACCAGATTATTTTGGAAATTCAGTCCATGTTGCTATGGTGTTGCTTCTCAATTTGCACAAAAACACAGGTGCAGTCCATTATTGTTTAATTTGATGAGAATTTAATGTATTCGTCAACAGTACCATATATATTTTTAAAACTCTAATCGTATATCATAGTCAGAAAGAATATTCAGAATGGACGATGTGATCTTAATTTGATTACATCATCACAAATAACTGACTCCAATGTTATATATTGGAGGCTTGCAACACAGTGAGTTTTATTGTTTTGTGCCAAGATGTGGCACCATAGGCAATATCTCAATGTAAAACGAATCAAGGTACATAGACATGATAAATTGGACAGCTACAAAGAATAATTGCTCATGCTTCGCACAATAATAAGATGCAAAGCTGGCAATAAATGTGAAGGAGAAGGAAAGGTTTGGGAAAAGCATCCTGTTGATTATCAGTGGATTTCCTCCTGCAGGAAGTCATCAAAAAGAAGAAAAAAGTATTTTGGCAGAAATTCCAGGCCCCCCAAAACAACTGCCTGCCTTAGGCTGTGTAGAAATTACTGCAAATATTAACATGACTTTCAAGACCACTACAATAAGTCAAATAAAGTGATCATGAGGACCAAGCCAAATTAAAGATGACAGCAACAGTCCTACTGTGACAAACAGAGTGGGTGCAGCAGAAAGTAAATACCTTCTTTTTAATCTAATTGAGTGAGTTCATTTGAGTGGGTGTAGTACACAGTACTTAGATTTCTAAATGACACTTTGGAATCTCCCTTCCTTCCTACATCAATGAAATAAAGGTCTATGGAAGTTTATTGTCCAGACTTTGATAGCTGGATGTCTACTATTACTTTCCAGTTCCTTTCAAAGTTTCCATATGTTAATTTTATTGTATTCTTTATAAATTTATACCTACAAATTTTTGATCTGGGTGCAATACTTCCCATTTATATAAGTGTTTCTGTAAATGGTCCCCTAAATTTCTCTGCTCATCCAGAGTTCTTAGCTTCTCACCATTTAGGAAATACTCTGATCTGTCTTTCTTATGTCCAAAGTGGATGACATTGCATTTCCCCACATTAATCTGCATCTGCCATAGCTTTGTCCACTAACATAATCTATCAATGTCCTTTTGGAACTTCCTGCTCCCATCTGCACTACTTATTGTGCCACCTAATAGTGTCATCAGCAAACTTGGATATATGGCTCTCTATTCCTTCATCTAACTTTCCCTATGTTAAAGGTGCAGGTTGTTGTTGTTGGTCTCCTGTGATTAGATGCAGTTAATTCAGTATCCCAGGAGAGGAATTACTATTTACAGTTCATATATATGTGTTAAATGACACAAAAAAGGTAAAGTAAAACATCATGTCCAACAAAATGGGTAAATACATTCCATGTAAATACTAAACCAGCCAACTATTTGTGCCAAGAACTGGTCAATAATGTGTTGAAGAGAAAACCATAGAACCATTGAAAAGTTATGGCACGGAAAGAGGCCATTCAGCCCATCGTGTCTGCGTCGGCTGAAAAAAATTGCTGCCCATTCTAATCCCACCTTCCAACACCTGGCCCATAGCCTTGCAGGTTACAGCAATTCAGGTGCAGGTCCAAGTACCTTTTAAATTAGTTTATGGTTTCTGCATTTACTACTGATCTGGGCAACGAATTCCAGAACCCTCTTGGTGAAAAAGTTTTTCCTCATGTCCCCTCCAATCCTTCTATCAATCACCTTAAATCTGTGCCCTCTCAGCCTCCTTTGTTCTCAGGAAAACAACCCTAGCCTATCAAATCTTTCCTTGTAGCTGCAATTTTCAAGCCCTGTCAACATTCTTGTAAATCTCCTCTGTACTCTCTCCAGGGCAATTATGTCTTTCCTGTAATGTGGTGACCAGAACTGTACGCAATACTCCAGCTGTGGCCAAGCCAGTGTTTCGGCACTACATCCCTGCTTTTATATTCTATACCTTGGCAAATAAAGGAAAGCATTCCATATCCCTTCTTCACTTTATCTCCCTGTCCTGCCACCTTCAGGGACCTGTGGACATGCACTCCAAGGTCTCTCACTTCCTCTACTCCTCTCAGTATCCTCCCATTTATTGTGTATTGCCTTGCTTTGTTTGCCCTCCCCAAATGCATTACCTCACACTTCTCCAGATTGAATTCCATTTGCCACTGTTTTGCCAACGCAGCCAAACCATTGATATCATTTTGGAGTCTACACCTATCCTCTTCACTATCAACTACACGGCCAATTTTTGTGTTATCAGCAAATTTCCCAATCATGCCTCCCATATTTAAGTCCAAATCATTAATATATACAACAAACAGCAAGGGACCCAACACTGAGCACTCTGGAACGCCACTGGAAACTGCTTTCCATTCGCAAAAATATTCATTAACCATTATCCTTTGTTTCCTGTCCCTGAGCCAGTTTTGGATCAAACTCACTCCATTCCCCTGTATCCCATGGGCTTTTACTTTTCTGACCAGTCTGCCAGGTGGGACTTTGTCAAATGCCTTACTTACCATGTAGACAGCATCCACTGCACTACCCTCATCAATCATCCTTATTACTTCCTCAAGAAATTCAATTAAGTTAGTAAGACACGACCTTCCCTTAACAAATCCATGCTTACTATTCCTGATTAATCTGTGCCTTTCTGAGTGACAGTTTATTCTATCTCTCAGAATTGATTCAAATAATTTGCCCACCACCAAGATCAGACTGACTGGCCTATAATTATTTGGCCTATCCCTCGCACCCTTTTTAAATAATGGTACAACATTTGCAGACCTCCAATCCTCTGGTACCTCACCTGTATCTAGTGAGGATTTGAAAATGATCATCAGAGAATCCGTTATTACCTCCCTGACTTCATTTAACAACCTGGGATACAATCCATCCGGCCCTGGTGATTTATCCACTTTCAAGGACGTCCGACTCTCTAGTACTTCCTCTCTCATTATGCTTATTGTATCTAATATCTCATATTCCTCCTCTTTAACTATAATGTCTGCATCAACCCTCTCCTTTGTGAAGACAGAGACAAAGTACTCATTAAGAACCTTGCCCACATCTTCTGCATCCAGGCATGTTACCTTGTGCATCTCTGATAGACCCTACCCTTGCTCTTAATGTACTGATAAAACATCTTTGGGTTTTTCTTGAATTTACCTGCCAATACTTTTTAATGTCGTCTCTTTGCTTTCCTAATTTCCTTTTTTACTTCAGCTCTGCACTTTCTATACTCCTCTAGGCTTTCTAAAGTGTTGTTATTGTGAGTGTCATATGCTTTCTTTTTCTATTTTACCTTACTCTGTATGCTTCTGGATAACCAGGGGGCTCTGGATTTGGCAGTACCACCCTTTTTCTTTGTGGGGACATGTTTACATTGCTCCCGTAGAATCTCGCTTTTGAATACCTCCCACTGGTTTGCCACTGATTTTCCTTCAAGTAGCTGTATCCAGTCCACTTTCGCCAGATTGACTCTCAGCATTGTAAAATTTGCCTTCCCTCAATTTAAAACTTTTACTCCCTGTTCTATCTTTGTCCTTTTCCATAATAATGCTAAATCTAACTGTATTATGGTCACTATCTCCAAAATGGTCACTCACTTCTACTTCATCCACTTGCCCAGCTTCATTTCCTAAAACTAAATCTAGAATTGTGCCCCCTCTCATTGGGTTTGTTACGTGTTGGCTAAAAAAGTTCTCTTGAATGCAGTTCAAGAATTTTGTGCCCTCTGTGCCCTTCACACTGTTTGTATCTCAGTTGATATTAGGGTAGTTGAAATCCTCAACTATTATTGTCCTATTGTTTTGCACTCAGAAATTTGCCTGCATATATGCTCTTCTGTCTCCCTCAATGTTCAGCCCGGCACGCTGTAGTGTGCCTAATCGGTAAATGAGGTGCTGTTCCTTGAGCTTGTGTTGATGTTCACTGGAACAGAGATGTGAGCATGAGAGCAGGGGGGAATGTTGAAATGGCCAGCAACTGGAAGCTCGGGGTCATGCTTTCGGACTGAGCGGAGGTGTTCCGCAAAGCGGTCACCCAGTCTGCGTTTGGTCTTCCCAGTGTAGAGGGGACCACATTGTGAGCAGCGAATACAGTAAATTGAAAGAAGTACAAGTAAATCACTGCTTCACCTGAAAGGAGTGTTTGAGGCCTTGGATAGTGAGGAGAGAGAAGGTAATTGGACAGGTATTACACCTCCAGCGATTGCAGGGGAAGGTGCTGTGGGAAGGGGACGAGGTGGTAGGGTAATGGAGGAGTGGACCAGGGTGTTGCAGAGGGAACGATCCCTTCGTTGTGCCGACAGGGGAAGGGAGGGGAAGATGCATTTGGTAGTGGCATCACGCTGGAGGTGGCGGAAATGACAGAAGATGTTCCTTTGGATGTGGAGGCTGTTGGGGTGGAAAGTGAGAACAAGGGAAACCCTGTCGTGGTTCTGGGAGGGAGGGGAAGGGGTGAGGGTAGTGGTGCCAGAAACGGTTGAGGGCCCTGTCAACCACAGTGGGGGGGGAATCCTCGGTTGAAGAAAAAGGAAGACATATCAGAAGCGCTGTAATGGAAGGTTGCACCATCAGAGCAGATGCGTCGGAGACAGAGAAACTGGGAGAATGGAATGGAGTCCTTCCAGGAGGCAGGGTGTTAGGAAGTGTAGTCAAGGTAGCTGTGGGAGTCGGTGGGCTTATAATGAATATTAGTAGACAGCCTATCCCCAGAGATGGAGATAGAGAAGTCGAGGAAGGGAAGGGAAGTGTTGAAGATGTGAAGGTGAGAGAAGGGTGGAAATTAGAAGCAAAGTTGATAAAGTTTTCCAGTTTGGGGCGGGAGCAGGAAACGGCACCTATACAGTCATCAATGTACCAGAAAAAGAGTTGGGGGAGGGGGCCTGAGTAGGACTGGAACAAGGAATGTTCGACATATCCCACAAAAAGATAGGCATAACTAGGACCCATGTGGGTACCCATAGCAACACCTTTTACTTGAAGGAAGTGAGTGGAGTTGAAGGAGAAGTTGTTCAATGTGAGAACAAGTTCAGCCAGGCGGAGGAGGGTGGTGGTGGATGGGGACTGGTTGGGCCTCTGTTCAAGGAAGAAGCGGAGAGGCCTCAAATTGTGCTGGTTGGGGGATGGAGGTGTAGAGAGATTGGACGTCCATAGTGAAGAGGAGGCCAGGGAACTGGAAATTGTCAAAATGACGTAGGGCGGCAGGAGAGTCACGGATATAGGTGGGAAGAGACTGGACCAGGGGAGAAAAAATAGAGTCAAGATAGGAAGAAGTAAGTTCAGTGGGGCAGGAACTGGCTGAAACAATGGCTCTGCCGGGACAGTCCTGTTTATGGGTTTTGGGAAGGAGGTAGAAGCGGGCTGTCTGGGGTTGTGGGACTATGAGGTTGGAAGCTGTAGGGGGAAGATCTCCAGAGGAGATGAGGTCAGTGACAGTCCTGTGGATAGTCGCTTGATATTCGGTGGTGGGGTCATGGTCCAAGGGGAAGTAGGAAGAAGTGTCTGAGAGTTGGCGCTGAGCCTCTGCAAGGTAGAGGTTGGTATGCCAGACAACAACAGCACCACCCTTGTCTGCAGGTTTGATGACAATGTCGGGGTTAGACCTGAGAGAATGGAGTGCAGCAAGTTCAGAGGGGACAGGTTAGAGTGAGTGAGGGGGGCAGAGAAATTGAGATGGCCAATGTCTCGTCGATTGTTTTCAATTACAAGATCAAGAGCAGGTAAGAGGCCAGAGGGAGGGGTCCAGGTGGAGGGAGAATGCTGAAGGCGAGTGAATGGGTCTGCTGGTTGGGGGGAGGACTCCTGGTAGAAGAAGTGAGCCCAGGGGCGCAGTCGATGGAAGAAGAGCTCAACGTCATGCTGAGCGCAAAATTCATTGAGGTGGGGACGTAAGGGGATACAATTGAATCCTTTGCTGAGTACAGAACATTCAGCGTCAGACAGGGGAAGGTCAGAGGGTAAAATGAATACACGGCAAAGGGTCAGATCAGAAGGGGTGGGGTCAGAGAGAAGTGAAGGGGAAGAAGGATCTGGAGGGGCATTAGTCCCCTTCAGCTGCTGGAGCTTGTGTTCCTTAACACCTGAAAGGAAGAAAAAAGGTTTTTTGTTAATGCGTCAGATAAGACGAAGGATGAAATGAAACTGCGGAGTAGAACAGCTTTGAGATAAGTTGAGGCATTGTTTCTGGAGAGAGAGGTCCAGTTTGTGGAATGTGGATCTCAGGATGCTGCGAGAATAGCAGTCCGACGAACGTTGTATTTCTCGGAGATACCTGTAATTCTGGGTGGATTCAAAACATAATGGATGAAACTGCAATTGGAATTCACGTGGAATAAGTCCGAGCCGGAGACAGTCACTGAGGAAGGAGATGTGGCTGTAAAAATGAGTTTTGGTAGACACTTTATCAAACACCAGGAGGGAAATAGAAAGCAATGAAGGTGAACAAGGTAAAAGAGAGAAATGAAATTCCCATGGGAGAGAAGAGCAGAACTTCTTCAAGGTAGGCATTATTTTTTATTTTTTATGTGTTTATTTTATTTTAGTTTGTTCCTACTTTGCCTAACGACTGTTTTTTTCATGTTTGTGCCTGGGGCCAGGGTTGTTCAGTTTTCTGTCCATTAACACCCTCTCTGTACTAACGCTTTGTCTTTCAGCACACCATTAACATACTGTTTGCCTTTGCTGCATGACCTTCTGGTCAGTTATTCTCTGTGACCTTGTCCTATCAACACCTTCTCTTTTGTTATCTCTTGCCCACCCCCGCTTTACTTGCTTAAAACATTTTACATTTCTAATATCTGCCAGTTCTGATGAAGGGTCACTGACCTGAAACATTAACTCTGCTTCTCTCTCCACAGATGTTCCCAGACCTGCTGAGAATTTTCAGCATTTCTTGCTTGTGTTTCAGATTTCCAGCATCTGCAGTATTTTGCTTCTATATCCAGGGATTTTGAGCTCCCATTTTTACCTTTCTTTAAGCCAAGTTTCCATTCTAGCAATGATATCATGCTGCCACCTGTCTATCTGTGCCCTCATCTCATTGGCTTCATTTGCTATACTCCTTGCATTTAAATAAATACCTTTTAACACTGCCAAATTCCTGTGCTAATTTTCTGCCTCCCATTCCCTGCTCTGAATTTGGCCTATCTGAAACTGCCCTCAGGTTCCCATCCCCCTGCCAATCTTGTTTAAACTATTCCCAATCGTACTCGTAAACCTTCCTGCAAGGATATTTATCCCGGTCCTGTTCAGGTGTAGACTGTCCAGTTTGTATAGGTCCCACATTCCCCAGAATCAGTCCCAATGCTCCAGAAATCTGAAGTACTCCCTCCTGCACCATCCCTCCAGCCACGCATTCATCTGATGTACTCTTCTATTTCTAAACTCACTCGCATGTGTTCTTGGGAGTAATCCAGAGATTACTACCTTTGAGGTCCTACTTGCTAATCTCTTTACTAACTCCCTAAACTCAGCCTGCAAGACCTCATCCCTTTTTCTACCTATATCGTTGGTACCAATGTGGACCACGACCTCTGGGTGTACACCCTCGACTCCAGAATGCTCTGTTGTCGCTCGGTGATATCCATTACTCTTTCACCAGGGAGGCAACATACCATCCTGGAATCATGTCTGCAACCACAGAAAAGCCTGTCTGTTTCCCTAACTATAGAATCTCCTTCCACTATTGCTCTCCTGTATTTTCTCCTTCCTCTCTGCACAGCTGAGCTACCCATGGTGCTCTGGTCATGACTCTCACTGTTCTCTCCAGAGGAACCCTCGCTCCCATCGGTACCCAGAACTGAATACCAGTTTGAAAGTGGGATGCCCTCCAGGGACTCCTGCACTACCTGCCTTGTCCTTCTTGTCTGTATGGCAGCCACCCAGTCCTTCTCTGCCTGCGCCCTCTTAATCTGCGGGGTGACTACCTCCTGAAATCTGCTATCCACGTATCTCTCATCCTCACGAATGCACCTCAGTGACTCCAGCTGCTCCTCGAGTGCCAACATTTGGCGCTTGAGTTTTTTGCATTTGGTAGCAATTTCTGTGCATGTAGTTGTACAGGACATGGGTAGGGTCCTGGAGTCACCACATGGCACAGGATGTGCATTCTTATTTCGTCTTATCTAAAATTTCAAGGATATATATAAATAATTATTTATCTCAGGCCTACATCACAAATGAGTGCCAGTCTAATCCTTCCTTTGTACTGAGAAAAAAGAAATGTGAGTGAAGCAAGTCATTTAAGAGAAATCATGAAAATTCATCAGTAAAAATATGCAGGAATTTACTGTACTCCTGTTCACTCCAACTTGCTGAAGGCTTATCTACTTACCTGACTAACTATGACCGTCACCCTCTGGCATTCTCCCATGAGTAACCAGAAAGATATGTAACAAAACAAAAATACGGAACAGAAACCCAACAATAAATATTTATAGAAATTGGTACTTAAAATTGTGAATTTGATATGGCCCAAATAATTATCATTTCTCACGGTCTTTTAATTTACTCTAATGTGACAAACAACTTCAAATACTTCAAAATCAATTAAGAACAAATATTGAACTTTAGCATTAATGACACCATTTTTATTTTCTGTGAATACTCAAAATTACAATTATCAATGTATGGTTCTGATATCAAAATAATTCACTCTAGGCAGGACTATCAGATAAACAGAACATTTTAGTAAACTTCAAAATTATTTAGGAAACCTAAGCCCATAAAGTAGTGGGCAAAATGTTTAAAGTATCTTCAAAGGCAAAATACTGCGGATGCGGGAAATCTGAAACAAAAACAAAATGTTGGAATTATGCAGCAGGTTAGGCAGTATCTGTGGAGAGAAAGACATAAGAGTTAATGTTTCACGTCTGCGTGACCTTTCATCAAAATGCTGTTTTTGTTCAATGTATCTTACTGGCAACATGATACTTACTTACGTGGCTTTGGTGGATTGAGCACGTCCACAGGATGGAAGACAGTTGCAAACCCAAGGACCTTCTGTATGGTGAGGTAGCTGTGGTCAGATGACCAGTGGGGCACCCAAAGTTCCACTTCAAGGATGCTTGCAAGTGTGACATGAAGGCCCTAAATGTCGATTATCGCACCTGGGAGTCACTAGCTGGCGAAAGAGGGAAATGACACGATGTGCACTACCATGATGAACAGTTGCTACAGCAGCTTGGCAACAGGCACCAATGTCAAAAACAACAACTCACAGCGTCACTTAGCACCTTCACGTGCAGCACTTATGGCAGAACCTGCCTTTCAAGGATTGGCCTTCACAGCCATCAACAAAGGTGCATCAAGAGAAGACACACCACCGAAATGGATTGTTTGCTGCATTGCCATTATTAGTTTAGTTTAGTTTTAGTTTAGAGATACAGCACTGAAACAGACCCTTCGGCCCACCGAGTCTGTGCCGACCATCAACCACCCATTTATACTAATCCTACACTAATTCCATATTCCTACCACATCCCCACCTGTCCCTATATTTCCCTACCACGTACCTATACTAGGGACAATTGCTAATGGCCAATTTACCTATCAACCTGCAAGTCTTTGGCATGTGGGAGGAAACCGGAGCACCCGGAGGAAACCCATGCAAACACAGGGAGAACTTGCAAACTCCACACAGGCAGTACCCAGAATTGAACCCGGGTCACTGGAGCTGTGAGGCTGCGGTTTAGTTTAGTTTAGAGATACAGCACTGAAACAGGCCCTTCGGCCCACCGAGTCTGTGCCGACCATCAACCACCCATTTATACTAATCCTACACTAATCCCATATTCCTATCACATCCCCACCTGTCCCTATATATTTCCCTACCACCTACCTATACTAGGGGCAATTTATAATGGCCAATTAACCTAACGAACCTGCAAGTCTTTGGCATGTGGGAGGAAACCGGAGCACCCGGAGGAAACCCACGTAGACACAGGGAGAACTTGCAAACTCCGCACAGGCAGTACCCAGAATTGAACCCGGGTCCCTGGAGCTGTGAGGCTGCGGTGCTAACCACTGCGCCACTGTGCCGCCCACATAGATGGAAGGATGCCAAGCATCTCAGTGACAGCATATTATTTAAGTCAGTTTCCTTTGCCAACTTCCTCATGCCTTCCACAGTATGTCTGCTAAGCCCTTCCAGAAACACAACTTTGTTGCGATTCATTTGAAACTAGATCCATACTCAGACATTGATCCAAAGGCATCAGCAGCTGAGTAACACGTTCGCTGCAAGGTTAGATCAGGATAATCTCCAGTTGGTAATCTCAAACACTGTTTACCACTGACTAACTGAATGCCAGTCCTTTGGATTATGCCTTAACAGAGCCTGACTAGTTACCCTTACCCCCAGTTTTGTCCCTTCTTCTGAACTGCTAATTCTTACAGTGGTGCAGTTCAATAACTATTTGTAACCCTCTGGTACCTTACCTAAGCGCCATTCTTTATGTCACAGCCTAGCCAATGAGTGCCAATTGGTTATTCATCTATAGACATCATCATTGAGCCGAATCCTACCCTCACCTGTACACATGCAGACAATATTCCAGTGATGCCAATCAGGAGTGGGAACTCTGACTGGTTATTCCTTGCTTTAGTTAAAGAGGTTCTGAAGTCATTTGTAATGCTGTAACTCCTGTACTAGCTGAGAACGACTTACTTAGCACAGACCAGGAAATCAAAACTGGGACCTTCTAGTCTATGAGCCATCATGAGAGCTCTGGCCAGCTACTTTAAATATTTTAAAATATAAATTCATGTCTCAGCTAAAATTATGCTGATTTTGAACCATTATTAGTAATCCAAGCTGGCTTAAAGTTTCTAATATTTGATAGGTTAAATGCAGTCATCTTACTTAACCTTGGGTTTCATTTAATATTGGCAACTACTGTGGACGAAGACATAAAAATTTCAGCTGCTTTTCCGACTTCAATTATCCTGGTCACTATTTTAAATAGAGATGCAATCACACAAGCAAGCCTCCCTCACCTCCTCTCATATGCAAAATACTGTTAATTGGCAAATATTTTGAAGGCAATCAAAAACACAGAAAATAAGTCAAAACTCTTTGTTTTGTGGATTGTAGGCTTTTTAGATTAAGAGTTTTTTTGTAATGCAGGTAATTTCACTGATGCACGAATAAATCAACATGTAAAATTTAAAGAATGAAAGTGAACTGCTTACACAGTACCACAGTGATAGATATTAGTGTATAAGAATAGTAAGCAGTCAGGATAATTGATTTGTTGTCACATGCAGCATCTGGAGCTCAATACCTTACATAGTTAATTATATACAGCTTCTATACTATCTATCCCAACCTACTACAAGTAATAAGATTCAATGTTTAACAGAAGAGGACTGCGGCAGTAAAAGCAGTATTTCAGTTTGATAATAAAGCATTTTTAAGTTAGTTTTTGTATTGAATCAATATTTTCAGTTGTGTGAACCACACAGGCCACATTGAATTTTAAGAAAAGCTGGGAGTCTGGCGAGACTTTATCAAGCAAACCGTGGTAAAGCATTTTAAGAACTGAGGTAGCTTAATATTTATGGCTAAATGTTTCAAGTGAAAATTAAATGCAAAAACATTTTCTGAAAGAAACAGGATGAGAACCTGTCCTCTGTGGTTTGTTCATTACTAGAAAGATAACAATTCCAGTGAGTGATATGGGAGGAACAGGAGCCAGAAAATTGGAATTTGCAAGCTCACCAACTCCTCATCTGTTGCAAAGTGCAAGTGAATTGCTGAATTGCTTGTCTGCATTATGCAAATGAAGTTATGATGGGCCAGACAATAAAATTATTTTATTGACACAGTGCACAAGGTGTGCACTAAGCTCACCCATTTAAAATGGACATTAAAGTCAGGGTATTGCTTGCCTGTAAGAAGACGGATTGCTCCATTTGCTGCCTTCAGTTGCAAGCTGTAAGGATTGGTTTTATTTCTGGATTTGATGGAAGAAGAGTAAGAAGAACAAACAAGGGTCACCAGGGATCTCAATATTGTATCAGAGGTACACTGTCTGCTCCTGCCAGTATTTCCAACAATGTGTCCATAAGCCAAGTCACAGCTACTTAGAAACAACAAAACTGAACAGCTTCCATGGTCTCCAGTTCATCTAGGAGATTGTAGCAGGACTCTTTGATCTTCACCAGGAGATTTGCAGCCAACATTAAACAACAACCAACACAAAATTATATTTATAAAGCTCCTTTAAAGCAGTAAAATGGCCCAAAGTGCTTCGCAGGAGGATTATCAAACATGGTTTGGCACCAAGGCAGATAAGGAGGCATTAGGATAGATGACCAACAGTTCAGTTAAAGAAGCAGGTTTTAAGGAGCATCAAGGAGGAGAGAGGTGGAGTGGCAGAGAGGCTGAGGGGGGAATTCCAGAGCTTAGAGCCTAGGCAGCATAAGGCATGGCAGTCAATAGCGAAGCAACTAAAATTAGGGATGCTTAAGAAGCCAAAATTGGAATTCATCAGGGAAGTAACACTGCCAATGTCAGTAAAGTTCACCAGTGCTCTCAATTTTTATGCTTTTGGCTCCTTCCAGGTGATGTTGGTAGTTTTAACCAATTTCAGCCCATAGATGTATTATGGTTATCGATATTGTTACGGACAGGTAGAAAGGTGTGTGGGTCATTCCCACTGTTCACCACCCAATTGACTGCTATGGTGCTTTGTTAAGAATGATCAGTTAGTCTCTGAGTGTTTTTAGGGTCAAATAAACAGAGCAATGGCAGGTTTTCTTGTAAGTCAAAAAAAACTATTTTTACACAATTCCTGAAATGATCGCAACCTCACCCATGCACACATTCAGTCTCACACACACGGGACTGGATTTTAAGAGCCCACTGCTGATCTCGGCAGGAGCCACATGCCAAAAAGCAGCCGCAATCTCCCTCACAATGGCTCATTTAAATAGCCGGGGGCCCGTCCACCCCCACTCACCCAATCACATGGAGGGGATGGGCTGTCTGTCCCCGGAAATGGTGTCAGCTGCCTGTATGCAGATGCTGGTGCTATTGTTAAAGGGCAGCCAGCCCTGCCAGAAGATTTACATTTTTAAAGCTACATTCCCCAAAAATTCCAAATAAATTTCTCATGCCCCTTTCCCACCCCCATAACAATTAAGTTAACTATTTGCCCTTTCCCCCAAAAAAACACCTTTTAAATCTGATTTGCCCTCCCCAGACAGCACAAAGTGTAAAATTCACCCCTTCCCACCATTCCCTACACCCATTCCATTTATTTGACTCCGTTTCCGCTCCCCTCCCCCACCCACTGCATTGAGAATCTTACCTCCTCCCCACTCTTCATGTTAAGTAGTATGTCAAAATGATCTGCTTTCATTTATACTTGACAGGCACCCTAATGTTAATACTTGATCATGTGCAACTTAAAAGTATCAGAAAGCAAAGCATAATTTAAAAATTTTTTAAAATAAAGTTCAGGATTAAGATCACCAGTGTCACGTCGGCATTCCCCAGCCGGAGGATTGAAGGCGTGGGAGTGACAGCCGCCGCACTGAGGATCGCAGCAGGCCTGCAAGGTGGAAGGTACGTTTATTTAAATGTATTCATTTTATTGATTTAAATATCGAAATTAAGGTCCCGTCGCCAAGCGGTGGGGGGGCCATCATGGAGCCTTCCCGCTACCGGGAGGATTTGCATTTGCACTTCAACCCCTTGCCACCATCCCCACAGCCAAACAAATCCCCACATTCCCAGTGTCAGCCTGCGTGGTGGGCCGCTGATGGACTTATATTCTGGCCCCCCACCCCTCCCCCCCGCCACCGACCACGGAGCCCGAAGTTGTGGGCTTGGTAAAATCCAGCTCATGTCCAAGAATAGGTAGATGGAGAGAAAAAGGGTAAGGGACTGAATTTGATGAGGCCTCTGGCATTGTGGGTCGTGGTGGGGGGAGCCCTGAAAATGCTTCAGGGAGAGGCCTGCCAGAACCTCTGACCCTGAAAAGGCCCCGTCGCGTTTTATTGGTGGTGATGAGGCCTCCATTTCAATATGGTAATGAAAGTTAATGCATGCAAATTAACATACCATGTCCTGGCAGCTGTCCCATGCCGATATTCCAGCCTCCGGCCGCAAATTCCGTGCCTTTGGACCTCTGTCTGGAGTTCCAAGGCGTGACACTGGTGGGGAGGGAAGAGGAATGAAATAATCAAGGCGGGAGGGGGGGAGTGTGGAAAACACTTTTTATTTGCGGAGGGGATGGTGGGAAGGGATTGAAGGGCAAATGCAACTAGTTTTGGGGGGTAAAGTTCGGGTTGGGAATAAATTTATTTTTTGTGATAAAGCCCCATTGGTGGGGGGCTGGGTGGGGGTGGGAAAGGGCCTCCAGCTTTTATTAAATTTTTTAAAGAAAATGAACCATTATATAACTTTAAAAGTTAAAATTGCTTTTAAGGGCTTGAAGCCCTTTAAAAATGGCGCCAGCGCCTGCACGGTTGCACCGGACGCCGTTGCCGGGAACATCATCGGGGGTGGCCGTTTCACCCCCTCCATTGAAATGAGCCCCTGTGTGAAATATCACAGGGGTTCAGCGATGGCGCATCTGCGCCTGAAGACCGGTGACTGCAGAACGTGCCGCTGTGAATTGCGGCGCGCTCATAAATTTCAGCCCAAGAAGTTTAAAGTTCAAAATGAGGTAGATGTTTGTGGTTTACAGTAAATCTGCTGAATGTTTTCAAGAGGACAGTCTCTTTTAAAGATGCAGGTCTGGGTGTTTGTAGCCTTAAACTTGTTGAGGTGTTGTAGATTTTCTGATGGTGAAGACTTCAGACTGAAGGTGGTGGTCACTTTAAGTGCTCACTGCAGCAAGTTGAAGTATAGAATTAGCAGCAGGGTTTCTTCCTCGCATAGGAACAAAGGAGCTGGAGTAGGCCATTCAGCCCATCGAGACTGCCCCGCCATTCAATATGATCATGGTTGATCTTCCACTTCAATGCCTTTTTCCCACATTATCCTCATATCCCCTTATGCCATTTATATTTAGAAATCTGTCAATCTCTGCTTTAAACTTTCTCAATGACTGAGCTTCCACAGCCCTCTGGGGTAGAGAATTCCAAAGATTTACAACTCTCTGAGTAAAGAAATTTCTCCTCATCTCTGTCCTAAGTGGCTTCACCCTTATTTGAAATTCTGTCCCCTGGTTCTAGACTCTCCAACCAGGGGAAAATCTTAGCTGCATCTAACCTGTCTTATCCCTTTAAGTATTTTGTAGGTTTCAGTGAGATCCCCTCTCATTCTTCGAAATTCTAGAGAATACAGGCCTAGTTTCTCCAATCTCTTTTCATAGGACAGTCCCGCCATCCCGCAAACAAGTCTGGTGAACCTTCAATGCACTCTCTCTATGGCAATAATATCCTTCCTCAGGTAAGAGGACCAAAACTGCACACAGTACTCCAGGTGCAGTCTATACAATTGAAGCAAGACTTCACTACTCCCGTACTCAAATCCTCTTGCAGTAAAGGCTAACATACCATTAGCCTTCTTAATTGCTTGCTGCACCTGCATGCTAGCTTTCAGTGACTTATTGACAAGGACACCTAGGTTTCTTTGTACATCTACACTTTCTAATCTCTTACCATTTAAGAAATACTCTGCACATGAGTTCCTTCTACCAAAGTGGATAACCTCACATTTTTCCACATTATATTCCATCTGCCACATTCTTGCCCACTCATTAGTCTGTCCAAATCCCCTTAACCCATTTTGCATCTTTCTCACAACGCACATTCCCATCTAGTTTTGTGATATCCGTGAACTTGGAAATACTACATTTGGTCCCCACGTTGAAATTCTTGATATATATTGTGAACAGCTGGGGCCCAAGCATTGATCCCTGCGGTACCCCACTAGTCACAGTCTGCCAATGCGAGAATGACCCATTTATTCCTTCTCTCTGCTTTCTGCCTGTTAACCAATCCTTAATACATACCTCCTATCCCATATGCTTTAATTTTGCTAACCAACCTCCTGTGGGGGACTTTATCAAAATCCTTCTGAAAATCCAAGTATACCATGTCCACTGACTCCCCTTTATCAATTCTATTAGTAACATCCTCAAAAAACTCCAACAGGTTCATCAAACATGATTTCCGATTCATAAATCCATGTTGACTATGCCCAATCAGATCATTATGAGCCAAGTGTCCATTTATCACATCCTTTCGAATTGATTCTAACATTTTCCCAATGACTGATGTAAAGCTAACAGCTCTGTAATTCCCTGTTTTCTCTCTCCCTTCCTTCTTAAATAGTGGGATGACATTTACAACCTTCCAATCTGCAGGAACCACTCCAGAACCTATGGAATTTTTAAAGATGATCACTAATGCATCTATTATTTCCATGGCGACCTCTTTCAACACTCTGGGATGTATAATATCAGGTCCTGGGGAGTTATGAACCTTCAGCCCCATTAATTTCTCCAATACAACCTTCTTACTAATACTAATTTCCTTCAATTCCTCATTCCCCCTAATCCCTTGGATCTCTAATTCTGGGAGATTTCTTGTATCTTCCTCAGTGAAGACAGACACAAAGTAGTCACTTAGCTTCTCTGCCATTTCTCTATTCCCCATTATAAATTCTCCTGACTCTGCCTGTAATGGACCCACATTTGTCATAGCCAAATGTTTCCATTTTACGTACCTATAGAAGCTTTTACAGTCCATTTTTATACATTTTGTTAGCTTACATTGATATTCTATTCTCCCTTTCTTTATCAGTTTCTTCGTCCTCTTTTGCTATATTCTAAAATCCTCCCAATCCTCAGATTTACTACTATTTCTGGTAACATTAGAGGCCTTTTCTTTTAATCTTATACAGTCCTTTACTTGCTTTGTTATCCACGGTTGACTGCCTTTACTTTTGGGGTTTTTGTGCCTTGAAGGAATGTATAGTTGCTGTGAGCTATGTAATATTTCTTGAAAGACTATCCATTGCCTATGTACTGTCAGACCATTGAATGTATTGTCCCAATCCACCTCAGCCAATTTGCCCCTCAAACCTTCATAATTTCCATTGTTCAAATTTAACACCCTGGCTTCAGATTGAACTACCTCACTTTCAAACATAATGTAAAATTCTAACATATTATGGTCACTCATCCCTAAAGATTCTGGCATGCAGGCCCCCACCTGCCAAGAATGAGGCACACATATTTCGCCACATGGATATTAAATTTTAAAATTGTTATTGGGAAGAAAAGAAGGCCTATTACAAGGGGTTGCCAAGCCCCTGGCTGGAAAGAGATTTTTTTCATACTAGCAGATAGTGTTGGAACAAAGGAACCAGTCCCTGCCCCAATGCACAGAAGAGCCCTGGTCAAACCATGTGACCACCTGCTGGCCATCTAGGGGAGTTTTAAATTGGAGAAACAGTGTTTGAAGACAGAAAGATGTTTGCTCCTGGACTGGAAAAGACCTCTCGTGGCTGACTCGCTGCCCTCTCTCTTGTTTGCTCTCATCTCGCTCTCACCAGCTTCGGAATCCATTGAAGACATATGAACCCCATAATATAACTTCAAAAACTTATTATTACAATGATAAGTAAAATAACTTACCAGTTACTCACCAATCTACTTCTTCCCCTGTATTGAAGAGAAAGGCAGCTACTGGAGAAGAAAGAAAGAACGAAAGAAAGAAAGAAAAAAGGGCCTCCCTCATGCACCAACCTCTCTAATCTCCTGATTAATGCCATGTCTCACACTACCAGTACTGTTTGATGGTCTATAAACAACTCCTACCAATGTTTCCTCCCCCTTGCTGTTTCTTAGCTCCATCCAAACAGATTCCACATTTTAGTTTAGTTTAGAGATACTGCACTGAAACAGGCCCTTCGGCCCACCGAGTCTGTGCCGACCATCAACCACTCATTTAAACTAATCCTACACTAATCCCATATTCCTACCACATCCCCACCTGTCCCTATATTGCCCTACCACCTACCTATACTAGGGGCAATTTATAATGGTCAATTTACCAACCAACCTGCAAGTCTTTTGGCTTGTGGGAGGAAACTGGAGCACCCGGAGAAAACACACACAGACACAGGGAGAACTTGCAAACTCCACACAGGCAGTACCCAGAATTGAACCCGGGTCGCTGGAGCTGTGAGGCTGCGGTGCTAACCACTGCGCCACTGTGCCGCCCCAATCTTCCAATCTGAGATCCTCCCTTATCATCAGCACAACACCACATCCTTTTCCTTTATACCTGTCCTTCCTAAATGTCAAATATCCTTGAATATTCAGTTCCCAGTCTTGAACTCTGTAGCCATGTTTCTGTTATGGCAATTAGACCATACCCATTTACCTCTATTTGGGCCTTTAAATCATCTACGTTGTTGTGAATGCTGCATGCATTCAGGTAGAGTGCCCTTAATCTTCTCTTCTTGACATTATTCTGCATTCTAAGCCCAGTTGATCCTTGCCTTTGTTTCGCCTGCCTTCTAATGTCACTTGCTACTTTTCTACCTCCTGTTACCAAATTTACTTCCTTACAATTTGAGCTACCACCCAGGTTCCCATCCCTCTGACAAGTTAATTGAAATCCTCCCCAACAGCACTAACAAATCTCCCTGTGGGGATGTTAGTTCCAGTCCTGTTAAGGTGTAGCCCATCCATTTTGTGCAGGTCCCACATGCTCCAGAAGTGATCCAAATGCCTCAGAAATCTGATGCCCTTCCTCCTGCACCAATTTTCCAGCCACGTGTTCAATCATCAATCCTCCTATTCCTATACCCACTAGCAAATGGCACTGGGAGTAATCCAGAGATTACAGTTTTTTAATTTCCTTCCTAACTCCCTAAAATCTGTTTTCAAGACCTCATCCCTCTTCTTACCTATGTCATTGGTACCAATGTGGACCACGACCTCTGGCTGTTTACCCTCCCTCCAAAGGATGTCCTGCAGCCGCTCCATGACATCCTTGATCCTGGCACCAGGGAGGGAACGCACTATCCTGGAGTCACATTTACTGCTACAGAAATGCCTGTCTGATCCCCTGACTATTGAATCCCCTATCACTATTGCTTTCTCCACTCTTCTTCCTCCCCTCCTGTGTAGCTGAGCCACCCATGGTGCCACGGACTTTGGTCTGGCTGTACTCCCCTGAGGTACCGTTGCTCTCACCAGAATCCAAAATGGAAAACTGATTAGTAAGCAAGATAGACTCAGGGGACTCCTGCACTGCCTGTCTGGTTCTCTTAGATTGCCTGGCAGTCACACATTCCCTCTCTACCTGCATGCTCCTAACTTGCGGTGTGATGACCTCCCTAAACATGCTATACACGTAGTCCTCTGCCTCGCGGATGCACAAGAGTGACTCCAACACCCGCTCAAGTTCTGAAAACTGGAGCTCAAGCTTCTGCAGCCGGTGACACTTCCTGCATATGTGTTCGTCTCGGACACATACTGCAGGACGTGCATTCCACTTGGCCGGGCTGACCTGCCATAGCATAACTTTAAAAACCTATTATTACAATGATCCATAAAATAACTTACCAGTTACTCACCAATCAACTTCTTCCCCTGTACTGACGAGAAAGGCAGCTACTGGAGAAGAAAGAAAGAACGAAAGAAAGAACAAAAGAAAGAAAGAAAGAAGACCCTCCCTCAGGCACCAAACTCCCACTTTACATTCGGTGCACTCAAATTTATTTTCTTCTTAATTTATAGTTTCCCTCCATACCGAATCCCTCATTTACCAAACTCCCTTCTTAACACTCTGTGCCCTCCAGCAGCATTCAATGCAGACAAGCAGCTCTAAGAGTCCCCTGAATTTATACTCTCAAAACAATGCTGTGGCAGCTCTGCTGGAGCTCTGCTAGAGCTCAGAAACCAGTTTAAGCTATCTACCTAATTAACTAGTGACAGCTACTCAGAGTGTTTGTATACCCCTGTTTAAAACTGCAAGAAGCCTAACTTACCTCCTAATTGAAATAGGAATTTCAATTAATTGTTAGATGTGAACAAAACAAGAACTAGTCTTGAGAGATTAACCCTTAAAATTCACCCATTCACCAAACTCCCTTCTTCACACTCAATGCAGACAGTGCATGGCAGGATCTCTTTCACAGTCCCTGGCTGGACTGCTTTTGGAAGGTGTTGTCCTGATCACCATATCTCTCTTCAAAGGGTTGTATTTTTACCTTAAAAATGTATCACATTAGAGTTTCTGTTAGGAGACACATGGCTTGCTCCCCTGGTGTGACCACATAATGGACCAGGATGTGGAGACCATGGCTACCGACTGATGTCACGGAATTTTACCTTACAGGCAATGTCCCAGACATCACCATCCCCGGATATGTCCTGTCCCATTGGCAGGACAGACCCAGTAGAGTTGGCAGCACTGTGGTATACAGTCAGGAGGGATTTGCCCTGGGAGTCCTCAACAATGCCTCCAGACCACATGAAGTCTCATGGCATCAAGTCAAACATGGGCAAGGAAACCTCCTGCTGAGTACCACCTACCCCCTCCCAAATGCCTTGAGTGATCAGGGTCCTATCAGTGTCTCCAAGATCGGTGGTGCCTGCTACATGTTACATAATTCTGCATTAAACAGGCCTCAACGAAAGAGAGGAGGAAAAATGTTGCTGCAGAAATACCACTGCAGCTAGGAAAAGGAGTGGACTTGGCGCTCATACAAAAGACATCTAGCCAACTGCCTGAACTGACCCTTTGAGGAATCCTCCTGTTTGCTTAGCTAGGGTAAAGTGGTTCAAATGAAAGTATCAGTAGACTTTTGTGTGCTATGCACATCATTCAACAAACAATATTAGAGAAATCTCCAAGCCTGTTTGTGAAGAAGACACTGAGACTAGGATGCTTTGGTGTAGATTGTTTATTGCTTGTCACAGAGCTTACTTCTGCTCTCCAAACAACTCCACCAACCAGTGCTGTCTGGCTCTTCTTTATATATACACACTTGCATACAATTAACTAATTAACACCCAACACCTGTTCACCCTATTTTTTTATTCATTCATGGGATGTGGGCGACGCTGGCCAGGCCAGCATTTATTGCCCATCCCTAATTGCCCTTGAGAAGCTGGTGGTGAGTTGCCTTCTTGAACCGCTGCAGTCCATTTGGGGTAGGTATACTCACAGTAGGAAGGGAGTTCCAGGATTTTGACCCAGCGACAGTGAAGGAACGGCGATATTATTCCAAGTCAGGATGGTGTGTGACTTGGAGGGGAACTTGCAGGTGGTGGTGTTCCCATGTATTTGCTGCCCTTGTCCTTCTAGTTGGTAGAGGTCTTGGGTTTGGAAGGTGCTGTCTAAGGAGCCTTGGTGCATTGCTGCAGTGCATCTTGCAGATGGTACACACTGCTGCCACTGTGCATCGGTGGTGGAGGGAGTGAATGTTTGTAGATGGGGTGCCAATCAAGCGGACTGCTTTGTCCTGGATGGTGTCGAGCTTCTTGAGTGTTGTTGGAGCTGCACCCATCCAGGCAAGTAGAGAGTATTCCATCACACTCCTGACTTATACCTTGTAGATGGTGAACAGGCTTTAGGGAGTCAGGAGGTGAGTTACCCGCCTCAGGATTCTTAGCCTCTGACCTGCTGTTGTAGCCACGGTATTTATATGGCTACTCCAGTTCAGTTTCAATGGTAGCCCCATTATCTTGAACTACCAGGTATTTATCATTCATTAACAGAACCTCAGACCCAAACAACCATCAGTCCTCTGAAGTTCCATATCCATTGCCTGGAAACATACAGGTGATGGTTTGGTTGGGTGGGTGATGGTAGGAGGGGGAGGAGGGGTGGTGGTGCTGGGGGGAGTTCCACAGCAAAGCCCATCAAGATTATCAACAATTATAGTGACAATTTGTATACTGCATCATTTTGCAGTTAGGAATGAATTTGACAATTCATTCTCAGAAGACGAAGGTGAAGGCTTCAATCCCCTGATTGTGACAAGGCCATCTAGGAGAAGGAGGAGATGTCGCAGAACAACCCTTTTGCAAGAGGCACATGAGATTAGGCAGGAAATTATCAACAGCTGTTTCCAGTAGAAAGGATGTACCACATTTCCAAAGAACAAAATGCCTTTTTGTTGCTCACAGTAAATCATTACTCAGATCAGTAGTACATTTCACATCCTTTCAGGGAAAGGAAATGTACAGCCCTTCATCACAAATAAAGAGAAACAAGAACCTATTCAAAAAGAACCCACAAATATACAATCTGGAAAAAAAATCCCCATGTACTGATCTTTTCACTACGCCCAAATATTATTTCTTATCACTGTCCCTACCATTTATACCAACAACTCTTTTAATGTGTGAACCCAACCTCTGACTCCAATGCAGTACTATTGATCTGTCAAGATGGTTTGACGTTGGTGGCTGTAATTGTACTGATGGAGCCTAAGGTGGTACTGGTTTCAGTAATGCTGACGTCCTTACAGGACCTGCTTGCGATGTTGTAATGCTTGTTCATCTAATGCCTACTAGGCACAGGCCAGAATCTCCCCCCCTGTACTGTAATTGGAGGAGTCTGTAATGAAACAGCCACATCATTTCTACCATAAGAAACAGCAATATTTGCAACCAATCCTCTGCTGTAAATTTTACGATTCCTGACTTGAAAAGAATAATTTTCCAACTTTGCAAAAGGCACAATGGTATTTCTTCAAATCACTATCCACCATGGTTGTACATCTGGGTTTGGTGGTCTGGGTTTACATGGTTATCAATCTTTGAAAACCAGAGAGGCAAATGTCCAAGCGGAAGAAATTCATTTGTGTAACACCACTTCTCACATCTAGTGGTGCTATACAGACTTATGTCGATTCCCGGGGCAGGCAGCGGCATGGGCTGCTACTTGTATGGCCTGTATGGTATTTCTCAATGATATCATTGAAGAATGCCATGCCAGTCACACAGGTAGAGGACGGCAGTACTGCCTACTCCAAAGGAATCAATGTCGTTCTGTGTAGCACTGCTACTACGCAAACTAATTTTCCCCCAAATTATTAGCATTTTTTTCTGACAATGAAATAACACTGCCTTGTAACACAGGTCAACATGCTTGTTCATTGGAAGTAAAGGTTGCACTTTCCAATGCTAATTTCCAGTGTGGAAAGAGCCAATCAATTTTCCGCATACTGAAGGAACATGGAGTCAAATGCCTTTAAGTCCAACTGAGAGCCAGTGCCAAAGAGATTAAGGCTGCAAAATCCAAAAAGACCAGAAAACTGGTGTGGGAATCATGATGCACGATTAACCCACTCCTGTTTCTTCTGATGCAGGAGCATGCAAACTTCATTCTGGCTGCTCATTTAAATGATTGTAGCATGCAGCCAATGCTAAGTGTGCTGTTGAATGGCTATGACACAGTTGACCACACCATCCTCCTCCAACGCCTCACCACTATCATCCAGCTGGGTGGTACTGCTCTCACCTGGTTCCATTCTTATCTATCTAATCGTAGCCAGAGTATCACTTGCAATGGCTTCTCTTCCAGCTCCCACACCATTACCTCTGTTGTCCCCCAAGGATCTATCCTTTGCCCCCCTCCTATTTCTAATCTACATGCTGCCCCTCGGCAACATCATCCGAAAGCACAATGTTAGTTTTCACATGTGCATTGATGACACCACTAGCTCCACCTCACCACAACTTCTCTCGATTCCTCCGCTGTTGCTAAATTATCAGACTGCTTATCCAACATCCATACTGGATGAGCAGCAACATCCTCCAATTAAATATTGGGAAGACTGAAGTCATGGTTTTCGGTACCCAACCCAAACACCAGTTTCTAGCTACCGATTCTTTTTCTCTTCCTGGCATCTCTGAGATTAAACCAGTCTGTTCACAGTCTTGGATTCACTTTTGACCCGAGGATGATCTTCCGATCTCATGTTCGTGCCATCACTAAGGGAAACTTTCAGGATGTTGCCTGACACGGGAGAAAAGGCGGATTATGAATGTGAAGTGAAAGCTTTGAAGAACCATTATGTGGTTACACAAAATGCCATATTCCAAAGACATGTCTTCCGTCAAATGAGACAGAAGGTGGGGGGAGGGAAGCAGTAGCCCAATTTGCGACTCGTTTGAGGCAGGCGGCAGATGGATGCAATTATGTTGCGACGGATCTGAGTAACCAGATAATGGTTCAGGTGGTCAACATTGCAAGTTCGATAAGTTGAGGCATGGACTGCTGGAAAGAGGAGATGACTTAACGTCGAATGACACCTTGAAGATAGTGGTTGCATTGGAAGTAGTGGATAGACAGGTTCACAGCATGAAACTAGGTCCCATTTCTGCCATCAGCACAACAAAATCTGAGGTTAATCGAGTGACACAATGGAATCCAGGTACGCTTAAATATAAACAGCAAAAATCTGAGAGAGAGTGTTTCAGATGTGGCAACTTGGGGCACTATGGAAGAGATGATTGCTGCCCTGCCAAGGAAAAGATATGCAGAAAATGTGGGGGCAAAGACCATTTTGCCAAGAAGTGCAGAAGCAAAGCTGAACAGAGTGGGAAGCCTGGCAAGCCATGTAAAAGAAAAAGAGATGGAAGTAATACAACTGAGACGAGTTGAAGATGCAGTGAACGAGGACACGAATATCAATCGTGGATACATGTTTTCTGTCAATGGAAGCAACCATGAGAAAGCTCCAGTGATTGTTGAGGGTGTTGAAGTGAACATTATTGTAGATTCAGGCAATGACAGTGATGTCATCAGCAGAGCACTGTGGGAGGAACTGAAGACAAAGAGCATCAAGTGCACATCTCGAAAATGTGTCAAAAAGCTTTTTCCTTACGCATCAAAACCCCACTTCAAACTGTTGGATGTTTCAATGCAACTGTGAGACCTGGGGATCGGAGTGTGGAAACAGAATTCATAGTGATTGAGGAGGATGGTGAGCCTCTTCTGAGTAGAGAAACTGGCCAATCCTTGGGGTTGCTATACATTGGATTGAAAGTGAATTCTGTGAAATCCTATGAGGAGCTTCGAGAGGAGTTTGGACCAGTGTTTCAAGGAATTGGGAATTTGCACAAATGCCAAGTGAGATTAACCATTGATGAGATCATGAAGCTTGTAGCTCAGCCTATATGCAGAACAACTTTTGGTCCGAGAAGGAAAGTTGCAGCAAAGATCAAGGAACTGGTTGACAAAGACATCATAGAGCCAATTGAAGGACAAACACATATATCCTTCACTAGAGAAGAAAGCTGAATCATTCATGATGTTTGTGGCAGTTCATGCTACACCCAGAGCAAGCAAAACTAGAGAGATTGAAAGACAGTCAGACAAAGATCTAGAATTGAATGGCATCAGACAGAGAATCCAAGCTGGAAATTGGGAGAATTGCCCATTCAGAGCATTCATTGTGATACAACATGAATTGTGCATAATTGGAAAGTGTATTCTCAAAAGTAACAGATTTATAGTGCCACAAAAGCTTAGGCCTAGACTGGTGATGTTAGCTCATGAGGGTCACTTGGAAGTGGTTGGTGATGAGCAAAACTTATGAACCGAAATATGATGGCCAGGGATGGAGAAAGGTGTGGAGCAGTTTGTCAAAACATGGCATGAATGTCAACTTGTCAGTAGAACCAATCCACCAGAACCAGTACGCAGCACACTGTAACCGGCTAGACCATGGGAGGATGTAACAGTTGACTTCTTAGGCCCATTTCCATCAGGAGAGTCCTTACTAGTGGTGATTGACTATTACAGCCATTATTATGAGTATGTGGTAATGAAATCTACAACGACAAAGAAAACGGTGTTTGCATTGACTGAAATATTTGCAAAACATGGTCCACCAGTCACTTTGTATTCAGACAATGGTCCACATTTCATTTCACAGACCTTTGCAGATTACATGCAAGTCACAGGTATTCACCATCACAGAGTAACCCCTAAATGGCCACAGGAAAATAGGGAAGTGGCACAACAAAACCAATCCTTAGAGAAACAGGCTGAGGATAAAGACTGAAAGGAGGTGTTATTGTCATATGTGGTCATGTATAGAGCAACTAAACACACAATGACGGGAAAGAGCCCAGATGAGTTGTTATTTGGACATAAAATATGCACCAAGATATCAGAGCTGAGGGACATTAGAGTTGATCATGACGCTGAGAAAAAGAGTACTGCAAAGCTCTATGCATACCACAGAAGGAGAGTTAGACAGTCTGATGTGATGCCAGGTGATGAAGTATTGCTAGACAGGAAAGTCCGAATAAGATGGATATACCATATTATCACAAGCCATACATGGTTATTGTCAAGAAGGGAAACAGTGTGGCTGTACAGTCGCCAGAAGGTGTACTTTATGACAGAAATTCTTCATGCGTTAAAAAGTATCATGGTGATAAAGACACAACAACAGATGAACCAGATGTAGGAGCTCAGGTGAAGCTGGCATTCAGCAATTCAGAAGTCCAAGCCAGTGATGCTGTTAGCAGGCAGAGAGCTTGCTATCCAGAGGGAAAAACACCAGTTCCAGAGGCGCGGACAACATTTCCTAATCCTGATGTGGTGACCAGAGTTCCTGAGGCAATGGGAAAACCACGGCGCGAGAGGAGATTAGCAAAATGATATGAAGATAATGTTCAAAAATCATGGACATATTTTAGTCTGATAAGGGAGGAATGTCATGATCATGTTGTTGTAATGTCAGATAGGCTTTGTAGCCACAGTGAGCAGCAGTAAGCAAGAACTCTGCAGAAGTGTTTAATAAAGCTTGTTAAATCCTTGTTAAAGTTAAATCTGTGACTCCATGTGTGATTCTTTAGTCTGAAATGTTACACCCATGTCTGGGAGAAAGTGGTCTGTGCAGAATCCTTGAAGTCAGGACAAAGTCCTTCAGCACGTGTCACACTACTCCTTGGCAACTTCAAACATCTCTGGGGACCACAAACACTTCCACAATCGCAGCAAGAACCAATAGAAATCGATCAGCAAATAATCCTCTGAAATAGAGCTGGTGGGTGTGGTTCCTTCCTGCTCCTGAACAGGTGTTCAGCTGTGTGAGGTTAAGAGAGGCTGCTAGCTGGGACATTGAGCTCCAACACAGCAGTGCTAGCATCAAATCAACATTACACGCTAATTGACATAATGACCTGCCTACTCAGATACATCTGGTGGATGCTCCCTGCACATGCTAATGGCGTCCAGCAGGGTCAGCACGAAGACTGTGCATGCGTGCTGTGGACACCATTTTGGAGGCAAAATAGCACCCATAGCATCAAGAAAATGGGCTCTGCGCATCCAAATCTTAAAGCAGAAGTCTTTGCCAAACCTAACATCATCATAACATTGAAGTTTGTCCTATGACAGCTGCTGTCAGCCTTTCAGTTAAAGAACAGGTCAAAGAAATCCGATAACCACCCATTATAATTATAAGAACCTCCCAAGCCAAGGCAAATAATGACATACAGTGGGCTGACTAATACCAGGTCACACAAATTTCACATATAAAAACAAGCTATTATCCATATAAAACATTACACACTTGCATTTAACAATTACAGGATATGATAAATCATTGGACTTAACTTTGCTCATCTTCCCCTTTTGTAAATCTAGTAACAATTCCTAACATGCAAACATATTGTTGGCCTATGTCTAATCAGAAACACATATAAAACGTACAAAACTGCAAAAATGACTGACATAAAATGACATCAGGTCCATCCAGCCTAATCCACACAGTTGTGATGCCTTGTACATCACAGTACATAAACTCTCTCATTCTCCACACTGCCAGAGCATGCAATCTCCTGAGAAAGGCATGAAACCAGATTAAAAGCCCATACCAATTGGGGGAAAAATTATGGAAAATTCCTCTCGGGCCCCTTGGGCAATCAAAAGTAGTCCAGGAGATCACATTGACCCTGCTTTCTGTTTTTTTTATTCTTTCATGGGATGTGGGCAGCATTTGTTGCCCATCCCTAATTGCCCTTGACAACTGAATGGCTTGCCATTTCAGAGGGCAGTTAAGAGTCAACTACATTGCTGTGGATCTGGAGTCATATGTAGGCCAGACCTGGTAAGGACAGCAGATTTCCTTCCCTAAAAGACATTAGTGAACCAGATGGAATATTCTGTTACATGATGCCTAGCACTTATATGAGGGATTTCCACCCCAGCCAGAAACTGGTCCAGCTCCTGCTTGAAGGAAAACAGAGAATCAGCTTTCACCACATGAGTCGGCAACCTGTTCCACAGGTCCACTATTCTCTGAGAAGAACCACCTAACATCCAACCTAGTTCTGCTTTTGCATTACTTGTAAATGTGACCCCAGTTCTCCCTAACCTATTCAGTTGAAATAATTGGTCCACATAAATACAATCTAATCAAACCCAAGTTTGTACATCTCTAGAGTATAGAGACCCAATTCACTAAGCCTATGTGAGGTGTTTTAAACTGGGAATTAATCTAATGGCCCTCCTCTGCATCTTTTCTAAAGCCTCAATATCCCTCATCATGTGAGGAGACCAAAACTGGACATAATATTCCAACTGAAGTCTGACCAAGGTCTTATACAAGGAAACATCTTGAGGGATGTAAGCATTGATAGTGCATAAGCAAATTTATTCTTTTCTTTACATGATTGAAGTATGTGTTTACCATTTGTATCTCGTGGTTTCCTCCCATATAATCTGTATATTTCTGTTCCTGTGTGTATATTGCTACGATGATGATGTTCCCTGTGTTCTTAATGGAAGATCCCCTGTTCAACTTTGGACTATTAGATTGTTCACAGGAAATTATGCTTGTCTCCTGTCCTATTCACACACTGGAATAGGAGCATGAGTGGGAGGGGAGGTCTCTGGTGCACTACATATAGAAAGGTCATAAAAAAATTTTATGCATGTATTTACGATTTTGCTATGAATAAGCAAACAGGGGTAATCTTCATTGTGGGATGCCAGTCCCAAACTCCAAAAGTGCCTCTATTGCAGTTCCTGTTCCATACTTGAAAAAACTGCCACAGGATCCAAAAAGGCTTTTGCTTTTCCTCTGGATCCAAGAAGCTTGAGGAGGTTTTGTAAGCTGTCCTATCTTTATAAAATTAAATTTATTCTTGAACAGTTTTAAATTCAGTTTTCAAAATTTGAAAATGGAAAGCTGAGACCAGTAAAAGTGGCTCTGAAGCTGTCAATTGTTGGAAAAACCCAACTGGTTCACTACAGAATCACAGAATTGTTACAGTGCAGAAGGTGGCCATTCGGCCCATCGTGTCTGCACTGGCTCTCTGAAAGAGCAATTCACTCTGTTCCATTCCCCTACCTTCTCCCCATAATCCTGCACATTCTTCCTTTTCATACAACAGTCTAATTCCCTTTTGAGGGCTTCAGTTGAACCTGCCTCCACCAACTCTCAGGCAGTGCATTCCAGACCTTAATCAGTCTCTGTGAAAAAGTTTTTCTTCAGGTCACTTTTGCTTCTCTTACCAAATAGTTTAAATCTGTGCCCTCTCGTTCTTGATCCTTTCATGAGTGGGAACCATTGCTCTCACTCTCTACTCTGTCCAGACCCCACATGATTTTGAATACCACTATCAAATCACCTCTCAGTCTTCTCTTCTCCAACCGAAACAGTCCTAACTTTTCCAATCTATCTTCATAACTGAAGTTCTTCATAGATGGATCGATTCTCGAGAATCTTTTCTGTAATGTCTCCAATGCCCTCACATCTTTCCTAAAGTGCGGCACCCAGAAATGGATGCAATACTTCAGCTGAGGCCAAACTAGTGTCTTAAACAAGTTCAACATAACTTCCTTGCTCTTGTACTCTATGCCCCTATTAATAAAGCTGAGGATACTGTATGCTTTATTAACCACTTTCTCAACCTGTCCTGCCACCTTCAATGACTTATGCACATATACACCCAGGTCCCTCTGCTCCTGCACCCCCTTTAGAATTATACCTTTTATTTTATATTATCTCTCCATGTTCTTCCTACCAAAATGAATCACTTCACATTTCTCTGCATTGAATTTCATCTACCATCTGTTTGCCCATTCCACCAACTTTTTTTTTAGAGATACAGCACTGAAACAGGCCCTTCAGCCCACCGAGTCTGTGCCGACCATCAACCACCCATTTATACTAATCCTACACTAATTCCATATTCCTACCACATCCCCACCTGTCCCTATATTTCCCTACCACCTACCTATACTAGGAGCAATTTATAATGGCCAATTAACCTATCAACCAGCAAGTCTTTGGCATGTGGGAGGAAACCGGAGCACCCGGAGGAAACCCACGCAGACACAGGGAGAACTTGCAAACTCCACACAGGCAGTACCCAGAATTGAACCCGGGTCGCTGGAGCTGTGAGGCTGCGGTGCTAACCACTGCGCCACTGTGCCGCCCTAACTTGTCAATGTCCTTTCTGTAGTTAGCCTAAACCTTATAGCCAATAGCCTAAATCTTTTAGGGAAGGAAACTTGCTGGCCGAGTCCTGAAGAACAGAGTCACCAGAATGGGCTTGCAGCAGCTGGTAAGTCAACACAAGCAAACCCTCTTTATCTCTCTCTCGCCCAGGCTAAGCTGTTTCAGTATAACTATAATAATGGCATCTGCCCAAAAATGTGGAAAATTACCTATGTATGTAGAATCGACAAAAAGGAGACAAATCCAAACCAGCTAACTACCACTTGTTACGACCAGGTGAGAAAGAGGTCTAGGGTTCCCTTTCAGCCTTCACCTGGTCTTACTGTAACAGGGTTTTATTTTTAAACACACTGGGTTGAATTTTACCTTAGGTGGACGCGACTGCACCAGTGACATAAAGGTCAGTGGCGAACCCGCTTCTGCCTAGCCCGGGGATCCAACCCGCATTTTACAGGTCCCTGGGCTTTAATTGCCCTGAGGCGAGACTTCTACCCGCTTGAGGGAGGAGGTCCCACCTCAGTGAGCTGCCGCCCAAACAGCAGGCCAGCAGCTCTTAGTCCGAGCAGCGCCACCAGGAGCAGTGGCCACTGCTGGGACTGCAGCCCAGCCGACCGAGGAGGGTGCCATGGAGCCAGGACTGCAGGTAAGTTGGGGTCGCCTCACCGGGGGAATGATCGGTCATGCCAGCAAGGCAAAGGTGGTCTTTTGGGGGAGGAGGGGCATCTTGGGCTCCAGGGGTGGGTTGGGAAGGGGGGGCAGCCCTCAATTGAGTACCCTCTGCCCAACTGCCATGGCACCCCCAGGGGTGCGGAAAGGCCAGCAGCTATCACTGGCCAGCCTTTCAGGTCCCAAGCACACCCGCTTGCTGCGGGTAAAATACCCATGGAGGCAGGCGAAGGCCCTTAAGTGGCCACTTAAGGGCCTCGATTGGCCTGGGACAGGCAGGCCATTCCCCCCAACCTCCGACCGCCGTAAAGTTGGCCGGAGGCGGAAGTGGGGTGGGAAGGCCTCCCGGAGCCTCCCGCTCAATTTTACGCTGCCCCCACGCCACCATCCGGCCTGCCGGGGCAGCATAAAATTCAACCCAATGTGTTTTTAGCTCCCCCTTGGTGACTCCTTGTTCACTGCTTTCCAATTATAAGGTAAAGAAATGAGCACAAACAGGTTTTCTTAGGTTTAAAGAAGAAAGGTGAAATTTTCTTAAACTTAAACTCTAATTCAGTTGATGCCTACAGATACACGATACGCCCACGCTAGCATGCATATGCAATACGCACATGCAAATAGAGACGGAAAAGAGCAGAAGGAAAATGAAGTGGAAAGGTTTGAAGCAATATCTGAAGAGTTTATTATGGTTCTTTGAGCTCACTGTATAGTCCTTGATTGTAGGTACATCTTGCTTTTCATTGGGGCCCAGTATTCTTCTTAAACCTTGTTCACTTTAGGAGACTTTTCTCTCTTGGGGTTCATGTGTCTTCAGTGGGTTTCAGTTCCGTGAGAAAAAGATGGGAGCAGGCAAGAGGGGAGAAGGCCTTTTTCAGTCCAGGAGCACAGAGTTTTCTGCCAGTTCAAACACTGTCTCTACAATTTAAAACTCCCCAAGTTGGCCAGTAGGGTAGTCACGTGACTGGTATAACCACGTCTGGTTTTGTGTATTGGGTGGGTCAGGGAATGACTCGGTGGGCCGAAGGGCCTGTTTCAGTGCTGTATCTCGAAATAAATAAATAATGTCTGTTAATATGCAAAAATGTCTTTCCAGCCAGGGGCTTGGCAACCCCTTGTACCAGGCCTTCTCTTCTACCCAGCAACAATTTGAAATTTAATGTCCATGTGGTGAAATTAATGTGCCTCATTCTTGGCAGGTGGAGACCTGCATGACACACTGTATGAGCTTAGTTCCAATCATTAGTAAAGTGTTAGATGGAGTCATCATACAAGAAGCACAAATAATCTAGTCACCAATGCTCAGTTTGGATCCTGCCAAGACCATCCAGCTCCAGATTATATTACAGCCTTGGTCCAAACATGGACACACAAACTCAATTACAGATGTGAAGTACAAGTGACTGCCCTTGATATCAAGGCAACATTTGACCGAGTGTGGCACCAAGAATCCTAACTAAGACTGAACTTTGAAACTGAATAACTGGGATAAGTGGAAAATTCTCCAGTGGCTGGAGCAATACCTGGCATAAGGATCATAGAATAATAGAGTGATACAGTACAGAAGGAGACCATTCAGCCCTTCATGCTTGTTTTGGCTCTTTGAAATTAGTCTCTTTCCCTGTTCTTTACCTATAGCCCTGAAAATATGTATCCTTCAACTACTTATCTAATTCCCTTTTGAAAGTTATGATTGAATCTGCTTCCAGGATCCTTTCAGGTAATCCATTCCAGATCATAACAACTCACTTTGTGAAACAAATTCTCCTCATCTCAACTCTGGTTCTTTTTCGAATTACCTTAATTCTGTGACCTCTGATTACTGACCCACCTACCACTGGAATCAGTTTCTTTTCAGTGATTCGATCAAAACCCTTTTTATTTTCACTAAAATCTTCTATTAAATCTCCCCTTATCCTTCTGCACTCTAATTGCAGATTCTCCAGTGGCTCCACATAACTGAAGGCCCCCATCCCTAGTTGCTAGTTCAGTAAATCCCATTTGCACCCTCTCTGAGGCCTTGACATCCCTACGAAAGTGTGCTGCCCAGAATTGAACACAATACAACTGCTGGGGCCTAACCAATAATTTATGAAGGTTTACCAGATAAAACACTATGATGTCCTGCTCACTTCTGCCAAATCTGCTCACTGTCCCAGAGTCATCCTCAAATGCAAAGATAACTCTTGGCATCTCTTCTCCACTACAAACCATCTTCTTAAATCCCACTTCCACCCTCACCTGCAACAAAAATTGTGAGGAGCTCATGAATGTCTTTGTCATGACAGCATGTTAGAGGCTGGGTATTTTGCAGCATGTGGTTCATCTTCTGACTCCCCAAAGCCTCTCCACCATCGACAAGGCACAAGTCAGGAGTGTGATGGAACACACTCCAGGGGGCCTGATTTTAACTCTGTGCAAATGTGTGCATTTTGAATAAGTTAAAATCTTGCCAGCTGTCAGAATGGGTGCTGCTGCAACAAAACTCAAGAAGCACAACACTATCAATAACATTGGATGCACTGCAACAAGTTGCCAAAACCTCTTTAGTAGCATCTCCCAAACCTATGACCTGTACTACTTAGAAGGGCAAGGCCAGCAGATGCATGAGAGTCATTACCTCCTTGTTCCACTCCGTCATATACGATGCTGATTTGAGCATATATCACTGTTCCTTCATTACCCTTACCTAACAGCATTGTAGGAGTAGCACATGGACTGTAGCGATTCAACAATAAAGTCCACCACCACCTTCTCAAGGGCAACAGGGAATGGCATTCTCACAAGGGATTGTTCTCTGGTATGCACACTGTTCATAAGTAATATGAAAAGGGCACTTCCACAGTATCATAGTATAATACAGTACAGAAGCAGGACATTTGGTCCATCACGCCTATGCTTCCTCTATGGAAGAGCTGACGAATTAGTCCCAAGCCCTGGCACTGTCCCCATAGCCCTGCCAACTTTTCAACTTCAAGTATTTATATAATTCTCTTTTGAAAGTTACTATTGAATCTGCTTCCACCACCCTTTCAGACAGTGCAACCTAAATCGCAACAACGTCATTAGATTAAAAAGAAAACCTTTATGTCACCTCTAACTCTTCTGCCTGCCACCTGAAATCTGTGTCCTCTGGTTACCAACCCTTATATAAGGTAAGCAGCACAGAAACAGACCATTCGACTCAACCAGTCCTTGCTGGTGCTTATGCTTCACTCAAACTCATCCTTCCTCATCTAACTCTATCAGCATGACCTTCTATTCCCTTTTATCTCACATTCTTATCCAGCATCCTTTTAAATGCATCCGTTCTATTCACCTCAACTACTCTCTGCAGTAGCGAGTTCCACCCTCTCATCACTGTCTGGATAAAGAATTTCTTCTGAATTCTCAATCTGATTTCTTGGTGACTGTCTTATATTGATGGCCTCTAGTTTTTCTCCTCCCACAAGTGGAAATACACTCTGGGGGTTATTTTGGCCAAAGGGTGAGAACAGGTGCTAAATGGCTGTGCTAATAAGAAACACCTGTTTGAAAGCATACAATTTTCGATCTAATTGATGATTTTTATCATTTGATCATGCCCGCAGGTAATAATCAGAAACATGCAGATTTTTCACTGATGTGATGATTAGATACAATTTTCTGCAGATTCAAGGGGAAATGTTTTCACCCAGAGGGTGGTGCAGATCTGGAACTTATTGCCTGAAAGGATGGTAGAGGCAGAAATCCTCATAACACTTAAAAAGTACTTGGATATGCACTTCATTTTTATGTGGACTCCGAGAACCCATTTCCACTCAAGCTCTGGCCTGTGATGACTGGGAGTGTAATGATGCCATAGGAAACAAGTAACAGGGCACCAGCTTCTCTGATATGGTGCTGGAGTTCCTAGTGGAGGAGGTAAAGAGGAGGGTGGCACAGTGGCGCAGTGGTTAGCACCGCTGCCTCACAACTCCAGCAACCCAGGTTCAGTTCTGGGTACTGCCTGTGCAGAGTTTGCAAGTCCTCCCTGTGACCACATGGGTTTCCAGCAGGTGCTCCAGTTTCCTCCCACAGCTAAAGACTTGTAGGTTGATAGGTAAATTGGCCATTGTAAATTGCCCCTAGTGTAGGTAGGTGGTAGGAGAATGCTGGGGATGTGGTGGGGAATATGGGATTAATGTAGGATTAGAATAAATGGGTGTTTGCTGGTCAGTACAGACTCAGAGGACTTGTTTCAGTGCTGTATCTCTCTATGAAGAAGGATGTCTTCTACCTCCAGGCAAGAAGGAGGACATTGAGGCAGCTGATGTGCCACATTTGGGATGAGATCACCAGGGAGGTCACAGACAGGAGCCCTGGCCTCAGCAAATGACACCAGGGCCACAAGAAATTTAATGGCGCAAGTGGCAAAATGCACATGTCCAACCACTCACTTCCCATCTCACAAATGCACTTCTCTCAATAATTGTGCCACCACCACCATAAGCATAACAACCTCAACATAGTTTATCCACCATTTAACTATACACTGACATTCATACCCCATACTATTGCATCCTTCACAGGAACTACTCACACTCCGACACATCTCACAGCTCTTCAAACATGTGAGGCATCGCATACGTACAAATACACTAGCTAATACACTCATTCACAATCACCACTCTTTCTGTTCCAAGAAATATTAGCACATAACAGGTTGCAGCAGGACATAACTTAGTAGGAGAAGCATGACTTCATGATATCACTCCCCTTGAGGAGGCAGTACTGGCTGTGATCAGGAGGGGAGTGGAAGAAGCTATGGACAGAGACAGAACAGAGGGCATCTCACCGAGAGATGCAGTATGTGGCCACTGCAACTTCACTGCTACATAACTATTCCAAGTCCCTAATCACCCAAAGCTATCCTCACTCCCAACATCTACATCCTTATCATACACATCCTCCTATAGTGGCCATACATACTACATCTAAACATTCCAGCTTTATCATTACAGGCTCCCAGGAGCAAGATGCACTTCTTCCCATGCAACAGGTTCAGGAAGAGCAACAGCCATTCTGACCCCCTAGAGGAGAATGAAAAAGTGAAGATGAATGTACTGCATACATGGCTGCTACTGTCACAGGCATAAGCTCAGAGACCAGCACCACACACAACTTACAGGCTAGGTTAAAAGAGAGACCCTTTGTAATTTGTAAGATTTGTCCCCTTCACTGGTGCAGGAACACATGTGGCAACAAAGTTCAGTTGTGAACTGACTTTATTGAAACAAAATCAGAACAAGTTTATTAAGTTTCATGCAAATTACAGTAATAAACTCAGGCAGCGATTGACAGTTTAATGTGGGCTATACTGAGGTGAGGTGAGAGTGACTGCCCTTGACCTCAAGGCATTTGACCTAGGAGCCCTAGCAAAACTAAAGTCAATGGGAATCAGGGGGAAAACTCTCCACTGGTTGGAGTCATACCTAACGCAAAGGAAGATGGTTGTGTTTGTTGGAGGTCAATCATCTCAGCTCCAGGACATCACTGCAGGAGTTCCTCAGGGTTGTGTCCATGGCCCAACCATCTTCAGCTGCTTCATTAATGACCTTCCTTCAAGCATAAGTTCAGAAGTGGGAATATTCGCTGATGATTGCACAACGTTCAGCAATGTTTGTGACTCCTCAGATACTGAAGCAATTCTTGTAGAAATGCAGCTTGGACTGATAAGTGGCAAGTAACATTTGCACCACACAAGTGCCAGGCAATGACCATCTCCAACAAGAGAGAATCTAACCATCCCCCCTTGACATGCAATGGCATTACCATCGCTGAACCCCCCACTATCAACATCCTGGGGATTACCATTGACCAGAAACTGAACTGGAGAAGCCATATAAATACCGTGGCTACAAGAGCAGGTCAGAGGCTAGGAATCCTGCAGCAAGTAACTCGCCTCCTGACTCCCCAAAGCCTGTCTACCATCTACAAGGCACAAGTCAGGAATGTGATGGAATACTCTCCACTTGCCTGGATGAGTGCAGCTCCAACAACACTCAAGAAGCTCGACTCCATCCAGGACAAAGCAGCCTGCTTGATTGGCACCCCATCCACAAACATTCACTCCCTCCACCATCGACGCACAGTGGCAGCAGTGTGTACCACCTACAAGATGTACTGCAGCAACGTACCAAGGCTCCTTAGACAGCACTATCCAAACTCGCGACCTCTACCGTAGAAGGGACAGGGCTGCAAATGCTTGGGAACACCACAACCTACAAGTTGCCCTCCAAGCCACACGCCATCCTGACTTGGAACTATATCACTGTTCCTTCACTGTCGCTGGGTCAAAATCCTGGAACTCCCTTCCTAACAGCACTGTGGGTGTCCCTACCTCACATGGACTGCAGCGGTTCAAGAAGGAAGCTCACCACCACCTTCTCAAGGGCAATTAGGGATGGGCAATAAATGCTGGCATAGCCAGTGACGCCCACATCCCATGAATGAATAAAAAAAAAATACTATACGTATTAAGTCTGGACAGAATAGTGTATATCTCCTCTTGCCGCTTTGGTCTTTGGCCTTCAGGCTACTTTCTCTTTCTCTCTCGTCACTTGTCTTCTGGTCTCTGGTTCTTCTCCATTCCCCAGGCTCAATCGAGAGGGTCTCTTTTATCCTGGCTCTTATCCAATTAACTGCTTCCAGTGCCCAATCACGCTCATTCCTGTGGTGGTCATGCCCTGTGCATGCTTTACTCGACCCATCATGTACATTCCACGTTATTAGCCTGAACATGATCATGTAAGGTTCTCCATATTTACCATTGTTCTACTTCCTCTTATCTCAAGCTGCTACATCCCATGGTCTCTTATCTCAGAGAGTTTCCAGCACATCTGCTCTTTTAGCTTACACAAGCAATTTAAAGTTTCGACAAGGATTAGCTTTTTAGCTGCAGCAAGTGTTTTAAAGGCTGACATCACCTCCCACGATCCTTCTTACTTGGCATCAATTTATATCATGCCCTATTTCTACATTTTACGACTTCACTGTACTATCAAAAGGGTCTTAATAAAGCTCCGTGTTGATAATCTTCCAAACTCCCCATTTGAGGGGAGATATCCTTATCGATCCCTCATTGGCTATTTTTAAGGAGAGCCACAAACTCCAAGCTATGCATTTTTGACCCACCTGTTGCACAAGACGTTTGCAAGATCAATGTAATATTTATTCTCTACAATTTTCATCTGGTTTACTTAATACTATTTTGTGTACTTTCAACCTCTTTTCCCCAGGAACTGAATCAAATAGACTGCAGGACTCAAGCGGTCCGCAATTGGGTATGGCCGCTTCCATTTGGATTCAAAGGCATGCTCCTTTTTGCCGTAAATCAGGACCATAACTGTGCCTCCCACTTGATATTCAAATGGTCGCATCTTCTTGTCAAAATATTTCTTGATCTGCTTCTTTGGCTTCCTCAGACTTTGTGCTCCAAACTGATTCATCTGATTAGTATACTCTATCACGTGTTCCAACCACTTAGAACTACATGGCTCTTGTAGCAGAGGACAATGTCTGGTATTCCAGGGTTCTCATTAGTCTCCCGGTCATAGCCTGATATGATGATACTCCCGGTGTTTCGTGTGGGGTCGAGCCAATCACCATTAAACACATCGGCAGTGTATTAGCCCATTGAGTGGGGTGATCTGCACATAGTTTCATCAACATCATTTTCAATGTCCTGTTGCCTCTCTTCACCACTCCCAAAGACTGGGGGTGGTGCGAGATGTGTAACTTATGTTTTATCCCCATTATTTCTTCAGATGCGTGAAAACTTTTCCAGTAACCTGATTACTATCGACCTGCAATAGCGCTATAAAAGAGGGATCCTCACAGTGGGATGCACTAGGCATAGCGATCAACAGCCATACAGGGTTGCCATACAGGGTGAGATGGACACCACAGGTGCCACCTTTCCATGGTTGGGGGTGGGTGCGGAGAAGGTCCCATGCTAGTTCTGCTGTAGAGAAGTCAGATGAGGACCTTACAGTGCCAAGATTTGGAAGTGGGCTGTTGATTATGACAAACCAAATGCTTGCTGCAATGGACTGCCTGCCTGAATGTTTATGGCTTGAGCCAGGGTAGGGGTGGGGAAGAAAATTCTACCTTCATCTTGTTTCATGGCTCAATGCAGGTGCTAAAGCCCCTGCTGAGATGACAATGTCTGAGGCAGGTCCACAACCACCAGGAGGACATCTGAACTTCCCTCTTCAGATTCTCAGCAGCCATCCATTTCACATGCTGCTGCCACTGAGGTTGCACTTCGTAGAAGCACTAGATTACACATGAGCGCCTTTAGATAACTAATAAGGGTAAGCACCAGCGTGAATAGTTTAATATTTCTAAGTGCTGTTGGTTCTGTCATGTTTACAGTGTTGTTTTTGATGTCTATAAACAGTGATGTTGGTAATTGCACAGCAGTGAAATTGGTTTTATTGTGATCTTCTTGAGGGAGGGGTTGAAAGGATTGAGTGCAGGTGATAGACCGACCGTCATAGAAGATCCGTCATGTGGCAATAATGCTCTGGAATCAGATGGTGGAGAATTTCTCTCAAAAGTGCTCCTCAATTAGATGGCAGTAAGCATCCCTCCCAGCTGCGGCCAGTGTACCTGGAAGCCTTTGGTGTTATAATTCTGAAAGCCTAATAGTGAAGGATAGAACTGGAGCCAATCCTTACACGCATTCATAAGCAGAGATATACATTATAAACATGTACCTCCTAACCCAACAATCCCAGTTTCAATCTGTTCCTATTTATAGGAGCACAAGTGAATCCCCAGTTAATGCCCACCACCTGCATACAATTAATAGACAATTAATAACTGGTGCCTCCCTTGGTCTTCCTCTTGCTTCTCCTCCTCCTCCCACCCTGTTCCTTCTGCTCCTTCTATGGCTCCTGAGCTTGACCCTTGGAGTACTGTGTGCAGTTCTGGTTGCCACACTACAGGAAAGATGTGATTAAGCTAGAGAGGGTGCAGAAAAGATTCACAAGGATGTTGACTGGTTTGGAGGGCTTGAGTTATAAAGAGAGAGTGGATAGGCTGGGTCTGTTTTCCCTGGAGCGAAGGAAGCTGAGAGTGGACATGATAGAGGTATATAAAATTATGAGAGACATAGATAGAGTAGATAACCAGAGTCTGTTTCCCATGGTAGGGGTGACTAAAACTAGAGGGCATAGATTTAAGGTGAGAGGGAGGAGGTTTAAAGGGGATCAAAGGGGTAAATATTTCACACAAAGAATAGTGGGTATCTGGAATGAGCTGCCAGAGGAGGTGGTGGAGGCAGGAACAGTAGCAACATTTAAGAGGCATCTGGACAGGTACTTAAATGAGCCAGGCATAGAGGGACATGGAATTAATGCAGTCAGGTGGGATTAGTATAGATAGGCATTATGGTCAGCATGTACGTGGTGGGCCGAAGGGCCTGTTTCTATGATGTACAACACTATGGCTCTATGAGACAACTTCTATTCACAACTTACATTAAATATTTGGACCTTGAAATCAAAAACGCAATTTCAAAATTTGCTGACGACACCAAATTGGGGGAACGACTGCAACAAATTACAGGAGGACGTTGATGAAATTGCAGAATGGACAAATAATTCGCAAATGAAGTTCAACATGGATCAATGTGTGGTTGTACATTTTGATAGGAAGAACAGGGAGGTCACTTATTACTTGGAAGGTGCAAGGGTAGAGGAACAAGAGTACAAACACACTAATCACTAAAAGTTGTGCCAGAGGTTAACAAGGCCATTAAAAAAAAAAGCACTAGGTTTTATTTCTTGAAGGATAGAATTGAAAGGTTGTGCTAAATCTGTATCGAACTTTGGTTAGACCACACTTAGAGTACCGTGTGCCATACCATAGAAAGAATATAGAGGCACTGGAGAGGGCATAGAAAAGATTTACAAGGATGATACTGGAAATGCTTGGGTATACATATCAGGAAAGGATGAACATGCTACGTCTTTTATCACTTGAGAAAAGAAGGCTAAGGGGTGACCTAATAGAAGTCTTTAAAATTATGAAACGTTTTGATAGAGTGGATACAGAGAGAATGTTTCCTCTTGTGTGGAAAAGTATAACTAGAGGCCATTAATATAAGATAATCACAAAGAAAGCCAAAATCCAGTAGGGAATTCAGTAGAAACTACTTTACCGAAAGAGTGATGAGAATGTGGCACTAGAAGGCAACATTTCTAAAAATTCTGTGAGTGCTTGATGGCCTGATATTGCATTACCATTCCACACCAAGGTCACTGTAACCAGATACAATTTGGTCAGTACTCTCCTCCTTTTGTCCATGATGTCATAATAAATGTTGACAAATTCATCTGCTGCCCTGCATGCCTGGTCGGCATGAGTTTTGAAGTCCAGAGACCGAGCCATGAAGTCCCAGTCCCCTCCCCGCCACCACATTTCCTCCGGCTGAAAACTCCACTCCTCCCATCCACCAGACACAAGCTGTTTGCGTTTCCACTTCCGGTGTGCAGCACCGATGAATCCTCCGCTCCGGTCCCGGAAAGACCGCTCCCGCAACTGCAGTTCCGAGCTGGTTATCAAGGTGGAGATGGAGATATGTTACCATAGGGAGTTGGTTGAAGCTGTTATGACCAAGGCGGGAGAAATGCACTGTTAATTCAGTCCCACTTCTTCACAGGTCACAGTATATCAACAAATTTTTCTCACCTACTGAATAATGACCAATTAGACTCTATTTGTCCCCCAGAATAAAGCACACCAGCAGGTTTCTTTAAACAATAACAGCATTAACTATTTATTAGGATAAAAATAAGTCTTAACCACTAATGAGAGAAATTTATATATATGAAAGCTCCTTATTTCCCTCATCATCATGCACACACACATACATTCAAAAAAACTGGTTAACGCGGAAAAAAGGATTCTGGTTTACAGCTGTTTCTTAGGAATAGAAGGAATAATAAAATAAATCGGTTTGTCACGTTCTGGTTGGAAATTCTTCAGTTGGGTCAGGTGGCCCAGAGTCGAGTAGTCGGAAGCCATTCGAAGTCTCTCCAGGCAAAGTTGATGTACAGTCTGTGACGGGTAGGCATTCAAGGGTAATTTGGCTACAACAGGTATCACATAGGTCTTTCAGCAGGGGTATGGCAACAGGTCTGTTTAGGACTCATAGCAGCAGTACAACGGTTGAAGCTTTCTTCAGGTTCCAGGATTTCCCAAAACAGAGGACGCAACAGGAACCACATTGGATGCAAGAATTCTTCAGAGACAGGAGGCAATAGGAATCTGTCACACTTCAAATATAGGGTTTCTTTTCAAGAGATGCAAGTTTCCTTTACAGAGAGAGGCCTTTTTCTCTAGTCTCCAGGCAGGACAGGTCTAAGTTTCAAAATTTCAAATGCCTGCTCTTTGTCCAATTCACTGCTTTCTAAAAGGGTCCAAAAAAAGTAAACCTTCCTGAGCCTATCACATGACCAGACACAGTGTCTCCCCTGTCATTTAAAGTGTTGCTCTGTGGAGGCCAAAATACCCTGGTTGGCTTCCTTGAAACTGCTTACTTTTCCAATTCTTGTATACAAAGTCAACATCCAAAGATGTCAGCTATTTGCAGGTGCCCATGACTACTGAAAATCCTTTTTTCAGTTTTTTAAAACATACAGAATTCTAAGACTTTGTACAAAAATAAAACCCTATAACAAAGCGAATAAGGAAGCAGAGGGTTACACTGTTAGATTTAGATGAGGAAAGATGGGAGGAGGCTCGAGTGGAGCATAAATGCCAGCATGGCCTGGTTGGGCTGAATGGCATATTTCTGTGCCGTATCTCCTATATAATCCTCTGTAATGGTGCCCAGAATTTAGCGCAATTCTCCAGCCAGAGCCTCAGCAGTGATTTATAAAGCATATGTTCCTTGCTTTTGTACTCTATGATTCTATTAATAAAACTAATGGTCCCATTTTTTTAACAGCCTTCTCAACTTGTCCTGCCACTGTCAAAGATTTTTGTGCGTTCATCCCAGGTCTCTCTATTCTATACCCACTCAGCCACGCTGAGCTCTAGTTTGAGCTCATGTAATTGGACGCACTTCCTGCACATGTAGTCATCCAGGACACCTGAGGCACATTACACAGCTAGCCTGCACCTTTTAAAAGCAGCCTGCCCCTCTTAAAGGGGAGATACACTCTTGTTACAGGACCTGCTTGAATAGTCTCCGGAAGGCTTTGCTGTAAACATAGAAACATAAAAAATAGGAGCAGGAACAGGCCATTCGGCCCTTCGGGCCTGCTCCGCCATTCAAAAAAGATCATGGCTGAATGTCTAATTCAATACCCTGTTCCCGCTTTCCCCCCATATCCCTTGATCCCTTTGGCATTAAGAAATATATTTATCTCCTTCTTGAATATATTTAATGACTTGGCCTCCACTGCCTTCTGCGGTAGAGAATTCCGCAGTTTCACCACCCTCTGAGTGAAGAAATTTCTCCGCATCTAAATGACATACCCCGCATCCAGAGACTGTGACCCTTGGTTCTGGACTCCCCAGCCATCGAGAACATCCTCCCTGCATCTAGCCTGTCTAGTCCTGTTAGAATTTTATAGGTTTCTATGAGATCCCCTCTCATTCTTCTAAACTCTAGTGAATATAGGCCTAGTTGACCCAATCTCTTTTCATACATCAATCCTGCCATCCCAGGAATCAGCCTAGTAAATGTTCTTTGTACTCCCTCCAAGGCAAGAACATCCTTCCTCAGATAAGGAGACCAAAACTGCACACAATACTCCAGATGTGGTCTCACCAAGGCCCTGTACAACTGCAGTAAGACGTCCTTGCTTCTGTACTCAAATCCTCTTGCAATGAAGGCCAACATACCATTCACCTTCCTAATTGCTTGCTGCACCTGAATGCTTACTTTCAGCAACTGGTGTACAAGGGCACCCAGGTCTCATTGCATCTCCCCCTTTCCCAATCTATCACCACTCAGATAATAATCTGCCTTTCTGTTTTTACAACCAAAGTGGATAACCTCACATTTATTCACGTTATACTGCATCTGCCATGCATTTGCCCACTCACCCAACTTGTCCAAATCACATTGGAGCCTCTTTGCATCCTCCTCACAGCTCACTTCCCCCCTCCCAGCTTTGTACAGGTACAGGACAGCAAATGGAGCAACAGGGAAGGGAGAGAGAGGGTTGCCAGGCTTTCAGATGCGGCACTGGGGGCCTTGGTGAGGGAGTTGGAAAGCAGGAGAAATGCCAGGGGCCAGGAGGCCCTTAAGGCAAACCCTGAGAAGGGAATGGGAGCAGGTCGCTATAGAGCTCAATTCCCAGACTCTGACCCTGAGCACCTGCCTGTCATACCAGAAAAACTCAATGACCTTACACAGGTGGTCAAGGTTAGTAAATGCATTTTCAAAGGACATCTCCTACGCACTGCAACACCAACCTCTCACACTGCTCAATGCATCACAGCTCTATCACTCACCCATTATCAATCAGGACTCAAAACTAACAGTCAGAGACTCCACCTCACACTTACCAATGCTGCCAGCCTCACACCTACCTCTTTCTGGTTCCACATACCTCCAGCTATTCAGCTAGGGCAGGCACATCATTCAAACACATTGCAACCCACTCAGTGACATTCTTTACTCTCTTTTACAGGACAAGGTTGACCATAACTGCAGGAAGCAGCAGAGAACCAGTGGGGGAAAGGCACGCCTGCATCATGGTGCCGGCTGTATCTAAGGCCATTGCATCCGGCATCACCAAGAGTATGCAGGATGATGGTTTGTTCCTGTGTTATGCCCTACTCAAATCCCACTTCACCCACATCCTGCTGGCAGGCATAAAGAGCAAGCTGAACATGGTGTGTCCATGGACCTCTTGCTTACTCCAACCCTCAGCTTCTGCATTTCTGCTTTCAGATACCCAAGATTTGCCACCTTTTATTGAGAGCCCTCTTCCTCCTCCATCTGTACACAACTTCTACTCTCTCCTGCCTGCGCTCCATTGTCAAGTCATGCTGCAGCCCAAGAGGAACAGAAACTATAGCTCCCATCACTGAAAGCAGGCTCTCTCCTGTCAGGCCTTCCAACTCCTCCTGACCTCTTTGTCAGAATCCAGCACCATTCCCATATAAATCCAAAATTTTGCTAAACTCCACTTTTCATAGTACTTCCACTAGCTCTACACCAGCAAAAGAAAACCAAAAGCACCTCAGCTGAAGATTGCCTAGTTGGCAGGGGTGGGGATGGTGGAGGGCAGGTCCCTCATGCAGTTGACAGCATGTTCAGCTGGGAGTTATTGAGAGAGGACGTTATAGGATCCAAATAGTTCCAACATGGCAGATTTTAGAGGCTGTTTGACATCACAATCTGCCCACACCGGATGCTTCCGGAGCAGACATGGCATGTCCACGCTAGTGCCCTTATAGCCAAGATACGCTGCGCAGTCCAGAAGTGGCCAAAGCATTCTAGCCAACATTTTTTGAGTTTCGGGCTTCCGTAGCACTGGCTCCAGAGGCACTGCAGAGCCAAATTTTGCAGTCCAATTGTTTAAAATGCAAGCAACTTAGTCCAATTATGTCCCAAAGAACAGCAGTAGCAGCAACAACAACAATTAACATATACACTGCACTTTTAACATAGAAACATGCCTCACATGTGAGACGTAGGGAAAATGACTGGCAACCCAAAGAAGGAGGGAATAGGAGCAGGTGACAGAAAGCTTGGCCAAAAGGTGGTTTAAATGAGGGTTTTAAAAGTGGAGAGGGAGGTGGAGAAGCCGAGGAATTTAGGATGGAAATTTCAGAGACCTAGGCAACTGAAAATGCAGATGCCAATGGCGGGTGCACAAGAGGCCAGAAGCAAAGGAACTGAGAGTATTGGGTGGGGGGAATTGATAGGCTGAAGGAGGTTAAGGAGATAGGGAGGCACAAGGCCATGGAAAGGCTTAAACACAAGGATGTGAATTTTAAACTTGAGATGTTGAGAGACTAGAAGGCAATGTAGAACAGCAAAGACAGGTGTAATGGACAAGCAGGATCAGATATCTGCTTTAAATCAAGGTGGACTATGTTGTTTCTGTGCAAGAAAGCAACACCTTCTAATATCTGCCTCATGAGCCGTTTGACATCTTTTTCTTTGAAGGCATCTTCTCTCTCAGCTACACATTGGTTGAAGATATAAGCAGTAAAAAAAAAGCAAAATACTGCAGACGTTGGAAATCTGAAATAAAAACAAGAAATGCTGGAAATACTCAGCAGGTCTGGCAGCATCTGTGGAGAGAGAAGTAGAGTTAACGTTTCAGGTCAGTGACCCTTCTTCGGAACTTAAGATATAAGCAGCAGAGCTTTCAATGAGCTGCACACCAGGAGCCCTGTCTTAATAAAACCAAGAACTGAAGTCATGCACCTTGGGGCGATAAATTCAACTTTCCCTGATTTTCTTATCTCTGACGTCACATACACAATCCCATGCAATGAGATCTGTATTACTGGCTGGTACAATCCCTACTATAGTCATCCAGAAACAGTAAAGTTCAACAAGAATGCTAATTCCACACTAGAGCCATCAGCAAGAAGATTCTCCCATAGGTAATTTAAAACTCCAACCTACACTTGTGAGTTACAAAGATTAAAGAAATGGCCTGACTTTGTGCTGATTAAAGGAATTTCTCACAGAATATACACTGGACTTCCACAATGTTTCAACTGCAGCATTACAGGCTCAGTCTAAGAACTGAATAAAAACTAAGTACCATGCTTTAAAAAAATCCTTTTTCAGCTCTTTTTTAAGACTATAACTGGAAATTTAAGAGTTAACCAGGCTCTATTTAGTGGAATTCTATCTCTGTAGAATAAATTAATGCGTCCCAGTTCCTGTTCTTCACAGTTGTTTTAGCTTAGATCAGATAAGTAATATCTGTATTGAGGTTGTAGGATAAGTGCAATTTTATTTAAATTGGTAAGCAGCTGGCATACAAGAGCCAAATAACCACAGATGGAGCAAATTATCCAAATGGTAACACTTATTACAAAGCTCGGGGGGCAGGGTGGGGGCCACTAGGATGATCTATCAGGCACGTGAACATTACAAGCACAATACTATGTCAGGGATCAGTTTCTGCCTTGCAGATTAGTATAATGTATTGTCTCTGAGGGAGGTGAAGAATATATTTTTTTTAACTGCCGTTTGCGTCTATTTCTCCTCTGCTTATACTGTAGTTCTGAAGACGTGAAAAGAAATTGGGAAACAATAATCTTGCTATATAATGGTGACTGTCAGCCCAAAGGGCACAATTGTGATGCTACCTGAGTGCACTCAGCCTGGTTCATCATACGCAGACACTCAACAGTAAGATACTGATTGTGTTTTGTCTGCAAACAGCATTGGGCAGGATGCAATCAAAAAAATGCAGTAGAACTGAAAATAAACCTTACAAACAGATCAGTTGCAAAAATGGGCCACAATAAAAAGAGAAATCTTAGTTCAATACCTTTTCCAAAAGGAAACTTTGTAATAAAACCTGCATTTTTGACCTTAAGATAAAAATGATTAATCGGATCCAAAGGATTTTTTTTAAATCTATGATTCTGAGGGATATATTTCCTGAACTTGTATGATGGTAGTTAAATTTCCCATCTAACACTTCCTTTATATAGCAGACTGCAATGGCGAAGACGTATCAGTAATTCAACTTAGTGACTTATTCTTGTCAGTTTTTTTTTAATTGTCTAAATCTTCCTGTAATATAAAAGTTATCAATATCTAACTCTTAATCAGAAATTAGCCAGTGACAGAGTGCCAGACCCGCGAATGTTTGTCCTAAGTCAGGTGTATGCAACTTCAGTGGCCAAGACTCTATCAACACAGAATCACAGGGTTCCTATTGAATTTCCAATAATTCTGATATCCTTTCAGTGGTTTCAGTGGGCTGGACTCCACTTAAGCAGTTTATTCACATGAGAATATTTTGGCTGTAAAGGGAACAGAGACAGGTATGCACTGGTTGAAAGCTCACTACCAAGCCAAAGTACTACATAAACCCTGAAATATGAACATGTGGAAATACTGAAAAGAATATTATCCAGCTGGTTATTTAAAGGAGGAAATAATACTAAGAAAGAGCTTGCAATTATACAGCACCTTGGGGATGTCACAAAGCACTTTACAAACGATTAAGTACTTTTGAAGTGACGTCACTGTTGTAATGTCGCAAACACAGCAGCCAATTTGCGGACAGGAAGCTCCCACAAACAGCAATGAAATAAATGATCGCATTATCTGTTTTAGGTGTTGATTGAAGGATAAATCTTGGCGAGGACACCAGGAAAACTCCCTTACACTTCTTCAAATAATGCTGTGGAATCTTTTACTTCCACCTAAGAGAGCAGACAGGTCCACGAGCTAACATCTGATCCAAAAGACAGCACCTCTGACAGTGCAGCACTCCCTCAGTACTGCACAGCAGTGCCAGCCTAGATTATGTGCTCAAATCTCTAAGGTAGGGCTTCTGACTCAGAGATGAGAGGATTACCACTGAGCCAAAGCTAACACCTTACTCTTATATAGTGTTGATATTTTGCAATATTTGCTTTTGTGAACTTGGCTCAATGGATCAAACCAAATTGAATGTCTTTTTACAAATACATGTAATCACATATGCTATTTGACTACAATTTGTGTAAAATTATGGATGCTAATAGACAGGAAAAGGTTTGTTCCTGCTCCATTTGGTGTGTGCCTTTTGGCCCAGCAACCTTGCGGATACTTAATCCTTCCAGTCTTTGCACTAGACCTTTTTTACTTACTTCTACATGTATTATATGCATTATAGATTGACTAACCTCACTTACTACAACCAGAGTATTTCCCAATGAAAGATGATGTGAAGAACACATTAAAAATATTTGTCATATCCTGCTTTTTTTAGATGCTATCTACCCTCCTTATTAAACCACCATGCTCTTTTTTCAAACAAAATGTACTTTCTTTCCTCATAATAAACTGAAATATGTGCCATTTTTCTTCTGTTCCCGTATTTTTAAGTATAGTTCAATCTTCCCTAATACTATTCTCAAAGCTCAAAACCTGCTCTTCCAAAGTTTTGTGCCAGTACATCATTTTTAGTCTTTGACAACAATATAAAATCTAAAAATATCGTGATTGCAGATCCCAAATGCTCAATAACCTTCAGCTCACCAATCAGCTTGAGTGGATTGCAAAACATCAAATGCAACATCAACTCTGTTCTTAATAGAAAATCTAACATCTTGGGTGAGGAAAGAAGCTGTGACCATTTCAGTGAATTAATTTGTATTTTTAATCATTTCCTTCTGGTTGTCCCTGACTCCCAGGATGTTGACATCCCACAGGATTAATACATTATGATGCTCCATGGCCTACCCAGATAAGTGTTTGCCTGCTTACTTGGTGCTCACGTTCTAAAAGTTACCAGTTAATAATTTGCACCCACATTTTCCAGTACTATCCATATATCGCATGATTTGCAACCCAGTGCTCCCAGTGATGAGCTGTCCCTGGAGGGGACACATTTCAAAAGACTGTCATTGTACAGCTTGTGTAGATCCATCCATTAAAATTAATAAATGGGAAATCAAGAGCTGCACATCTACAATTTTCTGAGATGTGCTTCCATTGAGCACCACTCACTATTGGAATTAAAGCATTTCGGAATTAACTTCTATTATTTCATCCTTATCCCCTTCTGCTGCTTTATCAACTATTTCTATTATTACTATTTCATTACTCAATAATGCAACCCTCCAGCTTTCTTTGTAAGTTCCATGCTCTTAGTCATAGTTGACCATCGGTTACACTTCTGTGATGCCAATAAAATCAATATTCACACTGTTTGCAAATACTTCTAACTCCAATATGTTATTCCTGATATTTTCTCATTTGTATAAAAAGTGTTCAAGGTCATCTTTCAAAACATTCTTTTTCTATTTGATCTTTGTTTCATTCATTCATGGGATGTTGGCATTGCTGTCAAAGCCAGCATTTGTTGCCAATCACCTAATTGCTCTTGAGAAGGTGGTGGTGAGCCACCTTCTTGAACTGTTGAAATCCATGTGGGGTAGGTACACCCACAGTGCTGTTAGGGAGGGAGTTCCAGGATTTTGACCAGCAGTGATGAAGGAACGGGGATATATTTGCAAGTCAGGATGGTGTGTGACTCAGAAGGGAACTTGGAAGTGGCGCTGCTCCCATGCCCATGCTGCCCTTGTCCTTCTAGTTGGCAGAGAACATCATTGGTAGAGCCTTCAGCCATCACAACCTTGGACTCCACAGAGCCTCCATTTCACCATATCTCTTCCCATCTTCAAAAACCTCCTCTAATCTATCTCTAGTATTCCAACTTCCTCTTTTTACTATTTCTACTATTTTCTACTATTAATACAGTATTAATTCATATTTTTCTGCTTTATTTTCCCCTCCTCTTTACATTATTCTCTGTTTCTCTCTCTCTTTCTCTCTCCCCCTCTCTATTCCTGCAAATCTGGTCCATTAAAATCATATTGAGAACACAGGAACATAAGAAGTAGGAGTAGGAGAAGGCCATATACCCCTTCCAGCCTGCTTCACCATTCAATAAGAAGTAGGAGCAGGAGAAGGCCATATACCCCTTCCAGCCTGCTTCACCATTCAATAAGAAGTAGGAGCAGGAGAAGGCCATATACCCCTTCCAGCCTGCTTCACCATTCAATAAGATCCCAGCTGCCCTGCTACCTCAATTCCATTCTCCTGCCATATCCCCATATCCCTTGATTTCCTCAGTGTCCAAAAATCTATCAACCTCTATCTTGAATATGCTCAATGACTCAGCATCCACAGCCCTTGCTTGAGAGAATTCCAAAGATTCACAATCCCTAATTCTGGACTCTGCAGCCAGGGGAAACAGCTTCTCAGCATCTACCCTGTCATGCCCCCTAAGAATTTTATATATTTCAATGAGAATACAGGCCCATATTGTAAAATAAATTAGTGGAAGTGACTGAAGAGTAAGTTGGAATATGAAGACGTAGATTTGAGGAGGTGTTTGAAAGTGAGAAGAGATATGGTAAAGCGGAGGTTTTGTGAAGTGCAAGGCTGCAATGGCTGAAGGCTTTCCCGGTGATGGTGACAGCAGAGCACAGGGTGACTTACAGCAGAGTAAATCTTACAGACTAAATCTTCCTCAACCTCTCTGCCTCTCCATCTCTCTCTCTCCCTTTAAGACACGCCTTTAAAAAACCTATGTGTTTCACCAAGCTTTTGGTAGCTGTCCTAATACCTCCTTATGTAGCTCGGTGTCAATTTTTGTTTGATAACGTTTCTGCGAAGTGCCTAAGTGCCTTTAATTACATTAAAGTTGCTACATAAATGCAAGTTGATATTGTTGCAAAAAATAGTGAACAATGTGATTTGAGATTTAGTCTAAATAAATCTGTGGATGTAGTGTTGAGCTAGGTCATGGAGTTTTTTTTCATTGAAAACAAGTATTTTAAAACCAATGTATTGGGTGGCAGGGACCCAGTGGATGGTCAGTGAGGACAGAGGTGATAGATGATTAGGATTCATTACAAGACAGAGTGAAGGTAGTAGTAGAGTTATGAAGTAGTTCCATTTGCATATCATGGAGCTTTCCAGACCAGTGAGAAGAATGTTAGATAAATTGAATCTGGAGTTCAGTAACATAGCGTGAGGTAGGGTGATGAGGTAGGGAGACAGGTGATGTTATGGATATGGAAATAACTCATTTTGGTAATGGATTGGGGTGGAAACCTGAAACTTAGCTGAGTATTCAGCAACACACTGAAGTTGGGCCTGGATGAGCAGCTGTGGAAGACAATGGATTCAACAGCTAAGGCAAAGTGTTATTGGAGAGAAGTGAACAGAACAGTTTTAGTTTTGTCAATGTTTAGCGATAGAAAGTCTTGTCTCTTCCACAAATTCAGTCAGATAGTTATGGATTCAAGGATGGTGGAAGAGAGGTAAATCTAGGTGTCATCAGCAATTATATGGAAGTTAATCTCGATCTCATGGATAACATCACTGAAGGCAGCCTATGTATTGAGGAACAGAATTGGAGAATTGAACTTTGCACATATGGTAATAGGAAAAGCAGCCATTCCAAGAGATGCCTTGATTTTATTAGGATAGCTAGGAATGGAGCCAAAAAATGACAATGCAAAGGATCAAGTCTCCGCAGTAGTTGAGGAAACAATAATGGCCATAGTGCTTAAGGGGAGGTGGCAGGATAAAGCGGGAAATTACAGTCACACAGAATATCATTGTTAGCCTTGAACAGGCGGGGAAAATGAAAGGAAAGGTTTTGAACAGAGTGTTGGGGTGGTAAGAAGCAATAATATATTTGAGGACCTTAGTGGGGAAATGAAGTTTAGAAATGTGGCAGCAATTCGAAAGGAGACAGGGATAGAGGATGGGCTTTGTAAGTAGGGATAGAATTAAAAAGGTTGCAGATGGGGGGAACAATGCCAAAGGAAACTGAGCAGTTGATGATGTATACAAGCATTGCACGGAGTAAAGATTGTCAGAACTGGAGGGGATTAAGGCTTGTGATGGTATTGGGTCTCATGAGTGTGATAAGTTTTGGGGAAAGATAAGAAAGAAGTTCCAGAGTATTCTGAAGTCAGGATTGGAGAAGGGGGCTTGGGGCAGGAAATGGTCCTCACACTTGGCATAAGAGATTTAAAAGATTAGAGGAGGTGGGTGAGAAAGATTGAATGAGGCACCTTTGGATAGAAGAAGAGGTTGGAATTGTTCTCATCCTGTGAGATGATCCTGAGTAGAGGAGGATTTGGGGGAAGAGAGAAAGGTAGTCAAGCCAGATTTGCCATTGGATGATGAGGCTGCTTAAGAAGCATGCAGCCTTTGAATTTTAGATCATGAAAGTGGAGATTTTAATGGGGGAAATTACCAGGGCTCATGAAGGTGATAGACCTGGGTCAAGGGTATTAAAAAGAAAATAAAGCAGTTGTTAAATAAGTAAATGGAAATTACAATGTTGTGGTATGTGGAAGACCAGAGAGGATGGAAGCTGGGGAACTAGAGAGAATTCTGGTGAGAGAGCTGGGGCTAAGTTTTTCCAGGTCCCAATAGGAAGGGCAGAGTGGTTGAAGGAGTAGAGGGATTTGGATGATGAGAGAAGCAAAGTAATTAAAAATTACTTTGTTGTTGATCCCAATTTCAAAAGTAATAAGGTCGAAAATAGTGGTGAGATTGAGGGGTATTCATGGATCTCTGCTGGACAGTTAATATGCACGGTCAGGTTGAATGAAGGTGGTGAAGTCATGAAGTCAGAGAAATCGCAGCAATGAGAATTTTGTTGGAGTTTTAGTTGCAGTCACCTTAGATGAGGAGATAAGTGAAGACTGTACTGAAAAGCTTTCAGTGATGAAGTCACTGGGGGCTATGTAAGATGGTTGACAATGAAGACTTTAGAGGAGAGGCAAGAGAGATGTTAGAATGATGTGTTCAAAGGAGGAGAAAGTGAAGGAACAGTAAGGGAGCGATCAAGATAGAGCTCAAAGATAACAGTTACATTTTTGGCAGGGAATTTAGTGAAGCTGAAGGAGTCATCATCAGTAGCTAGATTTTTGTCAGACTTGGCTATGAATAGACCTTTCCAGGCTGAATCTATGAATGGGAGAGCATTGCTTGCAAGGTAGTGGACATTCTGAAAGCAATACAGAGTGAACTGATTATAGCAAACTCATGGGAGGAGGGGCATATGGAATGAAATAGCAACATGGATGAGGTTGGAGAGATATACAGCTGACGCACTGCACATATAAGCATGTAGGTATTAAAATAGTGGAAATAGATTCTTTAGTAATAACACAAAATGCTAATATGCATTTCTGCTGGAGCATTTTTTTAAAAAGCTGGATAGTTAATCTATCTAGACTATTTAAAATATGTATAAATGTACAAAGATATTGATCATTGATTTTCACAGCAATATGAATGTTTTGGTTTTTATATGAGCACTTGTCTCCCCATCCACACACTTCCAGATTTAAAATTTCTATTTGCTCTGTGTTTTAAAAAATACATTTGTTAGAACATTCGAAACAGCAAACACTTCAAGGTAAAACACTTCCAAGCAAGCATGAATTTTAATGTGAAAAACCAGTTTGGGATTACTTGGGTGTGGTCTGGCTCAAGAAGCATCGTGTTTGGCGCTCAACCAGAAGATTGTAATTCTCCAGGCTGTCTGTCACTTCAACAGTGGTTGAGTAAGTGCTGTTGCTTTTGAACCAAACCAATACAGCATCATGCAAACGTTGAATACCACTTCCTGCCGGGCTATCATGAATTGGCCTTGCCGAGATTGTGACAATTCATAGACAAAAGGATGTAGCACCTTCACATCAGAGGGAGATGCATGGTGCCAAGTGGAATCCAAAAGGAGAAAAATGAGGGAAAATATATTACATTAGTAAAACTGTTAAACTTTTCATGAAGCATGATCAAGCCAGTCATGTACAGAACATGGATGCTAGGAGGACCTTACAGTACTGCAATATAATTTAGGAGCTGAACTGACCTAAATAATAAATGTACATCTCAAACCGAAAATTGGATTACAGCCTTGAATTTCATTGCAAATATCAGACACTTTTGTAAAATATTAAGCATATAGATTTTATTTTTTAATTTAGTGACAGGACCATTTTCAACATGCAGTTGTATTGCAATTTACCCTTGTGATACACTTCGCTCCACATCCAGAGATATGAATAGATTAGGGGGTTTCAGTAAAGAGATGAGATGCATCAAGTCCTGTTATTTTCAGTTTCCTTGTGACTTTGACATAATAGTATTTGAGGAAATTGCCTTGGAACAACAGAAATCTGTTTTAGTGTGTCATGCTTGCATTTGGAATGTCTTTGCATGCATAAGCTATTAAACAGAAGACTATTTACCAAAGATCCTATTTATTTTAATTACTTCCTTCCCTCTTCTCACACTGTAATGGTGGAATCCAAAATCTGGATCTTTCCCTACACTTCAGTGGAACATTGAAAATGTTGTTTCTTTGAATTTTTCAAAGATGTATTATGTTTATGTCTCATATGGGTTCAACCAACAGCAACCACACTCAGACCTTTTTCAGTAATAAGCATTCTTGGTCTCACTGTCCACATCTTCACCCCCCAACAACTGGATGCCTGATCCAATCCAACGTTGGATCAGCCATCTTCCAGATTGTTGGCCCCTGACTTATGTAAAATGAGTTGAACATGGATAACTTTCTAGCCCACGATATCTCACCCTCATCTCTAGCCTCCAATCTCTCTTTCTCTGTCATTACTTTTCTTGTCTTTCTCTATTTTATTAACATTACCAAGGTTAGTGCTCATTTGAATTTTCAGCTTCACTCCATGTCCAGCTTCCAGCTAATAACACATCAATCTATACTTTAATGCCTCCACCAAGATCTCAACATTGTTAAGATTTGCTTCCTTCCTCAACCTTACTTACAAGCCTCAGGCTTTAAAAATTAAATCTTGCATCACTATATTATCACTTTCTGATTTACCTCGCCTTTTATATTATAATTTTTAATGTTGATGTCATTCTGTACAATGGGCCTTGGCCCGTCAACCAGATTTTTCAGTTAATAAGCAGCAAATAAATGGATAAGAAGAACTGTTCTCTAAAAACTGTTTCAGTTGCAGTTCAGGGAAGAGCTGAAAGGCTTGAGATAGGTGGTTAGAAGTCAGGCCAGCAACAGCAATCCTGACTTCAATTTTGCTGTCATCACAGTTTATAAATGGTCCCCTGGTATGGTGCCAATCTTCACTCCCGAATGTCCAAAGAGTGCAGACTTGAACACTTTTGGTGCATGACTAGTTTAGTTATAACTGGATCTGAACATAGAAACATAGAAAATAGGAGCAGGAGTAGGCCATTTGGCCCTTCGAGCCTGCTCCGCCATTCATTATGATCATGGCTTATCATCCAACTCAGTAGCCTGTTCCTGCTTTTGCCCCATACCCTTTGATCCCTTTCGCCTCAAAAGCGATATCTAACACCTTCTTGAAAACATACAATGTTTTGGCCTCAACTGCTTTCTGTGGCAGCGAATTCCACAGGCTCACCACTCTCTGGTGAAGTAATTTCTCCTCATCGCAGTCTTGAAAGGCTTACCCTGTATCCTTAGATTATGACCCCTGGTTCTGGACTCCCCCACCATCGGGAACATCCTTCCTGCATCTACCCTGTCAAGTTCTTTTAGAATTTTATAGGTTTCTATGAGATCCCCCCTCACTCTTCTGAACTCCACAAATATAATCCTAACCGACTCAATCTCTCCTCATACGTCAGTCCTGCCATCCCAGGAATCAGTCTGGTAAACCTTTGCTGCAGTCCCTCTATAGCAAGAACATCCTTCCTCAGATAAGGAGACCAAAACTGCACACAATATTCCAGGTGTGGCCTCACCAAGGCCCTATATAATTGCAGCAAGACATCCCTGCTTCTGTATTCAAATCCTCTTGCTATGAAGGCCAACATACCATTTTCCTTTTTTACCGCCTGTTGCACCTGCATGCTTACCTTCAGCGACTGGTGTATGAGAACAGCCAGGTCTCGCTGCATAGTCCCCTCTCTCAGTTTATAGCCATAAATTGAACGGAGCACATCAAGCATTAACAGGCCTCACACTCCTCTGTCAAAACTACCAATTACTCCAGGATTATCCTGCAGGGCAAAGATAAGCTTTTTCTCTACTTTTAACCAACTTCATAAAGCCCGCTCTTCTGCTCCTTTACTGTCATCTCTATCAGATGCAAGAAGTTCGTGAACATCTTTGTCACAATGATTGAGATTATCCATTCAGCTGCCTCTGAAACTCCATTCTTCCCCTTACCTATTAAACTAAAACCTTCCACTACCCCACCACACCATCTTTCCTAGCCTTGAGCCCACATCAAACTTGCATTATTTTTCCAATTTTTCTCCTCTCTACCCTTATGCCTCTCTGAGCTCGTCTTGTTCACGAGACCCATCTGCTCCAAATATCCAGTTCCCAGTAAACTACTGGGCACCCAACTTCCCTTCCTGGTTGCACCTGAGCTGAAATTGTAAAGTTCCCATTTTTCAAAACCAGTGTCATTACCTTCTTCCTCAAAAAATCTACCTGTCACTCTCTGCGCTTGCAAATTACTGCCCCATTTCTCTCCAAAATCCATCAACATGTTGTCAGCTCCTAAATCTATACCCACCTTTTCTAGAGCTCCATGTTTCTATCTCTCCAATCACATTTTTGCCCTTTCCTATCACTAAAATGTCCTTAATCAAGGTAACAAATGGTCTCATTTGTGACCTTGGTGAATTATTCATCCTCATCCTCCTCGAACTTTCTTCAGTCTCGGAAACAGTCAACCATGCCATTGTTCACCAATGCCTCTCCTCTGTTGTCCAGCTCAGTGGGACTGCCCTTACATGGTTCCACACTTATCTATCTAACAACAGCAACAAATTATCTTTCTGACCCATTCTATTACTTCTGAAGTCCCTCAAGGATCTATCGTTGGCACCCTCCTATCCCTCAACTACATGCTGGCTCTCGGTAGCATCAGTTAAATACATGCAATCAGCTTTCACATGTACACAAGTGGCAATCAGCTCTAACTTTCTACCATCTCTTTTAACCTCTCCATTGCCTTCGCATCATTGACTGATTACCCAATATCCAACTTTGGATGAGTTTCAATTTCCTGCAGTTAAATATTGGGAAAAAACTGGGTACCGTTGCACATTGATTCCATACCTCTCTCTGGCCAATCTTTCAGATTCTTTGCAACCTCAACATCCAATTCAATCCTCATCTGAGTTTCTGACGGCACATCCTCTCCATCAAAAAAACTGTATTCCTCCACCTACATTACACTGCCTTCATCTGCCCTTCCCTCAGCCTATCTGCTGCTAAAATTCTTATCTACAACTTTGTCATCTCCAGTTCTGATGAAAGGTCACAGACCCAAAACGTTAACTCTGCTTCTCTCTCCACAGATGTTGCCTAACCTGACAAGTATTTCCGGCACTTTCTGTTTTTATTTGTCATCTCCAGCCTTGACTGTTCCAATGGTTTCCTGACTGGTCTCCCATCATCCATGCTTTGTAAACTTCAGTTCATTCCAAACTCTGCTGCCTTTATCCTATCTTGTACCAAGTCCCACTCACCCAGCAACTCTGATCTTGCTCACCTACATTGGTTCCCAGTCCCCCAGTGCATACAATTTAAAATTATCATTCTCATGTTTAAGTCCCTTCATGGCCTCATCTCTCCCTACCTTTGTAATTTTCTCAAGTCCTACACACCCCTATCCTTCCCCTTCCCACCAGTACACTCTGTTCCTCTGACTCTGGCCCTTTGTGCATTCCCCCTCCCTTTGCCCCAGTATTAAGAACATAAGAAATAGGAGCAGGAGTAGGCCATTCAGCCCCTCAAGCCTGCCCTGCCATTAAGTAAGATCATGGCTGATCTGTCCCAGGCCTCAACTCCTCTTTTGGGCCTGCTCTGCCTAACCCTCGACTCCCCGAGATTTCAAAAATCTCCTCCTCCTTAAATACATTTAGTGACCTAGCATCCACAACTCTGAGGCAAAGAATTCCAGAGATTCTCCACCCTCGGAAAGAAGAAATTCCTTCGCATCTCAGTTTTAAATGTGTGCTCCCTTATTCTGTAATTATGTCCCGTAGTTCGAGATTCCCCCACTAGTGGAAACATCTTCTCAACATCTACCCTGTCGAGCCCCCTTAAAATCTTATATGTCTCTATAAGATCACCTCTCATTCTTCTAAACTCCAGTGAATAAAGGCCTAACCTGTTTGGCCGTTCTTGATAAGACAACCCCTTCATCCCAGCAATCAGCCTAGTGAACCTTTTCTGAACTGCCTCCAATACTAGTATATCCTTCTTTAAATACAGGGACCAAAACTGTACGCAGTACTCCAGGTGTGGCCTCACCAACACCCTGTACAGTTGTAACAGGACTTCCCTATTTTTAAACTCTAACCCCCTAGCAATAAAGGCCAAAATTCCATTTGCCTTCTTAACTACTTGCTGCACCTGCGTGCTAGTTTTTTGTGTTTCATGCACAAGAAATACTCTCAGCACTACATGAACTGCTATGCCTGTGCTGGGACGAGGGAGCAGTACCCCAGGACATGCGCGATGCCAACATCATCACCCTCTATAAAAACAAAGGTGACCGCGGTGACTGCAACAACTACCGTGGAATCTCCCTGCTCAGCATAGTGGGGAAAGTCTTTGCTCGAGTCGCTCTGAACAGGCTCCAGAAGCTGGCCGAGCGCGTCTACCCTGAGGCACAGTGTGGCTTTCGTGCAGAGAGATCGACTATTGACATGCTGTTCTCCCTTCGTCAGATACAGGAGAAATGCCGTGAACAACAGATGCCCCTCTACATTGCTTTCATTGATCTCACCAAAGCCTTTGACCTCGTCAGCAGACGTGGTCTCTTCAGACTACTAGAAAAGATCGGATGTCCACCAAAGCTACTAAGTATCATCACCTCATTCCATGACAATATGAAAGGCACAATTCAACATGGTGGCTCCTCATCAGAGCCCTTTCCTATCCTGAGTGGTGTGAAACAGGGCTGTGTTCTCGCACCCACACTTTTTGGGATTTTCTTCTCCCTGCTGCTTTCACATGCGTTCAAATCCTCTGAAGAAGGAATTTTCCTCCACACAAGATCAGGGGGCAGGTTGTTCAACCTTGCCCGTCTAAGAGCGAAGTCCAAAGTACGGAAAGTCCTCATCAGAGAACTCCTCTTTGCTGACGATGCTGCTTTAACATCTCACACTGAAGAATGCCTGCAGAGTCTCATCGACAGGTTTGCGTCTGCCTGCAATGAATTTGGCCTAACCATCAGCCTCAAGAAAACGAACATCATGGGGCAGGATGTCAGAAATGCTCCATCCATCAATATTGGCGACCACGCTCTGGAAGTGGTTCAAGAGTTCACCTACCTAGGCTCAACTATCACCAGTAACCTGTCTCTAGATGCAGAAATCAACAAGCGCATGGGTAAGGCTTCCACTGCTATGTCCAGACTGGCCAAGAGAGTGTGGGAAAATGGCGCACTGACACGGAACACAAAAGTCCGAGTGTATCAGGCCTGTGTCCTCAGTACCTTGCTCTACGGCAGCGAGGCCTGGACAACGTATGCCAGCCAAGAGCGACGTCTCAATTCATTCCATCTTCGCTGCCTTCGGAGAATACTTGGCATCAGGTGGCAGGACTATATCTCCAACACAGAAGTCCTTGAAGCGGCCAACACCCCCAGCTTATACACACTACTGAGTCAGCGGCGCTTGAGATGGCTTGGCCATGTGAGCCGCATGGAAGATGGCAAGATCCCCAAAGACACATTGTACAGCGAGCTCGCCATTGGTATCAGACCCACCGGCCGTCCATGTCTCCGTTATAAAGACGTCTGCAAACGTGACATGAAATCGTGTGACATTGATCACAAGTCGTGGGAGTCAGTTGCCAGCATTCGCCAGAGCTGGCGGGCAGCCATAAAGACAGGGCTAAATTGTGGCGAGTCGAAGAGACTTAGTAGTTGGCAGGAAAAAAGACAGAGGCGCAAGGGGAGAGCCAACTGTGCAACAGCCCCAACAAACAAATTTCTCTGCAGCACCTGTGGAAGAGCCTGTCACTCCAGAATTGGCCTTTATAGCCACTCCAGGCGCTGCTTCACAAACCACTGACCACCTCCAGGCGCGTATCCATTGTCTCTCGAGATAAGGAGGCCCAAAAGAAGAAAGAAAGAAGCACAAGAACACCCAGATCCCTCTGTTCTGCAGTATTTTGTAGTCTTTCTCCATCTAAATAATCTGCCTTTTTATTTTTCCTACCAAAGTGAATGACCTCACACTTTCCCACATTGAACACCATCTGCCAAGTTTTTGCCCACTCACATAACCTATCTATATCCCTTTGCAGATTTTTTGTGTCCTCATCACAACATGCCTTCCCACCTATTTTTGTATCATCAGCAATGCCTTCAATTATCTTAGCCCCAAGCTCTAGAATTCCCACCCTACACCCCACTGTCTCTCCAATAACCTCTTATTCTTGAACACACTCTTTAAAGCACAGTCCTTTGACCAAACTTTTCATCACTATTCTAAATATCTCTTTCATTGGCTCAGTGTCCATTTTTGTCTGATTGCACCTCTGTGAAGCATCCTGAGATATTTTTCTACATTAAGGGTACTATATAAATGCAGTTGTTCATTCAATAATCAAAGTAAACGAAATATCACAGAGGGCAAAGCTGAATTGTTACTAATTATTTCTTTGTGACAACCCTTCTAGAGATCTCCTTGGTATCAGTTCAGACAAACAATACAACACTCCTTACAATAATTGTTGACGTTGGAAAGATGTGATTTTTCACAATGTGACAACCTACCACAGTGCTCAATCCATACCCCTTGAGATAACAATGTTCAGCAGTCTGCCTGCAAAAGCACTCTTCGTGACTTCAACAAAATTATCATATTCATTTGAATTGAATTATTCACCAAGTCAGTTGTAAGCATTCCAAAGTAGCTTGATTGTGACGTTTAAAAAGGAGTGTCGAGTGAGTGAGGTGAACTGACAATGTTACTTGTTACGGACAGAATTGAGAGAAAGAACTGAAACGCCACTTCTCTTTCCTTTACTGTCCATAATCAGGGTGGTTTGTGACAAAGAAGATTGGTGTGTTTTTAACCCCTGAGTGTGTTGCCAATTTGAATACCCAGCAGCACGTTTTTATTGGGTTGAAATTATTTTTATACATACATTCACCCTAAAAATCTAACGCTACGCCACTCACACACACTCGAGAAAGAAAGCCTTTAAAGAGGATAGTGCACTTTTACAAATGAAGGAATAGTTCATAAGTCATGCGATTTGGTTTGTCTTGGGGAAAAGCATGCATTGCGGGCCCGGTGAAGAAGGCGTTTTCACTCCTGAAGTGCAGTTAGTTGGATTCGATAGCTGGAGTCCCACATCAAAGTCATTGCAGGATTCTTTTGAAGAGGTGGATTTTCAGCAGGTCATGAAGTTAGTTGCTCGTAGACTTACTACTGGGAGGTCAGTTTTCTATACTGGTGGATTTGAAAAGGAACAGGCTTGGAGGCCTTCCGATGGAGTAGTCTCCAATTTTAAGGCATGGTGTTTTGCCTTTGCTGCTGTCTCTGCAGCTGTTGTTTTGCAGACTGCTCAGTCTCTCCCTGGTGCTTGGAGTTATAAAATTCGATATCTGCCAATTAGTTGCATTTTGGTGACCACCTGATCACCCAGAATGATTTAAAATTCGAAGCCATTGCTCCACAATGGGGTAAATAAAACCAAAAAGTGCTGGAAATATTCAGCAGGTCTGGCAGCATCTGTGGAGAGAGAAGCAAAGTTAACATTTCATAGAATCATAGAAAGTTTAAGGCACAGAAAGAGGCCACTTGGCTCATCATGTCTGTGCCTGCCGAAAAACAATCCACCTATTCTAATCCCACTTTACAGCATTTTGTCCGTAGCCCTGCAGATTACGGCACTTGAGTTGCCTATCCAGACTGCTTTTGAATGAGTTGTGGGTCTCTGCCTCAACTACCCGTTCAGGCAGTGAGTTCTGGACCATCACCACCCTCTGGGTGAAAAAGTTTTTCCTCATCTCCCCTCTAATTTTTCTACCAATCACTCTAAATCTATGCTCGTCACTGACCTCTCTGCTAAGGTGAATAGATCCTTCACCTCCACTCTATCCGGGCCCCTCAAAATTTTGTAGATTTGAATCAGATCTCTCCTCAGCCTTCTCTGTTCCAAGGAGAACAACCTCAGCCTATCCAATTTTTCCTCATAGCTGCATTTTTCCGGGCCTGGCAACATCCTTGTAAATCTCCTCCCTTCTCTAGTGCAATTACATTATTTCTGTAATGAGGTGACCAGAACTGCACACAGTACTCAAGTCGTGGCCTAGCCAATGAGTTATACAGTTCCAGCACAACCTCCCTGCTCTTATAATCTATACCTCGGCTAATAAAGGAAAGGATTCCATAAGCCTTCTTAACCACCTTATCGACCTGCCCAAGGTCCCTTACTTCCTCTACACTTCTCAGTATTTTCCCATTAATCGTGTATTCCTTTGCATTTTTTGGCCTCCCCAAATTCATCACCTCACACTTCTCCAAGTTGAATTCCATTTGCCACTTTTCTGCCCATCTGACCAGACTATCAATATCTTCTTGCAGCCTACAGCTATCCTCCTCGCTATCTACCACACAGCCTACCTTTGTGTCCTCCACAAACTTCCCGATCATGCCCCCTACATTTGCGTCCAAATCATTAATATAATACCACAAATAGCAGGGAACCCAGTACTGAGCCCTGGGGATCGCCTCTGGAAAAAGCCCTGCAGTCGCTAAAACAACCGTCAACAATCACCCTTTGTTTCCTGCCACTGAACCAATTTTGTATCCACCTTGCTGCATTTCCCTGGATCCCATGGAATTTTATTTTTTTAACCAGTCTGCCATGTGGGACCTTCTCAAAAGCCTTGCTAAAATCCATGTCGACCACATCAACTGCACTACCCTCATCTATCTTCCTTGTTACCTCATCAAAAAATTTAATCAAGTTGGCCAAACAAGATCTTTCCTTAACAAATCCATGCTGACTATCCTTGATTAACCTGTGCCTTTCTAAGTGATAGTTTATCCTGTCTCTCAGAATAGTTTCCAATAACTTGCCCACTACTGAGGTTAGACTGACTGGCCTGTAATTATATGGTCTATCCTTCACTCCCTTTTTAAACAGAGGTACAACGTTAGCAATTTTCCAATCCTGTATCCACACCTGTATCCAGTGAGGACTGGAAAATGATGGTCGGACCCTCTGCTATTTCCTCTCTTGCTTCTTTTAACAGCCTAGGATGCATTTCATCTGGCCCTGGTGATTTATCAACTTTCAAGGATGCTAATCCCATTAATACTTCCTCTCTCCCTATGTCTATCACATCCAATACTTCACACTCTTCCTCTTTAACTACAATATCTGCATCGTCCCACTCTTTTGTGAAGACAGATGCAAAGTATTCATTAAGAACCATGCCAATATCTTCTGCTCCTACACATAGGTTACTTTTTTCAGGTCAATTACCTTTCATCAGAACTGGCAAAGGTTAGAAATGAATAGGTTTTATGCAAAAAGTGGGGGTGGGGCAAAAGAGAACGAATGGGAAGGTGTTGATAGGACAGAAGGCCACAGAGAATAATTGACAAGGAGGTCATGGGACAAAGGCAAAGACAAAGAGTGTGTTAATGGTCTGGTGATATAGAAAGCATTAGTGCAGAGAGGGTGTTAAATGACAGAATAATGAAAGCCCTAGCCAAAAGCAAAACATTAAAAAAGTGGGCTGGCACAAGGTAAAAAAAAGTGAAAAAAAGTTTTTAAAAAGTTAACTAAACTAAAATGAAATAAAAATAAAAAATACAAAGTAAAACTAAAAAAAAGATAAATCTAAAAGAAAAAGCGAGGTCAGCCATGCTCTGAAATGATTGAACTCAATGTTCAGTCCGAAAGGCGGTAACGTGCCTAATCGGTCAATGAAATGCTGTTCCTCAAGCTTGCGATGATGCTCACTGCAACATTGCAGCAATCCCAGGACAGAGATGTGGGCATGAGAGCCGGCGAGGGGGGTGGGTGTTGAAATGGCAAGCGATAGGAAGCTCGGGGTCATGTTTTCGGACTGAGTGGAGGTGTTCCGCAAAGCAGTCACCCAATCTGCGTTTGGTCTTCGCAATGTAGAGGAGACCGCATTGTGAGCAGCAAATACAGTATACTAAATTGAAAGAAGTACAAGTAAATCGATGCTTCACCTGAAAGGAGTATTTGGGGCCTTGGATAGTGAGGAGAGAGGAGGTAAAAGGGAAGGTATTACACTTCCTACAATTTCATGGGAAGGTGTCATGGGAAGGGGACGAGGTGTCGGGGGTAATGGAGGAGTGCACCAGGGTGTCACGAAGGGAATGATCCCTTTGGAATGCTAACTGGGGAAGGGAGGGGAAGATGTGTTTGGTAGTGGCATCATTATGGACATGCGGAAATGACAGGGGACAATCCTTTGGATGTGGAGGCTGGTGGGGTGGAAAGTGAGGACAAGGGGAACCCTGTCGCGGTTCTGGGAAGGAGGGGAAGGGGTGAAAACAGAGGTGCGGGAAATGGGCCAGACACGGTTGAGGGCCCTGTCAACTACAGTGTGGGGGAATCCTCAGTTAAGGAAAAAGGAAGCCATATCAAAAGCACTGTTGTGGAAGGTAGCATCATCAGATGTGTTGGAGATGGAGAAACTGGGGGAATGGGATGGAGTCCTTACAGGAGGCAGGGTGTGAGGAAGTGTAGTCGAGGTAGCTGTGGAAGTTGGTGGGCTTATAATGAATATTAGTAAACAGCCTATCCCCAGAGATGATACAGAGCGGTCGAGGAAGGGAAGGGAAGGGAAGTGTCGGAGATGGACCATGTGAAGGTGAAAGAAGGGTGGAAATTGGAAGCAAAGTTGATAAAGTTTTCCAGTTCAGGGTTGGTGCAGGAAATGGCACCGTTACATCATCAATGTACCAGAAAAAGAGTTGGGAGAGGGGGCCTGAGTAGGACTGGAACAAGGAATGTCCAACATATCCCACAAAAAGACAGGTATAACTAGGACCCATACGGGAACCCATAGCAACACCTTTTACTTGAAGGAAGTGAGTGGAGTTGAAGGAGAAGTTGTTCAATGTGAGAACAAGTTCAGCCAGGCGGAGGAGGGTGGTGGTGGATTGGGACTGGTTGGACCTCTGTTCAAGGAAGAAATGGAAAGCTCTTAAAACATCCTGGTGGGGGATGGAGGTGTAGAGAGATTGGATGTCCAGAGTGAAGAGGAGGCGGTTGGGGCCAGGAAACTGGAAATTGTCAAAATGACATAGAGCGTCAAAAGAGTCACAGATGGAGGTGGGAAGAGACTGGACCAGGGGAGAAAAGATAGAGTCAAGATAGAAAGAAATAAGTTCAGTGGGGCAGCAACAGGCTGAAAAAATGGGTCTGCCGGGACATTCCTGTTTGTGGAAGGAGGTAGAAGCGGGCTATCCAGGGTTGCGGGACTATGAGGTTGGAAGCTACACAATGGGGGATGGATGGTGGCTATTCGCACCTCCTTATGGTTAAACTGGTTTCTTACAGCTCTTTTTGTTAAGTTTTGAGCTCAGAGACAGTGAGTCTAGGAGTCCATAGATATTGAGTTTTGGGTCAGACCTCAGATAATAGGAAGTGTGAATTACACAATTGGTTTTGTCTTGGTATGTCCATCCAAGGGAGGCACTCCACTCATAGCCATTCAATTAGGAACTTTCTGGATGCTTGAGATATTTCTGAGTCTGGGCCGAAATTGCAAAAGTCACCTGACCCTCGTCAGCCATCTTATGCAGCATTTTAATGTCCATTGTGATTTATTTAAAAAGAAAATTCAGTTCCACAAGATTCTATGCTGAATACAGGCCATGTTTAAAGTTATGAATAGGACATGCCTTTGTTGGGCATGACATACTTTTTAGAAGAATTTCAAAATATATCCACTTTGTTTTAAAAAGTAAAATATACGTGTTTCCTTATTGAAATTAACGTCATTTGACCAAGTAACAAGTTGTGATTTTCTATTGTATTAAATGAAACCATCACACGACAGATGCTGTTTAAAGAAACTGACCAGTGGAGTAAGCCCTATGAACATAATTTTCACATTTTTACAAACCTTATTTTTCACAGAGTGAGAGAAGAACTTTCTATTATTTTCATCATGTGAATTGATGTACTGATATGCTTTGACAATTTATGTCACCACATCTTATAAGGGTGGTACCTTTAGCATTAGGTTTCAAGACTAGACAGGAAACTGCAGAACAAATATGCTACTTCTTATTTTTCGATTTTGTCCCCTTAAAATGTTGATATACTCTCTGATGTGCAGTTCCACAGCCAGTGATTTGCCTCTGAAAGTTCATATAAGTTGTAACTTTTCACACATAAGCATCACAGTGAATGCCAGAAGTATGTCTAACTGTGGAGGCCAACATACCCAAACCCAATCCTATCCTTATCCAGCATATACATGTAAGCACCCTTCCAGTATGGTCCACTGCTTAGCCAACAGGATAGGGAATCCTGACCAAATTTCCCTTCCGTGACCCAGGGCCACTGCAACTAATTACAACTACCACTTCCATGACTACGATCAGCTGACTCAGAACAAACCAGGAACTGAATCTGACATCTTCCTACTGTATATGGCAAATGAGACTTAACCTCTGAGTCCTGAGGGCAGCTCGAGCAAAGTACTCTTTCATAAAGTTGTGATGATTCAGGTATTAATGTTACTTCCCATTCTCTTAAACAGCTGAATGTGATGTTCAATGTCCATCAAGCACCAGCCACATATTGAAATGGGTACATGATAAAACTAACAAAACAAGTAAGGGTTGTGTTCTTAGATTGGGAAATGTACAAACAAAAAGCCTGCCAGTGCTTGTCTGTGACATTGTCGGTTGTCTGCTCACACAAAAAGCCTTTTAAAAACTATTGTATTTATATTTTTACTCTTTCAGCTAAAGAGCCAACTACACTGAAGCAAATGAAACCAGCTGCTGCCCAACTGCCTGCAGAAAATTAATGTAGACCCAAAGTTAACTGAGAGTGGAATTGACAGCATTTGTATTGAGCTTTGGCAAGTGTCCACTTTCTTAGCTGCCCCAGCCAAGGTCATCTGACTTGGCACTGATCAGGGATCAAAGCAGCAATCTTTCTAGTCTCTCAGGCTCAGTACTACATGTAGTGGTGAATAATTATTCCTATTAACTGGATTGTTCAAATTCAGAATCTGCAACTATACTGACACATCAGGACTGTTCAGCTTTGGTGGGTAAGAAATTTCCAGATCATTATTTGCAGCAATATGGAAGTTCATCTATGAAGATTCCCTCTGATATTTTGAAGGAACATCATATGCACATTCTAAAAGAAGGTTCATGTTTTAGAATGTACCTATGATTTAATTAGCAATATTGAAAAGAAGAAGCAATGAATTTTCCTGCTCAAAATCAACAGAAATGATGGAGAAAATGGGCCATGAGGCCTACCATTGCCTCTCCTCCAATCCCAATTTTCATAACTCTGTCACCACCCGCATCATGGATGGCCATGCTTTCCCCACCTACTGCACAGAAATGCTGACAGGTGGCTTGGAACCCTGCTCTCTGCCCCATTTCAACTTTTCACAATTTATATAAATGACTTAGATGAAGGGACTGAAGGTATGGTTGCTAAATTTGCTGATGACACAAGGATAGGAAAGTAAGTTGTGAAGAAGACATAAGGAAGCTACAAAGGGATAAAGATAGGTTAAGTGAGTGGGCAATGACCTGGCAAATGGAGTATAATGTGGGAAAAGTGAAATTGTCCATTTTTGCAGGAAGAATGAAAAAGAAGCATATTATCTAAATCGTGAGAGATTGCAGAGGTCTGAGATGCAGAGGGATCTGGGTGTCCTAGTGCATGAATCGCAAAAGGTTAGTATGCAGGTACATCATGTCATTAGGAAAGCTAATAGAATGTTATCGTTTATCACGAGAGGAATTGAAGACAAAATTAGGGAGGCTATGCTTCAGCTATACAGGGCATTGGTGAGACCACATCTGGAGTACTGTGTACAGTACTGGTCTCCTTATTTAAGGAAGGATGTAAATGCGTTGGAGGCAGTTCAGAGAAGATTTACTAGACTAATACCTGGAATAGGTGTGCTGTCTTACAGGGAAAGATTGGACAGGTTAGGCTTGTATCTGCTAGAATTTAGAGGCCACTTGATTGAAACATATAAGATCCTGAGGGTTCTAGATAAGGTGGATGTGGAAAGGATGTTTCCCTTGTGGGAGAATCTGGAACTAGGAGTCACTGCTTAAAAATAAAGTGTCGCCCGTTTAAGACAGAGATGAGGAGAAATGTTTTCTCTCAGAGGTCCTGAGTCTTTGGAATTCTCTTCCTCAAAAGGCGGTGGAAGCAGAGCCTTTGAATATTTTTAAGGCAGAGATAGATAGATTCTTGATAAGCAAGGGGGTGAAAGGTTATCGGGGGTAGGTGGAAATGTGGAGTAATCAGTTCAACCATGAACTTATTGAATGGTGGAGCAGGTTTGAGGGGCAAAGTGGCCTATTCCTGCTCCTAATTTGTATGTTCGTATGTTATTGCTGTTCCCCGGGACAGTCTGGTGGAAGGAGCTGATAAGCAGAGGATAGCAGCAGTAATGGCCCTAAAGTGCAGTGGTGAAGGGAGATTGAAAGTATTGCATTTTTCTACCAGAGGCTGCAATCTAGGGCATAGTGGAAAACATTGCTGAAGTGCTGCCATCTGTCTTTGGCAAAGTTGGCGGACCCACCCATCATTTGCCCACTTACACTCAGCAGCCCAGATACATCCATTCAAGGTAGGTACATAGAGCATAGATGAGGAATTGACACATACCAAGACATAGAGCACAAGAAGGGAAAAGATGCAGATGTGGAATTAGAGCATGGCCTAGTTGAGCAAAGACAGAAGACATGACAGCCCCTGACTGTACAAGTGGATGTTGTTCTCAGATGCCCTGCCTCGAAGCAAAGGACGTTAGTAGAGCAACAGACGTTTATGGTGGTGTTCTGTGACTGTCAAATAGCTGGGATCCACTGCTTTGCTGTGCACCAACCTCTGGGAGGGGTTCAACTTGTTTCAGGGTGGCCTGAATTAAGTGTCAGCACAGAAAGCTTTTCAAACCACCTTCTGCTTCATGAGAGATCCAGGCATGTCAACCAATTCAACGTGGAGACATTTACTGAAGAACTGAGGTCTTCGGGGATCAACTGGAAAGGACGTTGTCAACTGAGTCAGAAGTATACAGGGAATCATCTCAGAGGGACTAAAAGATGTTCAGTTGGCTCTCTCCCAGGAATTAAATGATCTTTCTAATTGCATGAGGTTCATTCACCCACTGATGATTAGTAATCAGAATTTTGTTCTGAGTACCCATGGAGAAGTTGGCAGGCGTGCCCCTCTCAGCAGCAGTACAGTGGAGCACTCCAATAGAAAGCTTCAACTTTGTATGACCAAGCTGTCAAAGGGCCAATGACAGAACCTGTCTCATGTTAATTCCAGGACTTGGGGGACCCTGAGAGAATGACCAGCTCCATCCTGAGAAGCCCATGTTATTTTGCAGCTGACATCTGCATCTCAGACCCCAGGCTCTAAGGTATCACAAAAAAGATGTGATAGAATTAAGTCATAGAGTTATACAGCACAGAAACAGGCCCTTCGACCCATCGTGTCTGTGCTGGCCATCAAGCACCTATCTATTCTAATCCCCTTTTCCAGCACTTGGCCCGTAGCCTTGTATGCTATGGCGTTTCAAGTGCTCATCTAAATACTTCTTAAATGTTGTGAGGGTTCCTGCTTCTACCACCTCTTCAGACAGTGCATTCCAGATACCAACCACCCTCTGGGTGAAATAATTTTTCCTCAAATTCCCACTAAACCTCCTGCCCCTTACCTTAAATCTATGCCCCCTGGTTATTGACCCCTTCGCTAAGGGAAACATTTTCTTCCTATCTATCCTATCAATGCCCCTCATAATTTTGTATACCTCAATCAGGTACCCCCTCAGCCTTCTCTGCTCTGAGGAAAACAACCTAGCCTATCTAGTCTCTCTTCATAGCTGAACTGCTCCAGCCCAGGCAACATCCTGGTGAATCTCCTCTGCACCCTCTCCAGTGCAATCACATCCTTCCTATAGTGTGGTGATCAGAACTGTACACAGTACTCCAGCTGTAGCCTAACTAGCGTTTTATACAGTTCCTGCATAACTTCCCTGCTCTTATATTCGCCTCGGCTAATAAAGGCAAGTATCCCATATGCCTTCCTAACTACCTTATCTACCTGTGCTGCTGCCTTCAGTGATCTGTGGTTAAGTACATCAAGGTCCCTCTGACGCTCTGTACTTCCTGGGGTCCTACCATCCATTGTATATTCCCTTGCCATGTTAGTCCTCCCAAAATGCATCACCTCACACTTCTCAGGATTAAATTCCATTTGCCACTGCTCTGCCCATCTTACCAGCCCATCTATATCGTCCTGTAATCTAAGGCTTTCCTCCTCACTATTTATGACACACCAATTTTCGTGTCATCTGCGAACTTACTGATCATACCTCCTATATTCACGTCTAAATCATTAATGTACACTACAAACAGCAAGGGTACCAGCGCCAATCCCTGCAGTACACCACTGGTCACAGGCTTCCACTCGCAAAAACAACCCTCGACCATCACTCTCTGCCTCCTGCCACTAAACCAATTTTGGATCCAATTTGCCAAATTGCCCTGTATCCCATGGGCTCTTACCTTCTTAACCAATCTCCCATGCGGGACCTTATCAAAAGCCTTACTGAAATCCATGTAGACTACATCAACTGCTTTACCCTCATCTACACATCAAGTCACCTCCTTGAAAAATTCAATCAAGTTTTTTAGACACGATCTCCCCCTGACAAAGCCATGCTGACTATTCCTGATTAGTCCCAGCCTCTCCAAGTGGAGAATAATCCTGTCCCTCAGAATTTTTTCCAATAGTTTCCCTACCGCTGATGTTAGACTCACTGGCCTGTAATTACCTGGTTTATCTCCACTACCCTTCTTGAATAATGGTACCACATTCACTTTCCTCCAGTCCTCCAGCAATTGAGCACAAAGGGTGTGCATGGTAATAAAACTAAATGATGTTTTTGTAAATAGTTGTAATAAATCAATGGAATGTATGATTTTTGGAGGATGTGGAATGAAAACAAATATGCATTTTCTTTGATTGCTTTGCTTAATGAATTATTCCATTTTCATTAGAAGTGACTGATCAGAGCCATAATTAGGGATGAAGAAAACACAAAAACGATCATTCGCCTAGAAGGTTTAGTACAAGCAGCCATTATAAACCACAGTTCTCAACCAATGTAAGCTGCCTTTGAGAAGAACTGTTTAGCCTGTACCATTTCATTTTGAAGAGGTGTGAGTGCAATATCAGTGTTTTCTTCTCTTTCTGCAATATCGACGGACAGCAAAAGAGCACTGTGGCATATCTCATTCCTGTAAAACGCTGACATAAAGCCAAGTGCAAGGCCTAGACATAAGGTCTATTTAGAGTCACTGAAGTAAGAAAAGGAACAGTGTCACACAGCTTTTGTTGCCTTGACATCGCAGCTTCCAGTGATTTTTCAGGGTGGGGGGGTGCGGTGGTGGTGGGCATTGGGTTCGCAGATGTCTAGAAGACAGACCCTCCGTGTACCTCTGATAAGACTCATAATTTTTAACTGAGCTTGAATCAGCTACTGATTTCAATCAAACAGCTGCATGTAAATGTCTTGAGTGGAATTCAGACTGGTTCTGAACAAAATGCTCCTGATTCTGCTCTCTACCAGAAATTCAAATGGCCACATTAGCAGTTAAACTGATATCCCTTACTCCTTACATTTTACAAATTTTCCCCTTACCTTTCCTTTTGTGAAGGCTTTCATTTTCAGGATGCCAGAATCTTTGCAGTGCCTCATCCAAATGACCATTCTACATGCATGTGTCTGTGTGTGTGTATGGGGCATGAGTGACCATAATCTGGTCTTTATCTGACCCTTTATCATGGTGAATTTTGGATAATAATGCAAACTGTGCACCTGGCCTAATTTTTCCTATCTTTAAGCCCAGGATGCTGAGTTCAATTGCAGTAACAACACTGCTTGGCTGACTGAGTGTAACTATTTTAGCACAGACTAGGGACCAGGTCTGTATTTATATGGTGCAGTACCAGACCATGTAATTCATTTACCCACATAGTTTTCAGGCAGTTAGGAAGATGCTTTCTAAAGATGTCATTCTACTTTGCAGGTGCACAAAAGGAAGACCTGAGTCCAAATCCTAACCCCCAGCCTTTCTTCAGAGTTTGAAAAGAATTCAACAGGGTCTGATGCAGAAAAGCCTTTGATACCACTAACCCCAAACTTTACATTCACTTGTACATTCCATTTTTGCAGGCCTAGAAATTCAGCCATGCAGTGCCTATTTGTGGGAATGGCCTGCTAAGGTTCCAATATGGCAGGCAGTGTAATGTATTTCTATATTATGCTAATGATGTAATGATGTGATGACATAATGATGTAAATAAACATTTCCTTGAACTGGCTATGCTTGGTATCCATTTTCTCTGCTAGTGCCACACAAATAAATTACAGAAAATGGTGGCAATGGTGGGTTAACGGAAATGTAGTAGAAGTGTGTGGAACCAAAAGATACTTGGTTGAAATTGACAGAAAGTTGAGAAACGTTTATGTAGATCACATGATTCTGGCAAGGTGATGAACCAAAACATGAGCACGATCTGCTTGATCACAAACTCATGCCAGAGTTTGAACCAATTCAGACTTCACTATCTGAAGTACCAATTTTTGAGAAAGAAACAAGATCTTCTTTGAGTACTGAACCAAAACCAAACAGTCCAAAACCTGACTCTTCACCAAATCCTGTAAGGAGGTCAGAAAGACTTCATAAACCTGTTATTTAACTTGATTTGTAGATATAGTTCATTGAAGAGAAACATAAAGAAAAATATTCTTCTTTTGAAAGGGGCAACAGTGTAATGTCTTTGTATATTATACCAGTGAAGTAATGATGTGATGACAGAATGACACAAATAAACAATTCCTTGAACTGACCATGCTTGGTGTCCATTATCTGTGGTAGTGCCACCCAAATATATTACAGTCAGTAAGCGCACACTCAAACAGAGCTCAACTGGATCAGCCATATAAATATTGTGGCCACAAGTGCTGGTCAAAGTCTGAGAATTCTGCAGCAAGTAACTCACCTCCTGACTCCCCAAAGCCTGTCCACCATCTACAAGGCACAAGTCAGGAGTGTGATGGAATACTCTCCACTTCCCTGGATGATAGCAGTTCTAACAACACTCAAGAAGCTTGACCCCATCCAGAACAATGCAGCCCACTTGATTGGCATCCCATCCACCACCTTAAACATTCACTCAATCTATCACTGACTCACAGTGGCAGCAGTGTGTACCATCTACAAGATGCACTGTAGCAACTTGCCAAGCCTCCTTCAATAGCACCTCCCAAACCTGTGACCTCTACCACCTAGAAGGACAAGGGCAGTAGACGGATGGGAACATCACCACCTGCAAACTCCCTCCAAGTCACACACCATCCTGACTTGGAACTATATCGCCGTTCCTTCACTGTTGCGGGGTCAAAAACCTGGAACTCCCTTCCTCACAGCACTGTGGGTGTACCTACATCGTATGGAGAACAGTGATTCAAGAAGGCAGCCCACCACCACCTTCTCAAGGGCAATTAGGGATGGGCAGAAATGCTGGCCTTGCCAGCGACGCTCACATCCCATGAATCAAATAAAAAAAAGTGCCCCTGCCTTATTGGTATAGGCAAAGAAAATCAGTGCCCCAGGGCTGGTGTCTAAAACAGGCACTAGACTTTTGCATATTCAAATAAGGGGCCTGATGCCCACTTGAAGATCCCTGTGTAGTTTTAGTTTGCTCTGAAGTAAAGTTTTTAAAACACACTCACTTGACTGTGGAGCTGGAAGAACCAAGAGTGTTTTTCCTGACCTCACATTAAAAGCATGCAGGCTGCTGTTACTAATGGATGGTCCACCATGAGCAGTGGCCATTGATCCTGTTCCAGGTAGGTTTTGAGTAAAATGACTGTAACCAACTCTGGAGCTTCAGGCCAGGGAGTGCGCAACACCGTTCGGGTGGTGGTGAAGGATGAGGAAGGAGGTGCACTTGTTGACCGTACCTTCTTCATTAAGAAAGTCCTTATTGATCGCTGTGAATTCCAAGCTGCAGACATCTTCTGCCTGTAGGACTTCCCCAGCAGTGGATATTTCGATGTGATGTTCAAGAACGTGGCGGGATGCATCAAGTTCCTGAAGGTGTTCAAGGAGAAGGGAAGCCATGTTCCGCTGTTGATCCTCACAGTTGACCCACTCTTCAGGCTGCCGTAGCAACGCAACCGGGTGTTGACAATTCACCTCTATAACCCCCATGTTCCTGTCATTGATGTACTCCCCTTCCTTGCCAGGTACTTCGAGGTGGTCATCAGCAGCACTGATGTCAAAAACCCATTGGGATTTGGACTAGCAAGCGGCAGGTCAAGGTGACCTTGAAGGTCGATGTCAAAGGAGCCATCATCCATCCTCCCTCCAGCTTCGCTATCGGGGGAAGTTGATGCTTCTTGGTCTATGCTGGGAAGCCCACAGTTTGTCGCACCTGTGGCAAATCTGGTCACATGGCAGCCGATTGCAGCACAGTCATCTGCAAGAACGGCAAGAAGGAAGGCTATCAGACCAAGGACTGTAAATAAAGTAAGTGCTGCAACCTGTGCGGTGTGGCAGGCCACCTCTACAAAACCTGCCCCAAACGCTGTCTCAGTTATGCTCAGGTGGCAAGGTCCAAGAAAAGGCCGGGAGAAGGAATGGTGAATGTGTCTGGTGCTGGGAAGGAGAAGACAGGGGAGACGGCTGCACTCAGTGACCCAACACCTACCCCATACCCGGAAACCCCTCCTCTACAGACAGAATCAATAGAGGAGGAGGCAGCAGATGGACAAACTGGTCAGTGGCAAGTGGTACAAAGCAAAGCCGCAAAGAAAAAATCTTCAAAAAAGGAACAGGCCATCACCCAAACCAGTGGCAAGAGGAGGTTACCGTCTGAGACGGACTAGGGCAGTTCCTCCTCATTGGACGAGGAAGAGCCGGAACGATGGAACCTGCAAAAGAAGCGGCAGAACTCAAAGGAGCTGGAATATAAAGCTCCCCAGCTCCGGGGCACTGGAAGCTGTGATGGGCCCAGCATGCCCCAAGCCCAAAGCGCCGAACCCAGCGACATGCCCAGCACACCCCAGCTCCAGGACACCACCGAGAGCAAAGAAGTGCCTGGTGCACTCCAGCTCCGGGAAGCCGGGAGCAGTGATGTCTTCGCGGAGGGGAAAGACACTAACAGCAGAGGACAGTCCAAGCCTTGCTGCCTACAAGACCCCCCCGATGTCACCCCAGCGGAACAAACCCCCCATGAGAAACCAGGAGGGGTTTCTGAGCCCAACGAATGTGAAACAGCTTGCGTACACTATGGTTATGCAGGAACATACCCAAGGACTGGGACTAGCAAGGACAACTGGTGTGGGAAGCAACATCTAACTTTAAAATGGGTATAAAGTTTGCTTCAATTAATGTGCGTAGCATTAAATCCACTATGCGATGTGTTTCAACCTTGGACTACCTCGCCAAAGCCGACCTGCTGTTTCTGCAGGAGTGTGGAATACCACACCTCAGCACCAACTGACAATGGTCGCGATTGTGGTCCCACGGGCCATCGATCTGGTCAGGAGGTAATGATTCCTGTTCCTCCGGCCTGGGTATTCTGCTGCGGGGAGGTAAGTTCACCATCTCCGAAGTTAAGGATGTGGTGGGCAGTCGCCTCCTCATAGCAGATGTAATGTACAACAATGCTCCGCTCCGGTTGATCAACGTGTACACCCCAGTTCAATGCAGCGAGCGGCTGACCGTCTTCCAGCAACTCCCACTGCTGCTGGCGACGTCCAGGCCGGTCTTTCTAGGCGGTGACTTCAACTGCATCATTGATACAGCTGGACGATCCGGCAGTGAGGACAGCAAACTGGACGCTCCGTCCAGATTCCTAATGGAAACAGTAAAAAATGCTAAGCTACTCAACATCTTCAGCAAACCTGCAGACGGAGCACAGCATAGATGCATTTGGTCAAGAACGGACAGGTCTGCCTGTTCCAGGATTGACTTCCTGTTTGTGTCCCGTGCTTTCATGGTCAGATCCACTGACGTCAAGCCGGTGTTCTTCTCTGACCATTGCCTCTTACTGGCCGACTGTCACTTACAGGATGACCAGCGTGTTGGCAGGGGGACATGGAAGCTCAATGCTACACTGCTAACCCCAGAGAACGTTGAGGAACTCAAAAGGGATTACAAAGGTTGGAGGACTGTGAAACCCTTCTTTGAGTCTCCAGTTCACTGGTGGGAAGCAATCAAGAAGAACATCAAGAGGTTCTTTATCTTCAAAGCTGTTCAGAGGGCGAGAGAGAGACAGAGAGAAATGTCCCGACTCCAGAAAAGAATGCAAAATCTGCTCCGGCTGCAATCAATGGGGTTCGAGGTCAAGGAAGATCTCCAAGAGGTGAAGAGCCAGCAGGCCTCGCTCTTTGCCATGGAGGCCTCCGAGATCATCTTCCGGTCCCGAGTCCGCTCCGTTGAGCAGGATGAGATGTGCTCACATTTCTTCTTCCAAAAGGTACACAGAGAGAGCTCTGTGATCAGCAGCCTGAAGGAAGAGGACGGCTCGGTAACATCTTCACAGTCCGACATACTAAGGTTCAGCAAATCCTTTTATGCTGGGCTGTATGACGTGAAGCCCATGGACAGCACGGCTTACCAGTCCTTCCTGCCATCTATCTCAGAGGTCTTAGATGACAGCATGTGGGAGGCACTGGACAAACTGCTAACTCTGGATGAGCTGACAAACGCTGTCAGGTCCTTCAAGATGAGTAAAACTCCCGGAAGCAACGGCTTACCGGTTGAGTTGTATTTGGCTCTCTGGGACTGCAACAGCCCGGACCTGCAGGAAGTATACGAGAGTATGCTTCTGGCCGGCAGCATGTCAGAATCCATGAGGAAAGGCATCATCACCCTCATCTATAAGCGAAAGGGAGAGAGGGAGAAAATCAGAAATTGGCGACCCATCTCACTGCTTAATATTGACTACAAAATTCTGTCCAAAATCATCGCCAGTCAGGTCAAGTCTGCTCTGGAGTTGATGATTCTCCCTGACCAGACCTGTACTGTACCCGGCAGGAAGATCTCTGATAGTCTTGCGCTACTCAGGGATACGATCGCCTATGTACGGGACAGGAGGGTGGACACCTGCCTCATCAGCTTGGACCAGGAGAAGGCTTTTGGCAGGATATCGCACACCTACATGATGGACGTGCTCTCCAAAATGGGGTTTGGGGAGGGAATCTGCAATTGGACCAAACTGCTCTGCACAAACATCAGTAGCGCAGTCTCAATCAATGGGTGGGAATCAGAAAGTTTCCCGATCCAATCTGGAGTCAGACATGGCTGTCCTCTCTCCCCGTCTTGTTTGCTGTACCGAACCTTTTGCTCAGTCAATTAGGAAGGATGCGGGCATAAGAGGGGTGACAATCCCGGCCAACGGAGGCACTCAAGTTAAAGCTTCCCTGTACATGAACGACGTCGATGTCTTCTGCTCGGATCCCATGTCCGTTCGCAGACTGATGAGCATCTGCGACCAGTTTATTTATTTATTTATTTATTTAGAGATACAGCACTGAAATAGGCCCTTCAACCCACCGGGTCTGTGCCAACCATCAACCACCCATTTATACTAATCCCATATTCCTACCACATCCCCACCTGTCCCTATATTCCCCTACCACCTACCTATACTAGGGGCAATTTATAATGGCCAATTTACCTATCAACCTGCAAGTCTTTGGCTGTGGGAGGAAACCGGAGCACCCGGAGAAAACCCACGCAGAGACAGGGAGAACTTGCAAATTCCGCACAGGCAGTACCCAGAATTGAACGCGGGTCGCTGGAGCTGTGAGGCTGCGGTGCTAACCACTGTGCCACCAGTTTGAATTTGCCTCGGGAGCCAAAGTTAACCACGGCAAGAGAGAGGCCATATTCTTCGGGAACTGGGCCAACCGATCCTTTGACCCCTTCACCGTCAGGACAGACTACCTGAAGGTGCTGGTGATATGGTTCGGAAGAGCCGGGGCGTGCGCCAATACCTGGAAGGAGCGAGTAGCCAGGGTACACCATAAACTGAGCATGTGGGAGAAGCGATCTCTCTCCATTGTGGGTAAGAACCTGGTCATCAGGTGCGAGGTGCTGATGTTGTTGCTGTATGTGGCAGGTCTGGCCCATACCCCACTCCTGTGCCATGGCGGTCACCCGAGCCATTTTCCACTTTATCTGGAGATCCAAAATGGACCGGGTCCGGAGGGACACGATGTTCAAACCTCTGGATAAGGGCGGGAAAAATGTACCCAACATTTCCCTAATCCTGTTGACCACCTTCATGTGCAGCTGCATCAAGCTGTGTGTAAACACTAAGTGTCACTATGTGCTGAGGTTCTACCTGTCCCTGGTGTTGTGAAGGATGGGTCTGGTCACATTGCCACATAACGCTCCATCCAGTTGGACCATGCCATACCACCTATCCTTCGTGGGAAAGATTCTGCGGAAAAATACCTTTGACCACCAATTCATCAGGCAGTGGTATGCATGGAATGTCCTCAAGGCCCTACGGGAAAAGGAGATGGTGGATCCTGTCGGATGGTTCCCCGAGCAGACTGCCAAAATCATTTGGCAGAATGCCTCATCACCAGAACTTTCAAACAAGCACCAAGACGTAACTTGGCTGGTGGTGAGAAGGGCTCTCCCAGTCATATCCTTCCTGCACGACCAGAGTCTCGCCCCCTCCGCTCACTGCCTTCGAGGTGGCTGTGGTGGGGGAGAGACAGTTGCCCACCTCCTTCTGGGATGTGTCTTTGCAAAGCAGGTGTGGAAAGAGATGCAGTGGTTTTTGTCGAGGTTTATCCCAAGCAGCTCTGTAACACAGGAGTTTGTGCTCTATGGGCTGTTCCCAGGGACGCACCCCGAGATAAACATCAACTGCTGCTGGAGGACCGTCAATTCAGTGAAAGACACTCTTTGGTCTGCCCGAAACTGGCTGGTCATCCAGCCAAAGAGTTGTCCACGACTGAGTGTTGCAGACTGACACATTCCAAGGTCTGGGACTACGTGCTGAGCGACACACTAAAGCTTGAGGCAGCTGCTGCAAAAGCTCAATGGGGAAAGACCACTGTGTAAGGTCCTCCCGCCAATGTGAACTGAGGTGCTGGACCCATGGGAAACCCCTCGGGCTGTATACACCAAATATGGGTTTGCTGTAAAATGTACATGGCATGTAAAATGGAATGGAAGGGTTGTGAGGCAACTCACTCATGCATTGAAGAAAACTGATTTCCTTTGCACTTTTTGGAATGTCAACTCAGTGCCGTTTTGAACTGTTTTGCAATGTATTTTTATAGATTTTTATGAATAAAGTATATTTTTGGGGAGAAAAACGACATTGTAATGTTGGACCGTTATAGACATTAGACAGACATTAGTGTGCAGTTAATTTTCTCCCCTTCTTTGCTGAAGGCCCTGGGATACAATTCCACAGGAATCAGTAGCATCTTGCAATTTCAACCAAGTGAAATATAAGGTAAATTTAGCACTTTTGATGCCGAGTTTTAGATAATGGAAGCCAGTACTGCGGATTTGAAAGTGTAAATTTGTGCATCCAGTTTGCCGTCTCTACAATTTATTAGACGGAAGATCATGCAGTCCACAAATCAGACACACCAACCTGCATACCAGAATTCCTGAAGTGCACTCCCATCATGCAAAATTATGCCTCAAGAGTGCTAACTTGTAAGATTTACCCCTTAGTGTTGGGCAGGGTTATTGACCATCAAAGGCATCAAACTGAGACCAATCCTATCTTCATCCCAGCATCCATGAAATTCCCAGCAGGGGTTGCCAGAAAGTAAGTAGGAACAAGAACACAGGCTGAGTTTTTACTCTTGCTTTTTGCTACTCCAGGTCCCCCAAAACAGACAGAACATGGGCTTCTACCGTCCTTAATAATCAAGCAATTTCCAACACAGCAACTGGGATTTTATAGGCCCCCCGAGATGGGGTTGGAGGTGGGGGGGGAGCCTGTTGCCTCCCCGTCACCCAGTTATCTCCCCAGGGGCGAACAGGTCAACGATGGCCTTCCCGCCCAGAGGACAATTGAGGTCCTTAAGTAGCCTGTTAAGGGCCAATTAAAAGCCTCTTCCTGCCGCCGCTGTGGGGGGGGGGGTGGGGAGGGGGGGTTGGGGGGGAGTCTCCCTTACAGGGGCAAGTTGTGACCCACGAAGCATCCCACTGGGAACAACTTTACCCCCTGTGATCGACCCCCTCCCCTTGGACTGAATGACCACCCTGCCACCACCGCGCCCCCCACCCCCACTCCCCCGCCGGGGTCGTCTGGACTGGCCTCGGCAACGCCACCCCTGTTCCAGGGTTCCAGCGCAAGGCCTGGGTCTGAGACCTCTGCAATACTGTCGGTGGCCACCGCACCCACTGGCACTGCTGAGCTGCCGACCCTGTGATTAGCCTGTAGCTCCTGGAGGTAGGATCCCTGTCCCTTTAAAGTCTTTAAAGGGGATCCCGCCTCCTAAAACTGAGACTCAAAAAGACTGGAGGATCACTCCGGAGGGCCACAAAAAGGCAGAACGGGGTTGCCCCCTGCCCTTTCGGCCCAGCTCTGGGGGTCCTGCCTCCAGGACAAAATCCAGCCCAGCATGTCAGCTGACCAATTTTTTTTTATAATTTCCTCTCAACCTTGCAGAAATACAGTTCCCCTGTCACCAATATTTCTTGGGTGGGTCATCCACATGCCCATTCTTCATGCGCAAACCTAAACACAAAGGGCTGAACTTACGGGTTGTGCCCAGGTTGGGAACGGAGGCACACGGGGCCCTGAAATTATGAGGCGGGCCAGTTTCCCAAACTCGCTCCTGACTCGGATTCAGGGCCCAGCAAGGCCACTTGCCCCCACAATGCGAACAGGCAATTAAGCTCATTAAGAGTCTTGTTAACCAGGAATTAACGATGCCAACTGGGATTTTCCAGTCTGTTTCCATTTACCAGGCAACGGGGGCAGTATAACTGCCTGGAGGTGGGCACCCAGTGGCAGGCTGTGGTGCTAGTGATCTAGGCAGGATTACAGGCCATCTCTTCCTGACTAGGTGCGGGTACAGCCAAAGGCTACCATGTAGAGGGTCTCCCCCTCCCCCTTTTTTAACTAAATTTTTAAAAAAGTTACTGAAGGCACCTTCTCCTCTGAGGCTGGAAGGCCTCTGATTGGCCCTCCAGCTTCGAGAGTCCATCTGCCACCCTTAATTGGACAGGGAACTTGGCTCCATGCCAATTAAGGGGGCGCCCTGTTCAAATTTCCCCTGGGGGCGGGTTCAGGGCCTGGAAACAGTCCTGGCTTCTGTTTTCCGCCCCAAAAGTGAAAATTCAGCCTGTAGTGTCTGCATTTTAACTCATTTGACCATGGGCTGCTAAAACACAGAGGTATCACAGCAAAGCCTGAATCTGTCTTCACTCAACACTCATTTTCGAGCAGAGACCCCGAATAGCAATCAGGAATGAGAATCCCCTGGATTTCCCCCACACAAGCTTTCAGGCACAGGGGTACGTTATTGAGCCTTAACTGCTACCTCAGCTACAATCAGTTTACAAATCAAACCTTGTGCTCTCTATGGCTCTGTGCTACATCAAGTGGTGTCTTTGCAAGGTTCAGCTCAGAAGGAATTTTTTAACTTTAGCAATTAGGCATAAAACTTGCAAAACATTCCACACCAACTTTTTATCTCTCTTCACATCTCATTTGTAGTGCTCCTGTGGGTGTAAATTACTTTTAAAAATACTTCAGATCCTGTAGGGAGTACAGTCAACAAAAATGTAATACACCATGTGAAAATAACTGAACTCAGCCCTGTTGCAGTAAGCAAGTAAATCTTAGTCCAGTTGACCAGTTGCCCATCTCTTAAAAGATACTTGCTACAAAATACAATTCAGTGAATGTAAATAAAGTTTTCATGAAAACAATTAACCTTACTTTCCTTTGACACTGGGGACACAGGGAAAATGCCATTTTAAACCGAAATCCATTTCACTCTTCTATAATCCTCTGAACTAAGTGCTGTTTCTAAATTACTCTGCAGGGTAGGACATCTGTGTACATGAGACGAATGAGCCACACAAATTACAGGACTCTTCATATTTCATCTAAGAATTAATGGAGGCGACTCAATTTGTCTATTAGATCAATATCATTTAAATGTAATTTCCTCTCTTTACTCCTCCTCTGTTAAAAAGAGAGGCCCCAAAGTTCCTGGGTTGGGAAGAGAATAAGTCAGCAATTAGGCCTTTGTGGAGCCAGGAATATTTCACCAAGTCAATGTTTGTATGCCAAGGTTCTGCTGAGGAAGCACCCTGCCATCATTCTGTTTAGGTTCAAGGTGCACTAAAGAAGTGACTGGCCTCACAGATACAAATGATGGAGTTAGGATGGGATGATGTCAGCCATCCTAAATTCCACGACTTCCACCTTCCCAACTGCCCTTGAGAATATGTTCCCCTGTGTAAAAGGCGCATTTTGCCAGGACCTGTTCATCAAAGTGGACAAACTTCATCAAAGGGTGTCTGCTCACTGAGATTGCTTGTGAAGACATTTGGGCATGGCTTGGGACTCATTGCAGGTATCGCAAAATCTTTTCACTTAGATACTCAGGAAGCCTTCACCTACAATCTGCGCTAAGCTTGGAAAGAATTCTCTTTCAAGCCAATTATAGAGCTAGGATCTGAGGGCAGCACAATGGGAATCCCACTTTACATTACATATATGTGGAGGAAGAGAAAAAAGAAGGGAAGCAGGTGGCTGTAAGGGAAGCTAGATTAATCAGGCAACATGAGAGGAGGGGCAATCCTTCCTGGCATTACCCCGTAAAATCCATAGACCCAGATACAATTTCCAAGACTTTTGTCAGGAGCTCTGCCTGAGGAGGCATTGCTTCAATCAGAAAGCATTGCTGGAGCTTCGCTTTTTGCTGCAGCCAGAAATGGAACCAAAATCGACCGCCCCAACTGTGGCACAAAAAGTGGCACATTACGGGGTAATGCCAGGAAGGATTGCCCCTCCTCTCATGTTGCCTGATTAATCTAGCTTCCCTTACAGCCACCTGCTTCCCTTCTTTTTTCTCTTCCTCCACATATATGTAATGTAAAGTGGGATTCCCATTGTGCTGCCCTCAGATCCTAGCTCTATAATTGGCTTGAAAGAGAATTCTTTCCAAGCTTAGTGCAGATTGTAGGTGAAGGCTTCCTCACCACAGTTCTCAGCAGTTAAGATGCAGGCTCATTCCTGGAAACCACAGGAGAATTTTGTTAGATCTACCAATTTGTCATATGCTTCTCTATAAAGCAAGTCAACTCTTTGCCAGAGCAGCTCAATTTATACAAGTTGACAATGACCCCACACAGACAACTGGGAGGTCCATCACATCTTTCAACATTGCTGCATTTACCAGGAATATGGAGGGATTGATTGCATCAATTTGGCATTAAGAAACCCAATAGTAAACTCCTGTTGTGATCACAAAGGGCTGATGATACATGTCCCATGAAATGCAAAGCGCCTGATGATGATACCGCTGATGCTGATGACCCAGCCCCTGAAGAAAAAGAAGCAAATAAAGTCACAATGGCTGTGGCAGCGAAACAACTGAGACACAGGCTCATATATGAATAGCACACTATTGTTTGGAAGTCTTGGCCCACCATAAATCTGCCTCCTGTTACCAAACTCTCTGTGGTCCAAATAAGTCATTGCTCCTCCCAGCCTTCTATCACTTCCTAGTCCTGAGCCATAACATTAGCATATTATCTATTATTATACAAGAGAACCAAACACAAAGCCAGCCCTACATTAAATATTTACTGACAGATGATAATTGTTTACAAAAATATAATTTGGTTCTACTACCATGCACACCCCTCCTGACCATGTAAGCTTTTCTTTGTCCTATTCTAAAACTTCTTTTATGTGCCACCTGAGGGTCTGGGGTCTGAGATGAGATGCCTGATACAAAATATTATGGGTATCAGAGTGGAGGTGGCTCTTCTCTCTAGATCCCCAATTCCTGAGATGGAATAAGGCAGATTGACTCTTTGGCAGTGATTTTATCTGGGCAATGGGGGTCTTGACCTCTGGCAAAAGCGTCGCCGAGAACCTGGTGTCATTCCTTCTGTGGGAAGCCCACCAAATCAAATGCCAATTCAGCACTTAAGTGGACAGCAGCAGGCCTTCCTCAGGATCAAGGACCCCAGCGACGGAAGTCCCACCTTCTGAGACCTGCCAACCAATCAGAGGCTGGCGGCTCTAACTGAGCAGTGCCACTGCGGATGTGGTGGCTGCTGCCGGTGGAGCACCCGCCTGAGGCCTAGGAGCAGCGCTGGACCCAGGCTACAGGTAGGTCAAGGCGGGAGGGGTCTCGTGGGGTGGGGGTCACGGGGGATGAGGGTGTAGGGGGGGGATCATCAGCAAAGGTGGGGGGCGTCCCTCATTTAGGCACTGAGTGCCTTTTAATAAGAGAGCTCCGCCCCCACCCCAGAGTCAGCAAGCAACCCACGTGTTTTTCTTATCATGCTCCTCATGCTGTGACAGGCCTGCCCACCGCTGGGCTAGTTGCAGCAGCAGCGGCTTAAGGCCCTTGGTTGAGTATTATTGCCCACTTTACGGCCTCAATTGGCAGTGGGGCAGGAAGGCCATTCACAGGCCTTCCCACCCCAGACTTAATTTCGGCAGAGGCGGGAGGGTGGCGGGGATCCCCCTCCCACCCCCCAACCCGCCACCATCCTACCTGATTACATGTTCTCCCTGGCTCCAAACCTGCCACAAGGGAGAGCATAAAATTCCCCCTTTTGTCGCAGACTTGTTAACAGCCTCATCCCTCAAAGTTGATGTTTCTGCATGGAACTAGTGGAATGCTTCTCTGTACAGCTGCTCTGAGGGGATATTGCCTCCGAGGCATAAACAGCAACTTCTCCACTGGTATTGAGAACAGGATTTTGATTATCAAAAATCAGCTGAAGAACTGACCTCATGTAACCAGAACAATCTCTAAAACCCCGAAAGCAATCAATGAAATATCCTTTTGTCCCTCCAACATGCTGCCGTGTGCAATCTGTTTGACCTCTCCAGACAGTCTCCCAAAGTCTCCAATCCTTCATCACGTGGCTCCACATTGAGTTGCTGACTTGCCTGGATTGCTCATAAAGCAGATCTACTGAGATCATTAAATTTCTTTCCCCACTGTGAGGGAGTCTTTGGACTTATTCAAGTTCCATTCAAAGCCACATGACCAATACACCACAGCTTCTTCCTTATTACTGAAACAATGCCAGCCCTCCTTTCTCTAATTTGGGCAAGCAACATTTCCACAGGGCATCTGAAATGTTAAAAGCTAATTTTTCTTCCTTCTTTAGCTCCAACCATTTCGATCCCTCTTCCAAGAAACTATTCGGCCCTTTAACTGCATGGAGTCCTTCAAATATAGAAGTTGCACCTGAATTTTCCATGTTCCTTGCTGTTGAGGTTCTTGCCAGGATTATTGAAATTATCTGATACCTGTATTTCTCCTGGAGCTGGCTTCCTCCTATCTTTGGTGAGCAGAAAACCCCAGCTCACTGCACTTACACTGCTGAATCAGGGGCCCAGAAATTTCCAGGCCAGGGTATCTTAACTAACCAATTAAAGTGATCATTGCTGTCATAGTCATGACAGCTACAGAGCACCATTCCCAATTATTTCTTTTGATTCTTTGAGATGGTCTCACATCTTCTTTGATGTTAAGATATTGCGATGGTCAGATCATTTGAGTGTTTTTTAAGCCTGTCTTACTTTTATTTTTAGCACTTTGACCTTGTCCAAGCTATCAGATATATTATTTGGGTTTATATCCACATAATAAACAGAAGACATGTCTGTGACCTGTTGGATACACTTACCCCAAGCATGGTTTCTGTTTATTTCAGTCGTGTATGTTGTTTACTTGATTCTTCCTGGTTGAAAAAAAAGTAAGTGTAATAAAATAGAATGTGTCATGCTAGACATTTGATTTGCTGAATATTTCCATGCATGAGGGAGAACATTCATTACTCAATTAATGATTTCTCCCTTGTTGAGTTAATCATTTTAAAATATGCTCATGATGCATCCTCTGTGTATCCTTGAGGAGCAGGCATTTTGTGGACAAAAAGATATAGCCCTCAGACGTGACATTTTAGACAGTGTTTTAGACATTTCTATGCATTTGTGGCTAAAATACATTGTCACTCTGCACTTTCCTTCTACTCCCTAATTTGATCGAACAACAACAAAAAACTTGTATTTATATAGCACCTTTAAAGTAATAAAACATCCAAAGATGTTTCACAGAAGCATTCTGAAACAAAATTTGACACTGAGCCACATAAGGAGATATTAGGGCAGATGACTAACGGCTTGGTCAAAAAGTAGGTTTTAAGTATCATCTTAAAGAAGGAGAGAGAGATGGCAAGGTGAAGAGGGTTAGGGAGGAACTTCCAGAGCTTAGGGCCTAGGCTTCTGAAGGCACAGCCACCAATTGTGGAGCAATTAAAATCAAGGATGCTCCAGATACCAGAATTAGAGGGGTGTGAATATCTTGATTTGTGGGGCTGTAAGAGATTACAGATATAGGCAGACCATGGGGGAATTTGAAAACAAGGATGAGAATTTTAACATCAAAGCATTGCTTAAATGGGAGCTAATATAGGTCATCGAGCACAGGGGTGACGTATGAACGGGACTTGGTGCGAGTTAGGATATGGGCAGAAGAATATTGGATGACCTCAAGTTTATGGAGGGTAGAATGTGGGAGGCTGGCCAGTAGTGCATCGGAATAGGCAGGGCTAGAGGTAACAAAGGCATGAATGAGTGTTTCAACAGCAGATGAGCTGAGGCAGGGGTGGAGTCAGGCAATGGTACAGAGGTGGAAATAGGCGGACTAAGTGATGGCACAGATATGTGGTCAGAAGCTTATCTCAGTGTGAAATATGACACCAAGGTTGTGAACAGTCTGGTTCAGCCTCAGACAGTTGCCAAGGAGAGGGTTGGAGTTGACGGCCAGGGAATGGACTTTCGGGTGGGGGTGGAAGACAATGGCTTCAATCTTCCCAATATTTAGTTGAAGGTAATTTTTGCTCAACCAGAACTGGATGGCAGACAAGTAGCCTTACAATTTAGAGATAAGGGAGGGGTTGAGATAGGTGGTGGTGTCTTCAGTATATTTGTGGAGACTGGTGCTGTGTTTTCGGATGATATCACTGAGGGGCAGGATGTAGATGAGAACCGGAAAGGACCAACAATAGCTCCTTGAGGGACATCAGAGGTAATAGTGTGGAAGTGGGAAGAGAAGTCATTGTAGCTGCTTCTCTGGTTACGATTAGAAGGTAAGAATGGAACTCGGTGCATCCAGTCATAGAATCATAGAAAGTTTACGGCACAGAAAGAGGCCACTTGGCCCAACATGTCTGTGCCAGCCAAAAAACGAGCCATTCAGCACTCAGCCAAATCCCACCTTCCAGCATTTGGTCCACAGCCCTGTAGATTATAGCACTTGGGGGTGCATATTCAGACACCTTTTAAATGAGTTGAGGGTTTCTGCCTCTACTACCCTTTCAGGAGTAAGTTCCAGAACCCCACCACCCTCTGGGTGAAGTTGTTTTTCTCATTTCCCCTCTAAATCTTTCTACCAATCATTTAAGTCTATGCCCCCTCCTCACTGACCCCTCTGCTAAGTTAAATAGGCCCTTCACATCCACTCTATCCAGGCCCCTCATAATTTTGTACATTACAATCAAATCTCTCCTCAGCCTTCTCTTTTCCAAGGAAAAGAACCCCAACCTATCCAATCTTTCCTCATAGCTGCAATTTTCTGGGCCTGGCAACATCCTTGTAAATCTCCTTTGTGCCCTCTGTAGCGCAATTACAACCTTTCTGTAATGAGATGACCAGAACTGCACACAGTACTCAAGTTGTTGGCAACCCAATGATTTATACAGTTCCAGCATAACCTCCCTGCTCTTATATTCTATAGCTCTGCTAATAAAGGAAAGGATTCCATATGCCTTCTTAACCACCTTATCGACCTTCCTGCTACCTTCAGGAATCTGTAGATATTCACTCCAAGGTCCCTCACTTCTGCTACACGTCTCAGTAATTTCCCATTAATCGTGTATTCTTTGCATTGTTTGACCTCCTCAAATGCATCACCTCACATTTCTCCAGCTTGTATTCCAGTTGCCACTTTTCTGCCCATCTGACCAGTCCATCAATATCTTCCTGCAGCCTACAGCTATCCTCCTTGCCATCAACCACATGGCCAATTTTTGTGTCATCTGCAAACTTCTTGATCATGTCCAAATTGTTAATGTATACCACAAAATGCAGGGGACCTAGTACTGAGCCCTGCGTGATGCCACTGGAAACAGCCCTCCAGTCACAAAAACACTGGTCAACAATTACCCTTTGTTTCCTGCCACTGAGCCAATTTTGTATCCACCTTACTACATTTCCCTGAATCCCACAGACTTTTATTCTTTTAACCAGTCTGCCATGTGGACCTTGTCAAAAGCCTTGCTGAAATCCATGTAAACTACATCAACTGCTGTACACTCATCTATCCTCCTTGTTACTTCTTCAAAAATTCTATCAAGGTAGTCAGACAAGATCTTCCCTTAACAAATCCATGCTGACTATCCATGATTAATCTGTGCCCTTCTAAGTGACAGTTTATCCTGTCTCTCAGAATTGATTCCAATAATTTGCTCACTGCTGACTGGCCTGTAATTATTTGGTCTATCCCTCGCTCCCTTTTTAAACAATGGTACAACATTAATCCACCAAGCTGGCTGACAGTGGAGAGGTGTCAGAGGAGGATAGTGTGGTCAACCATGCCAAAGGCCGCAGACAGGTCGAGAAGGACAAGGAGAGATAGTTTACCTTTGTGACTGTCACATAGGATGTCATTTATGACTGTGATAAGACTCATTTTTGTACTGTGGTAGGGAAGAAACCTGATTGGAGGGATTCAAATATGGAGTTGCAGAAAAGATGGGCATGAGTTTGGGAGGTGACAACACACTCAAGGACTTTGGAGGGGAAACGGAAGTTGGAGATGGGGCGACAGTTTGCAAGGGAAAAGATGTCAAGGATTTGTTTTTTGAGGAGTGGGGTGATCATGGCAGATTTGAAGGAGAAGGGGACGGTACCTGAAGAGAGAGAGTACCATTAGCGATATAAGCCAAGAAAGAAAATTGGGTGGTCAGCAGTTTAGTATGAATAAGATTGAAGGAGGAGGAGGTGGGTCTCATGGACAAGATGAGCTCAGAGAAAGCATGACAGGAGATAAAAGAGAAACTCGAGAAAGATGCAAATTCACGGTGAGGACACAGGGGAACTTTAGAAGGAACTTCATCCGGTGGACAGGGAGAAGGGAGGAAAGTGGTAGAGGCAGCTGATCGGATGGCCTTTAGCTTCGTGACAAAGAAGTCCATGGGCTCCTCGCACTTGCTGTTAGAGGTGAGGGTCGAGGAGACAAGGGAGATGACAGTTGAAGCAGAGAAAAAAAGCCTAGGGTTGTCTTTCCATTCCAGGATCATCCTGGAATAGTGACCAGTTTTAGCAGACGAGAGCAGGGTGCAATAGTCCTTTAAGTGGTTCAGTCACATCTGGTGATGAATGGCTAAACCAGTTGTCCACCATATCCATTCCAGTTTGTGTCCGATGCACTTAGAGGAGTGGAGATGAGGGTTGTACCTGGGGAATGGCTAGGCTGATGGGGGGATAATGGTTTTGCTGGGAACTAGCGCATTAAAGGTAGAGGTGAGGGTCTGATTTACAGGTGGGATTTTGAAATTGCAATTGTAAGTGATTTGTGAGAGAGCTTTGTCCAAGAGTGAACACGGAAGGAAGTAAGGTTGGGATGGGGAAGAAGGATGTGGGTGGTGAGCGGTACAAGAAAGTGATCAGAGATACCCCTAAATGATGCTGCTAGGGATGGAAATTCTTGATCTCACAATAATGTTCAAGATCAGGAATTCCCACTCGGTATGTGGTAGAGTTCAATCTGTCCAGATCAGCAGTAAGTAGGAATAAGCAGTAGCAGTGACAGAAGAACTGGGGAAGAGCAATGCCCAAGTGAACTGAGGGGGCAGGGAGATGAATACTTTAATATAATAGTGGAAATTATGTAAACAGTTCTAAAACCAATTATAATGTTTAGCAACAAAAAGTACTGCAATATTTGTTAAATTCTTACAGTATACGAGTCAGATTGTTGGATGCTCCTGCAGATTTAAGTTCTGACAAGCCGACACCCACTGTAGTTTCAGTGTAACCGCACGCCATGACCCTATGTTCAGAGCCATTTTTGAGATATCTGTTTTTTGATGGGCTATGTTAGCTTTTAATCAGCTTTTGCTACTGTCCTAGATTGTATGTATAAGTATTAAGAGAGCTCAGTTATACTGTGTGTTGGGTTTAACTCATCAACTTTCCATTCTTCTGGGAAATGGATCAGATGAGGTTGGGGGGAGGACTAAATTTAAATTAAAAACTTGGATGAAAGGACGAAGAGTCAGTGGAATGTATCAAATAGCAGTTCAGGTTTTGAATTGCAAAGAGCTGTTCCCAAGGCCACAAATTTGGGTTGTCACCCAAAGGTTAAGTGTCAACCAGTAGTATCAAAACTGACCTTTCACACATCAAGACTGCAGAACTGAGGTCAGAACTGTCTTGAAATCCGCCCCACTCATCGGAGTGGGAAACATATGCAGGATATCACTGACTGTTAACCGCAGACAGTGTGCTGAAATTCACAAGCTGATTTAAAGTGCAAATCTCAGGGAACTTGTGCATGGAAAATGTTTTTTTTTTCAAGGTCCTGAATGTGAAGTTACTGGCGCTGAGAGTAAATGGATGTGGTTTGCAGTTGACATACAGGAACTGTTTACACTGAAGCATTAGTGAACAATTGGTCTGCTGGTGGTTAGTCTGTCACTTAATTTTCCGGAATTGGTTTCTAAACTGATTATATCCTGATGTAAATTGCACAATCCACAGTCTTCACTAGCCAGGTGAAACTTAAACTGTGCATTGCAAAAATGCATTGGATTTCTGTACAGATTTGTTGAATCTTTCCATAATATTAGACAACTTGGGTGCAGCCAGCGTTCCTGAATTATAACCGGAAATGCTGGAAAAAACTCAGCAGATCAGGCAGCATCTGTGGAGTGAGAAACAGAGTTAACATTTCAAGCCGCTGACCTTTCATCAGAAGTATTTTGAGCATTTTCTGTTTTTATTTCTGATTTCCAGTATCTGCAGTATTTTCCTTTTGTTTCTGAATTGTAAGATGGCTAAGATGCATCTCAATCTTCAGCCTTGGTTGGGGAGTGTGAACATTTAGAAGTTCAGCTTTGCAAGGCTCTGCTGCCAGAGTGAGCATGGGAGGTAGAACCAGATTAATGTGGTAACTCTAACTCCAACTTGTCCTTTGTAACCTTGTAATTTCTGTCCTTATAGTATACTTGGAGACACAATGATTATTGAAAACTTGCTTTTGAGAAACTCAATGTGTAAGTGCTTTGATCTGTGTGGTGCTGAGTTATATAGACCCACCCTAAAGTTCCAAGATTCATAGAAAACAGAAACATAGAAAAAATAGGAGTAGGAGTAGGCCATTTGGCCCTTAGAGCCTGCACCACCATTCAATCCGATCATGGTTGATCATCCAAACTCAGTACCCTGTTCCCACTTTCTCCCCGTATCCCTTGATCCGTTTAACCCTAAGAACTATATCTAATTCTTTCTTGAATATATTTAATGATTTGGCCTCAACTGCCTTCTGTGGTAGAGAATTCCACAGGTTCACCAGTCTCTGGGTGAAGAAATCCCTCCTCATCTCAGTCCTAAATGGCTTACCCCTCATCCTTAGACTGTGACTCCTGATCCTGGACTCCCCCACCATCGGGGACATCCTTCCTGCATCTGGTCTGTCCATTCCTGTTAGAATTTTGTAGATTTCTATGAGATCCCCTCTCATTCTTCTAAACTCTAGTGAGTACAAGCCTAATCAACCCAATCTCTCTTCATACTTCAGTCCTGCCATCCCAGGCATCAGTCTGGTGAACCTTGGCTGCACTCCCTCCATAGCAAGAACATCCTTCCTCAGATAAGGAGACGAAAACTGCACGCAATATTCCAGGTGTGGTCTCACCAAGGCCTTGTATAATTGCAGCAAGACTTCCTTGCTCCTGTACTCGAATCCTCTCACTATGAAGGCCGACATACCATTTGCCTTCTTAACTGCCTGCTGCACCTGCATGCTTACTTTCAGTGACTGGTGCACAAGGACACCCAGGTCTCGCTGCATCTCCCCTTTTCCCAATCTATCGCTGTTCAGATAATACTCTGCCTTTCTGTTTTTGCCACCAAAGTGGATAACCTCACATTATACTGCATCTGCCATGTATTTGCCCACTCACTCAACCTGTCCAAATCACACTGGAGCTTCCCTGCATCCTCCTCACAGCTCACACTCCCATGCAGCTTTGTATCATCTGCAAACTTGGATATATTGCATTTAATTCCCTTATCTGTATCATTAATATATATTGTGAATAGCTGGGGTCCTAGCGCTGATCAATGCGGTACCCCACTAGTCACTGCCTGCACCCGGAAAACGACCTGTTTATTCCTACTGTTTGTTTCCTGTCTGCCAACCAGTTCTCTATCCATGTCAGTACCTTACCCCCAATTCCATGTGCTTTAACTTTGCATGCTAATCTCTTATGTGGGACCTTATCGAAAGCCTTCTGAAAGTCCAAATACACCATATCCACCTGTTCTCCCTTATCTATTCTACTAGTTACATCCTCAAAAAATTCCAGTAAATTTGTCAAGCATGATTTCCTTTTTGTAAATCCATGTTGACTTTGTCTGATACTGTCATTGTTTTTCAAATGCTCTGCTATTATATCTTTTATAATGGACTCTAGCATTTTCCCCACTACAGATGTCAGGCTAACTGGTCTATAATTCCCTGTTTTCTCTCTCCCTCCCTTTTTAAATAGTGGGGTTACATTAGCTACCCTCCAATCCATTGGAACTGTTCCAGAGTCTATAGAATTTTGAAAAATGACCAACAATACTATTTCCAGTGTCACTTCCTTAAGTACGCTGGGATGTAGATTATCAGGCCCTGGGGATATATTGGCCTTCTATCCCATCAATTTCCCAAACACCATTACCCTACCAATACTGATTTCATACAGTTCCTCCTTCTCACCAGATCCTATGTTCCCCTACATTTCTGGGAGGTAATTTGTGTCCTCCTTTGTGAAGACGGAACCAAAGTATGAATTTAATTGGTCTGCCATTTCTTTGTTCCCCATTATAAATTTCCCCGTTTCTGACTGTAAGGGACCCATATTTGTCTTCACTAATCTTTTTCTCTTCACATATTTATAGAAGCTTTTACAGTCAGTTTTTATGTTCTCTGCAAGCTTACTCTCATACTTTAGTTTCCCCTTCTTAATCAATCCCTTTGTCCTCCTTTGCTGAATTCTAAACTGCTCCCAATCCTTAGGTTTGCTGCTTGTTCTGGCCATTTTATATTTCTCCTCCTCGGATCTAATACAATCCCTAATTTATTTTGTAAGCCACGGTTGAGCCACTCTTCCTGTTTTTGATCCCTAGACTGTGTTTAGTTAGTTAATCTCAATAGAGCTACTACAATTGATGTACAGTGTACAATGTACAATTGATCTACAGCCCTGAGTACAGTGGGTTACAACCAGCCAGGGTGTCCCTGCTCCTGGCTACCATGCAGTGGAAACTATCTAAGTGGTATTACAATGAACAGTCAGGACTGGGTTCAGTTTTAATGTTACCAATGATTAAATAATTTGTCATTTGGCACTCACTATCTCTCTGAAGATGCTGAAAAATGGCTTCTTGATGAATTAAATAAATGGGGCCATATCTTCAGAGAAAGAGGAGAAAAGTGGGAAAAAATACAGAGCAAGAAATCTGAGGAAATTCCCAGCCACAGTATCACTGTATGGTGTCATTTCTGGCCTTAGGAGATATTTGTATATTTAACCTAGTTTCTGATTGAATGTTGCATTAGGATTGCTTCACATTACAGAACATAAAATAAATTGTTCAAATTTGAGCCCTGGCACAGAACAGCTTGCATATTGAGAACTTCAGCAAGGAGGTCAGGGGACACATAGGATTTCCCATCCATAGTGCACATGGAATTTCAGCTTCAGTACTTGACACAGGCTCCTGCTACACAAAGCTCGCACCATGAGTGAAAATTTATAAAATCTTTCAAATGAGATATTAAGCTCCTAAATGGGCTTGCTCTAATTTTAATGTTATCTCCTCTCTTTCTGGATTCCCCCACCAGAGGAAATAGCTTTCTGTATCTACCCTATTGAAGACTAGGTTGATGTGTTGTATTGTTTTGATTAGAATGCATACTTGTTTCATAAGATGATGATATTTGAAATTTGCTTTTTGCTTGACTGCATTTTTTGATTGCCTAGAGCTGTGGGTCTGCACAGAATGGCTGGTGGAAGGTCCAGGTCCTTATACAACCTTTGGATCTAGATGGGCACTAATTAATAGCTCAGCATTTTCCACTTAACGCCAGAATAAATGTTTCAGTTCTGAGAGCTTGCTTATTTATTAAGCTGAGATTGCAGTGATGCAAATGGGAATGTTAATTATTAAAACGAAAAACTTGTGCTGTGCTTCTTTGGTTCTTTTCTATTGCAAATTTACCAGAAATTACAGGATTGCTGGAGCGAATAGACCTCAAAAAGTGTTGACTGTAATATCACATTTGTTTAATTAAAAATGAACAGCTATTTTAAGGAAAAACTGGAACTATGCTGTTATTTTGTTTTTATATTGAAATGTAGATTAAGGTGCAATGCAAAATGTTAATTTAATTTCATTTCATTCATGGTTTCTTCTTTTTTTTATATGTTTGGAAGCAGCAAGATTAAAATATTTTTCTCAACCAAATACATGAGACTGAGCTCCATTGATTCTTTAAGAGGCAATCCGGTTTTGCTTTTCATTCAGAATGGTCTTTTTCCCATTCAGTTGTAATTCCAAAAAGTGGGTTAAGTGCGTAAATTGACTGAATGCGCTAAAGACCTTGGTGTTACAGGGGAACATTGGTTTTCACAACTTAATGAGGTCTAGAGCAAACAAACCCTAAAAAGGATGATAAATAAAAGCAAAATACTACAGATGCTGGAAATCTGAAATAAAAACAGGAAATGCAGGAAATACTCAGCAGGTCTGGCAGCATCTGTGGACAGAGAAGCAGAGTTAATGTTTCAGGTCAGTGACCCTTCATCAGAACTGCTGATCAGAACTTCTGATGAAGGGTCACTGACCTGAAACGGTAACTCTGCTTCTCTCTCCACAGATGCTGCCAGACCTGCTGAGTATTTCCAGCATTTCTTGTTTTTATCTAAAAAGGATGATGTTCTTTAAAAAGAAACTGATCACACCCCATCTGAATTTAAGATATAAGCTTGAAATCGTGCAGCCATGTTCTTGGATATAGGATGTTATTTATGATTTTGATAAGAGCCATTTCAGTCCTGTGGCAGGGGCGAGAAATGGATTGGAAGGATTAAAAAATAGAGCTCCAGAGAAATTGGGCTCAGGTTTGGGAGGTGACAGCACAATCAAGGTCCTTGGAAAGGGAAGGGAGGTTGGAGACGGTGCAGTAGTTTGCAAGGACGGAGGAGTCAAGGGTTGTTTGTTTGAGGAGAAAGGTAATAATGGTAGACCTGAAGAAGAGAGGGACAGAATCTGAGGATAGCTAACATGGGATCCAGGAAGGGAAGTTGGGTGTTCAGTAGTTTTGTCAAAATATGGTGAGAGTGCAGGGGGTGGGTCTCATGGATAAGATGAGCGTGAAGAGGACATGAGGGGTGATAGGAGAGCAGCTGGAGAAAGATACAAGTTCAGAGCTAGGGCAGGAGTGAGCCTTAGTGGAAGTTTGGCCCAGTGGTCTAGGAAAGGGAGGGAAGTGATAGAGGTAGCTGATTGGATGGTCTCAATCTTGGTGACAAGAAATCCATGAGCTCCTCTCATTTGTTGCTGAAGGTGAGGGTGGAGGAGACAGGGGAGAGGGGTTTAAGAAGAATGATTTGGAATAGAGAAATGAAGCTGGGGGTTACCTTTGCATTCCAGATGGACCTGGAATAATAACGTCTTTTGCGGATGACTACAGGATCCGATAGAGCTGTATGTGAACCAGCCAGATCTGGCAGTGGATGGTTAAACCAATTGTCTGCCAAATTTGTTCAAGTCTGCATCCCTTGGGTTTAAGGGAGCAGAGATTAGGCCCATATCGGGGAAACAACCAGGGTGACATAGTAGTGGTTTTAATGGGTCAAGGGCATTGAAGGTGAAGGTGAGGGTCTGCTTGAGCAGATCAGTAGCAAGAGAATAGGATGGGGTAGTTAGAGTTTCTGCTCTTAAGGAAGTAGCGACGAGTGCCTCAATGGGTCATGATGAATGGAGAGCTAAAGGCTAGGCAGTTGGGATTTTGAGAGTGCAATTGTAAGTAAATTGGAAGAGAGTTTTTTTTGCCAGGGGCAGATACGGAAGGACTAGGGCTTGGAGAGGGAAGTGGGATGTTGTTGGAGAATGATACAAGGAAGTGATCAGAGATGGCCTTGTAAGTGATTGAAACTGTGAGAGTAGCGAGGACATGTGAGATGGCAAGGTCAAGTGGGTGAATGTGAATATGGGTTGAGGAGTTTACATGGAGGGTGAGATCAAGGGAGGAGAAGAGGGCAGTGAACTCAGAGGAGAAAGAATGTGATGAATTGAGATAGAGGTTGAAATCACCTGGGAGGATGTTCTCCTCCCTCGATGCAGAGGCTGAGGGAGGAGAACAGTGAAGATAATTCATTGGGAAAATTGATGTGGGATGGGTAGGCGTTAGATAACCAGGATTTTAAATGAGAGGTGAGAGGGGTGGAACAAGGTGAGATCTTAAAGGAGGAAAAAGTGCCAGAGGATTAAGGGGACAGACCAAGGTGTGATTTGGTTATAAAAGCCACACCACAAGTGCGACTGTCTGGGCGAGGCAAGTGGCAAAGGTATAGTCAGGCAGGAGTCATCTCCCTTCAGCCAGGTTTCCATCAAGGCCATTATATCAAAGCAATCATCTAGAATAAGGTAATGGATTGCACAGGCTTTGTTCACAAGTGAATGGACATTCTGGAGGGAGATGCAGAGAGGGGCAATGAGAATTAATCCACTGACAGAGTCCACCCGATCAGCACTGGGAATGGTGAGTTGGACAGGGAGGAGGTTGGCAAGATCAGTCCCCAGCCAGCACTCTGGGAGGGATGTTTGGCAAGAGAATAGGATGGGGCAGTTAGAGTTTCGGCTCTTAAGGAAGTAGCGATGAGTGCCTCAATGGCTCATTCAGAGGATGCCAAGAGAGGCACAAAAGAAAGCTGAAGGCTTATCTAAGAGAGCGTCAAGCATTTGAATGAGCTCAAGCTTATGGACGGTGGTAGATGAGAGGCCAGCCAGGAAAGTATTTGAATACTGGAGGTAACGGTTGGTTGGCATCCTTCCATCTACGAAAGATGATGGACATGCAGCAAACATTCCATTTCGGTGGTGTATCTTCTCTTGGTGCACCTCTGTTGATGGCTGTGAAGGCCAATCCTTGAGAGGCAGGTTCTGCCACAAAGTGCCCCATGTGAAGCTGCCAAGTGACGCTGTGAGTTGTTGTTTTTGAAATTGGTGCCTGCATTTCAGTCCACAGGATGTGTCGCCATTTGCCTCTTTCACCAGCTAATGACCCCCAAGTGCGATAGTCAACATTTAGGGCCCTCAGGTCACACTTGCAAGCATCCTTGAAGCAGAGATTTGCCCGCCCCACTGGTCATCTGGCCCCGGCTACCTCAGCGTACAGAAGGTCCTTGGGTATGGGACCATCTTCCATCCTGCGGATGTGTCCGATCCACCGAATCCGCCTCTGTCTGATTAGTGCCCACACACTTGGGAGCTCTGCCTTTGAGAGAACTGCCACTGGGGGTAACAACAGCATGGATAAGGGTTTCAGCAGCTAATGGGCTGAGGCAGGGTCAGAGATTGGTAATATTATGGAGGTGGAAGTAAGCGGTTTTGGTGATAGAGGGTATATGTTGTAGGAAGCTCAGCTCAGAGTTAAATAGGTTGCTGAGGTTATGAATAGTCTGGTTCAACCTCAGACAGTAACCAGGGAGAGGGGTGGATTTGGTGACTAGGGAACGGAATTTGTGGCAGGGACCGAAAACAATGGCATTGGTCTTCCCAATATCTAATTGGAGGAAATTTCTGTTCATCCAATGCTGGAACAACATAGGTCATCGACCTGAAATGTTAACTCTGTTCCTCTCCACACTTGCTGAGTATTTTCAGCATTTTCTGCTTATATTAGCAGTAAATATGTGTTTGTCTGTTTATTATTGTTCAGTCGTACTATTTTTGTAAATATAACAGATGTACATTTCATTTAGGAATCTATAGACTAAAACAAGGAACTGACTATGGAAGTTAATCTGACAAAGAAACTATTTAATGGCACTGCTTGACTTAATTACTTCCTCCCTTCACATTATATACACGATGAGCCAGATGGCTTGGAGCCTTGTCATTGATCATCATTTGCATATGTTAACACCTTTATTGTGGATATTCTTGCCGTTCTCTGTCAGTAGCTGCTCTTGTTGATTGGGAGGTCTTGACACCATTTTTGATGATGGATTGCCATTTTGGTCATGATTGGGCATTTGTTTCCCATGTGTTGATGCTAATAGAGCAGACCTTCATAGAGGCTTTGAGATTGTTTTTGAAACATTTCCTTTGGCACCCCCCTGCCCCCGGTGAGCAGGCTCCCTGGTGCAGCTCTGAGTAGAGCAGCCATTTGGGCAGTCTTGAGTTGGGCATTCTGACGACATATCCCATCCATCTTAGCTGTTGTGAGATTATTATGGCCTCTATATCTGTGTCTTGGAGGATGCTTGGAGAACAGCAAGAGAGATGGAAAGAGAGGGCATCTGCTCGAGCCAACAACCCGCCACCACCTCTACCGGCCGACAACAAATGTCCTCACTGTAGGAGAGCCTGCAAAGCTAAGATAGGGAGCATAAGCCATCTGTGAACACTCAGCCAACACTGACATCTCACTTTCACCCAGCCATCCGCAAGGAAGAATCATCCTCGACACGAAGGATTGCCGATGATGATGACGCACACCTTACAGAGAGTACTACTGTCCTGCTGAATAAATAAAGATAAATAGCTTCAACATAGGAATGCTGTGTCAACCTATTCAGAAGTTACTACAATGGACAACTCTTTACAGTGGCCACTGTTCCAGGAAACATTAACAATAACCAGCTCAGGTACTGGGTTTTGCACAAAACATTCTTTCAATAGTGCTTTTACACTGGTCTGGAATTTGTAATGTGACCCCAAAGTGCTCTTGATGAACCACTCTCACGCTTTATAATACACTGAGCTTTCGCTCTCTTGTAAGGTTAATGCAGATAAGGGTACCAGCAGTTTATTTTTTGAATTGGTCTCCTATAGTTCGAGAGTAAAAGTGAGAATTAGACAAATTTAAATTTTTTTTTTTAGAAGTGTGTGTCTGAATATAATGGGATAAGAAATGTGTAAAAGGGGATTTCTACCTAAGGCTGCCAGGAATTTGGAGCAGAACATAGCTCCAATAGAATTCCACACCAAACAAAAGTACCACCTAAGGCTCTAGTGGTTGGGGCGTGGTCGGGTGAGAAATAAAGGGCAAATATTCCACCTGCTCCCCCACAACAAGAGACCCTGTTTGGGGGAGTTCCCAAGCCACCCCAGAATTCATTCCATGACAATGACAATATAAACTAAAGGGTACATTTCTATAGGGGGTGCAGGAACAGTGAGACCTGGAGGTATTTGTGCACCAATAGCTGAAGGCAACACGACAGGTTGAGAAAGTGGTTAAAAACACAAATGGGATCCTGGGCTTTATTAATAGAGGTGTAGAGTACAAAAGCAAGGAAGTTATGGTGAATCTTTATAAAACACTGGTTTGGCCTCAACTGGAATATTGTATCCAATTCTGGGCACCACACTTTAGGAAAGATGTGAAGGCATTAGAGAGGGTGGAAAAAACATTTGTGAGAATGGTTCCAGGGATGAGGGATTTTGGTTATGTGGATAGATTGGAGAAGCTGGCGTTGTTCTCCTTCAAGAAGGGAAAGTTGAAAGTAGATTTGATAGCGCTGTTCAAAATCATGAGGAGTCTAGACAGCCTAGATAGGGAGAAACTGTTACCATTGACGGAAGGGTCAAGAACCAGAGTACACTGATTTAAGGTGATTGGCAAAAGAAGCAACAGCGACATGAGGAAAACCTTTTTTTACACAGCGAGTTGTTAGGATCTGGAACGCACTGCCTTCAAAAGAAAACTGGACAATTATCTAAAGAGACAAACTTTGCTGGACTACAGGGAAAAGGCAGGGGAATGGAACTAGGTGAGTGGCTTTTGCAGAGAGCCGACATGGACATGACAGGCTGAATGGCCTCCTTCTGCTCTGTAACCATTCTATGATCCTGTGATTCCTTAGGCCTGAAATAGGCCTTGATATCCCCCAAGTGGAGAGACTATGGTTTAGTTTAGTTTAGAGATACAGCACTGAAACAGGCCCTTCGGCCCACCGAGTCTGTGCCGACCATCAACCACCCGTTCATACTAATCCTATACTAATTCCATATTCCTACCACATCCCCACCTGTCCCTATATTATCCCTACCATTTACCTATACTAGGGGCAATTTCTAATGGCCAATTTACCTATCAACCTGCAAGTCTTTGGCATGTGGGAGGAAACCGGAGCACCCGGAGGAAACCCACACAGACACAGAGAGAACTTGCAAACTCCACATAGGCAGTACCTGGAATTGAACCCGGGTTGCTGGAGCTGTGAGGCTGCGGTGCTAACCACTGCGCCACTGTGTCTACTTTGCCTTTTTCTGGCAAATCCATGCAGGTACCTTTGATATGGAAACAGAAAATGCTAGAAACACTCAGCAGGTCAGGCAGCATCTGTGGAGCCAGTAACAGAGTTGATGTTTCAGGCCTGTGACCTTTCATCAGAACTGGGAAATGTTAGAGCTGTAATAGGCTTTAAGCAAGTGAAACAGGGGGAGAGTGAGAAAAGGGACAAAAGGGAACAGCTGTGATAGGATGGAAGGCAGGAGAGATTAAATGACAAAAGAGTTGGTGATCCAAGGCCAAAGTGAGTGGTAATGGGACAAGTAAAGAAACAAAAGATATTTCTAGAGGAGGTGTGAATGGCAGAATCATGAACAGCTGCCGTTCAAAAGCAAAAAAAAAAGAAAAGCAAGGGGGAGAAAAAACAGAACCAGTAAAGTTAAAGGAAACAGAATGGAGGCAGATGTTACAGTCTGAAATTGTTAAATTCAATGTTGAGTCTGGAAGGTTGTGAAGTGTCTAATTGAAAGATGAGATGCTGTTCCCCGAGGTTTAATTGAACTTCATTGGAATACTGCAGGAAGGTCAGGACAGAGAGGTCAGAGTGGGAGCAAGGTGGAGAATTAAAATGACAGGTGACCAGAAGCTGACGATCACTCTTGCAGACTGAACAGAGATGTGCCGCAAAGCAGGTACCTTTGATGATCCCTTACAGGCACTGGCAATCCACCCCAAATACACTACAACAACAACTTGCATTTATATAGCACCTGGCCAAATGTCTCAAGACACTTCTCAGAAACATTATTAAACAAAATTCTTCACCGAACCACATAAGGCAATACTAGGGCAGGTGACCAAAAGCTTGGTCAAAGAGATGGGTTTAAAGGAATGTCTTAAAGGAGAAGAGTGTGGTCGAGAGACAAAGAGAGTTAGGGAGAGAATTTTGAAGCTTTGTTCCGAGGCAGCTGAAGGCATGGCTGCCAATGGAGGGGCACAGGAAATCAGGAATGCACAAGAGGCCAGAATTGGAGAAATGCAGAGTTCTTGGAAGATTATGAGTGCAGCAGGAGATTACAGAGACAGGCATAACTCCACCCCTACAATTTAACTTGCCAACAATCAGTATGGGTGAATGGAGGTTCTATTCTATTGCATTTGTGCCAACAGCATGGCATTCCCAGAATTTCAGACCCGAATTCACTATTTGAGCTGGCTGAGTGCATCATGAGTGCATCATGTCATGATGCAATTTTACATTGTACAGAAGGTCCCTGACATGTTGAACGGACACAGCATTCTGGAGCTTGGGAGTTCCCTAAGCAGATTGGAAAATCAATGAAAAAATGTGTCTCTCCCATCATTTGTGATGTGGAAGCTGGTAAGTTAACATTTGCCAGTGCTGCTACTGTGCAAGACCTTCATGTCAATAGTCAATTGCTTTGGAGTAATGCAAAAACACCTTGAACTGCTCAAAATGTGGCTCTATGATTCCGATAAGAGAACCAGGTTTAATAATGTAATTGGGGAAGCCAGAGCATGAATGTTGTTTCCCACGACCTGAACTATATTATTACAAAATGTAAACATGTCCAAAGTAACAACTACACAGCTTATACTGACAGTCCCACAGAAAACAGCAGTTCATGGCAAGCTGGCTCAAGCTGACTATGAGGTGATAGAATATAGTGTATTGCCGACCCAATATATTGATATCCTTATAACTGATCAGAAATTAATCTCAGGATTTTACAATTCTGATGGAAATCTTCAACTCAAATCTGCATTGAATTTAAACAAGGGGAAATTATTACTCCGATATGATATTAATTTCTAGTTTTATTTTTGAAGTTGTGGTATAAACAGTACTTCAACCACAGGCTCCGTACTGATACAAGCTGAGTCCTAACCACATATCTTTGGCTTCAAATCTATCCAACTATTTAAAAAAAACTAAAACATAAGTGATAACTCAAAATTTTAATTAATATACAAGCTTTGTCTGATTATATCTCAGCAATTAAAGGGGAATCAGAGGCTAACATCTTCATGTTCATCTTATTTTTGGAAAGTACTTTAAAAATAACATACAGGAAACCATGGGGTTATACAGCTTTAAAAAGATTGAAACATAGAAACAGCAAAGGTTGATTTATTTGAAGAGTTATGTAATTTAACAGGAAGATAATTAAAGCATGAAAGCTAGTTCTGTAAGTATGAGCAGATTATTAAAATTTTACTATATATTATTTCTATTTAATTATTCTGGTCTATTTTCAGCTGTTTCTTATTATGCTGCTAAACTCTCTTGTTTGCTGTGACACCTCTTTGGACAGGTATTGAATTAGAATTAGATTTAGAATTAGAATATTACAGCGCAGTACAGGCCCTTCGGCCCTCGATGTTGCGCCGACCTGTGAAACCATCTGACCTACACTATTCCATTTTCACCCATATGTCTATCCAATGACCACTTAAATGCCCTTAAAGTTGGCGAGTCTACTACTGTTGCAGGCAGGGCGTTCCACGCCCCTACTACTCTCTGAGTAAAGAAACTACCTCTCACATCTGTCCTATATCTATCACCCCTCAACTTAAAGCCATGTCCCCTCGTGTTTGCCATCACCATCCGAGGAAAAAGACTCTCACTATCCACCCTATCTAACCCTCTGATTATCTTATATGTCTCTATTAAGTCACCTCTCCTCCTCCTTCTCTCCAACGAAAACAACCTCAAGTCCCTCAGCCTTTCCTCGTAAGACCTTCCCTCCATACCAGGCAACATTCTAGTAAATTTCCTCTGCACCCTTTCCATACCTTCCACATCCTTCCTATAATGCGGTGACCAGAACTGCACGCAATACTCCAGGTGCGGTCTCACCAGAGTTTTGTACAGCTGCAGCATGACCTCGTGGCTCTGAAACTCGATCCCCCTACTAATAAAAGCTAACATACCATATGCCTTCTTAACAGCCCTATTAACCTGGGTAGCAACCTTCAGGGATTTATGAACCTGGACACCAAGATCTCTCTGTTCATCTACACTACCAAGAATCTTCCCATTAACCCAATACTCTGCATTCCTGTTACTCCTTCCAAAGTGAATCACCTCGCACTTTTCCGCATTAAACTCCATTTGCCATCTCTCAGCCCAGCTCTGCAGCCTATCTATGTCCCTCTGTACCCTACAACATCCTTCGGCACTATCCACAACTCCACCGACCTTAGTGTCATCCGCAAATTTACTAACCCACCCTTCTACACCCTCTTCCAGGTCATTTATAAAAATGACAAACAGCAGTGGCCCCAAAACAGATCCTTGCGGTACACCACTAGTAACTAAACTCCAGGATGAACATTTGCCATCAACCACCACCCTCTGTCTTCTTTCAGCTAGCCAATTTCTGATCCAAAGCTCTAAATCACCTTCAACCCCATACTTCCGTATTTTCTGCAATAGCCTACCATGGGGAACCTTATCAAACGCCTTACTGAAATCCATATACACCACATCCACTGCTTTACCCTCATCCACCTGTTTGGTCACCTTCTCGAAAAACTCAATAAGGTTTGTGAGGCACGACCTACCCGTCACAAAACCGTGCTGATTATCGCTAATGAACTTATTCTTTTCAAGATGATTATAAATCCTGTCTCTTATAACCTTTTCCAACATTTTACCCACAACCGAAGTAAGGCTCACAGGTCTATAATTACCAGGGCTGTCTCTACTCCGCTTCTTGAACAAGGGGACAACATTTGCTATCCTCCAGTCTTCCGGCACTATTCCTGTCGACAATGACGACATAAAGATCAAGGACAAAGGCTCTGCAATCTCCTCCCTAGCTTCCCAGAGAATCCTAGGATAAATCCCATCTGGCCCAGGGGACTTATCTATTTTCACACTTTCCAAAATTGATAACACCTCCTCCTTGTGAACCTCAATCCCATCTAGCCTAGTAGCCTGAATCTCAGTATTCTCCTCGACAACATTTTCTTTCTCTACTGTAAATACTGACGCAAAATATTCATTTAACACTTCCCCTACCTCCTCTGATTCCACACACAACTTCCCACTACTATCCTTGATTGGCCCTAATCTAACTCTAGTCATTCTTTTATTCCTGATATACCTATAGAAAGCCTTAGGGTTTTCCCTGATCCTATCCGCCAATGACTTCTCGTGTCCTCTCCTTGCTCTTCTTAGCTCTCCCTTTAGATCCTTCCTGGCTAGCTTGTAGCTCTCAAGCGCCCTAACTGAGCCTTCACGTCTCATCCTAACATAAGCCTTCTTCTTCCTCTTGACAAGCGCTTCAACTTCTTTAGTAAACCACGGCTCATTCGCTCGACAACTTCCTCCCTGCCTCACAGGTACATACTTATCAAGGACACGCAGTAGCTGCTCTTTGAATAAGCTCCACATTTCGATTGTTCCCATCCCCTGCAGTTTCCTTCCCCATCCTACGCATCCTAAATCTTGCCTAATCGCATCATAATTTCCTTTCCCCCAGCTATAATTTTTGCCGTGCGGTATATACCTGTCCCTGCCCATCGCTAAGGTAAACCTAACCGAATTGTGATCACTATCACCAAAGTGCTCACCTACATCTAAATCTAACACCTGGCCGGGTTCATTACCCAGTACCAAATCCAAATTGATTATGTACAAACAATATTGCTGTGAATTCAATCCAATAGTAAAACAATAGGTAGCCCTGATGACTCAATGGGTAATTGCACTATATGGTGTGCTACTGTTTAGACGCACTGGAGTGCTATTGGAGAGACAAATAAGGGTCTTGCCTCAGTCCTGCTGTGCACGGACTTAGCTGATATCAGTCAGCAAAAATCAGTTGCAGCACGAATCGAGTGCCCAATTCTCTGATCTACCCTCTTGTCACATGAGACACCACAATGGGATTCTCATATTTTCAGGGTTCCAATGCACAGGCGGCACAGTGGCGCAGTGGTTAGCACCGCAGCCTCACAGCTCCAGTGACCCGGGTTCAATTCTGGGTACTGCCTGTGTGGAGTTTGCAAGTTCTCCCTGTGTCTGTGTGGGTTTCCTCCGGGTGCTCTGGTTTCCTCCCACAGCCAAAAGATTTGCAGGTTGATAGGTAAATTGGCCATTATAAATTGCCCCTAGTCTAGGTAGGTGGTAGGGGAATATAGGGATAGGTGAGGATGTGGTAGGAATATGGGATTAGTGTAAGATTAGTATAAATGGGTGGTTAATGATCGGCACAGACTCGGTGGGCCGAAGGGCCTGTTTCAGTGCTGTATCTCTAAAAATCTAAAAAAAAAAGGTATTGGACAGGTTCCAGCACTAACTATTGCAAACTTATGATCCCTACACAATTGACAAAGTAGAGACTCACTTTTCTGTGGGTCTGTCAATCTCTGCTCAGAATTACTACCTCCATTGATGACCTGCTAAATGCATTGAGTTGATTCAGTTCATCAACATGCCTGCGTGAAGTAAATTAGCTTACAACATGAGCACACATGACTTACTGGAGTAGGTCAATATCTGTTTGTAAGGCCATGAATGAGAGACTTCTTTTTTAACTTGAAGAACACTTTTTATTGTCCTGTGCCTCTACTTTTCTCTAGGTCTGCTGGAGGCCAATTTGGAAAGTATTGAAGTTGCCAAGAACTAAGAGTTAATTGCACAAAGATTGAAGGAGAATAAAAGGGAAAAAATTTCCCAAGGAGAAGTGGCATTGATGTGTCTTTCCAAACAGCTTCTCCTCTGCCATCGCCATTTGGTTCTCCTCACTGTGGCATACCTGATGCTATCCCTCAAAGTTAATAACTGCATCCACCAGGATGTGTGTAGCTGTGCTGGTACTTGTTAACTTTAGTGAGAGGAATGCAGGCAGCTGAAGGATATTATTTTGTTCTTGGCCGCTAGCAGAACTAACAGAATGTTTGTCCAGGGCAACAATGATGATAAAGGGATAGATGTTAGAATGCTGGTAGTAGGCATACCTTCTAATGCAGCTTGTATTACAAGTTGCTAACTGTGTGTGATATTTGTGTGCTGAGTATATGGATGCTGTGTAGGAGTGAATGACAAGGGGAACCAGGCATAAGAGCTAAATGGTATTACTTCTGGTCAGCTATTCTGTGACCTTGTCCTATCTACACCTTCTCCTTTGTTATCTCTTGCCCCACCCCCACTTTACTTGCTTATAACCTTTTACATTTCTAATATTTGCCAGTTCTGAAGAAGGGTCACTGACCTGAAACGTTAACTCTGCTTCTCTCTCCACAGATGCTGCCACACCTGCTGAGTATTTCCAGCATTTCTTGTTTTTATTTCAGATTTCCAGCATCCGCAGTATTTTGCTTTTATCCCATTCAATTCAATTGTAAGTTGCAATTTGAACTTGTGCCAGGCAAGAATATGAGTGTCCATAATGAACAGTAAAAGAGATGCATAGTTGAAGGAGTGCTTAGCGTGGGTCAGCAGTGAATGGGCAATGGATAAATAAGCAAAAGCTTCTAGCATGCATATTTGAGCCATTGATCCATTAATTAGTATTATTGGGTGATTTTACTCTGGTAGCTTCCTCAAAATATTCCACTTTCTCCACACCTGTTCTCAGTTTGTGTGAGATAATGCGTGGAATAATGCATGGGCTGATACCGTCCGCCAAGAACTGATGTCCTTTGGTTGCTGCTGAGTGCCCAACAGAGCAACCCTTCTCATAGCCGCACTCTTAAGCAACAGCTCCTCGACTTTGCCTACAATCAAGCAAGAGGTAAATCCTACTTGTCCCACTGACCGCTGTATCTGAATCATGACACACGAAGCTCTGTACCAGACATGCAAATTTATCAAATCTGCCCTCTAGCCTGAACATCAGCAGTGAAAACCTTTAGGACTTATTAATCCTGATGAAAATTAATTTGCAAGATGGCTCCATTCAGATTATTATTACATACAAATTTGCTTTGATGAAAGCTCTGCTGGTTCTGACACTGAGCTACTGCTATTAGAATTTGGGCTTTGGCTATTGCCAGAGTCACTGATTTATGATGACTGAATAAATCAAATTCTGTTTTTATTAGATGGGATTTCAGGATTTTTAGCGGTGCTTTGGGGATTGAATTCTGCAATTCCATCCATTTTTCTCTGAAAACCATAAATAAGTGGCTTTGGCTGCTGAGGTTTAAGAGGAGCCAGTGCCTCTTTATAACTAATGTAGTATAGCTTGCAGGTGCTTACATTCTTATTCAAGCAGTTTTCTCCAACACTTGAACTGCACATTGTAAACTGAGCACAGGCAGTTCTACAACCCGGGGAGTAATCGGAAGAATAGGCTCTCAGTAGTAAGTCTGTCATGGTCAGTATTCAGATGAAGAAAAATTCTGTTAAAATAAAATGGAAATTTTTTCCCCTCTTGTTTAATTTAATTTTTTGATGGCTCAGGCAGATTTTTAACACTTAACGCATTTCGTTTTGTTCCAAGGTCATGTGAGTGTGACCTGTGTCAACCTCAAATTTCCTCTCCTGGGAAGGAGGAAAAAGCAGAACTCTGTTACTCTCCTTTTTTCCACTAGGCTTGGGGCAGCCATTTGACATATTTCCCATTTATTTGTGCCCTAGTATTGCTAGGTGCAAGGGATCAGCATTGCCATGCTCCTGGAGGTGGGGGGAGTGGGGAATTTAAAATGTATAAGGGCGGTTTTATCAAAACCAACATAATAGGAAACTGTCAATTGTTTTCATTTTTCTGACAGTCCCTTGTGGCCCAGCCTACACTGTGGCAACATGCTTCCCTCTTCCCCAGCTGAGAAGAGTGCACCAGCAGTAAATAGTCTTGGTGCCCAGCCAGAATATTTAAATCTCCCTTAACCCAGAAATAATGCCAGGGTCAGGATCCCAAGCTAGGAGTGGGCGGTGTTCTGACTGCCAAGGAACCAACACCAATGTGTTAATTCAGGGAATTAAGTGCCAAGTACTATAACGTCCCACTAAGAGGGTTGTTCGGACACTTGTACAATCATAGAATCGTAGAAAGGACACAGCCTAGAAGGAGGTCATTCAGCCCATCATGTTTGTACTGGCTCTGCAAGAGGAACTCACCTAGGCTCACTCCCCAGCCTGTTTCCTGCAGCCCTGCAATTTTTTCCCTTTAGGTGCTGAGCCAATTCCCTTTTGAAAGCCATGATTGAATCTGCCTCCACCACACTCTCAGGCAGTGCATTCCAGATCCTAACACCCGCCGTATAAAAAAGTTTTTCCTCATGTTGTCGTTGGTTCTTTTGCCTATCACCTTTTATCCGTGTCCTTTGGTTCTAAAACCTTCTGCCAATGGGAGCACTTTCTTCCTATCTACTCTGTCTAGACCTCTCATAATTTTGAACACCTCTATCAAATCTCCTCTCAACCTTCTCTTCTCTAAGGAGAACAACCACAGCTTCTCCAATCGATCCAAGTAACTGAAGACCCTCACCCCGGAACCATTCTCGTAAGTTTTTTCTGCGTCCTCTCTAATGCCTTCAAATCCTTCCTAAAGTGTGGTGACTAGAATTTGACATAATACTCCAGTTGTAGCCGTACCAATTTTTTTTTTGTTAAGGTTCATCATAACTTCCTTGCTGTTGTCCTCCATGCCTCAAATTATAAAGTCCAGAACCTGTATGCCTTTCTAACCACTTTCTCAACCTGGTCTGTCACCTTCAACAATTTGTACGTATATATCCCCAGATCCCTCTGTTCCTGCATCCACTTCAGAATTGTATCCTTTATTTTATAGTGGGATGATACTGAACTTGTTGAGCCAATGCCTTTTCTCCACCACGACAGTCTCCCCGTGCCCTTTTGCTTGTGAAGCTACCCTGTAGTGTCCACAGATTAACAGCACAAACAGTAGTGTGCTAGAATCATTCAGCTGATTCCCATTCTATGTGTGACACAAAGGGCTGAATTTTGCCTTTTACCTGGAAGTCTTTCCACTGGAGCCAAAAGCGGGAGATGATCCCACTTTGCCGGCAGTGAGACCCAGAGTAGTATATTACCGGCAACAGCCAATTAAGAGGCCGCCACTGGAGCTACTGTCCAATTAAGGACGGTGCGTCCCAAGACCTGCCGGCCCAATCAAATGGCCGGCAGCTTGGCAGCCTCAGTGGCGTCACCGCTAGCCATCCTCAGTGCTGAGGCTGCAGCTCCAGGGAGAGGGTGCCTCAATACCACGGTGTCCACGAAGACTGGTGAGTTGCATTGGGGGAAGGAGTACCTGCAGTACTGTTGCAGCTATGGTGGCCATTGCTTTCGGGCCCCCAACATGGGCCATGGAGCGCCCATTAAGGAAGGGTCCCCCACCCTGGAACCGCTGGGAGGCCTCCAGGGTTTACCTGGAGGTCTCCCCATGCAGCAGTGGGCCCTCCTCATGTGGGCAAAATGCTTGCATGAGGACAGTGTCCATCTTGTTGTGTGGCACTACCACCGTGCCAAATGGGATTCAAAACAGATCTAACAACTCAAAACTGGGTATCCATGAGGCACTGTGGGCCATCAGCAGCATAAGAATGATATTCAACCACAATCTGTAACCTCATGGTCCGACATATCCCTCACTCTACCATTACCATCACAGGCATTGGCTCCACAAGTTCAGTATCATCCCACTAAATGGCTCAATTGGCTGCCAAATGGCTAGCCATGCCACCAGGTTTCCTGCCAGTAGCATTTTGGCTCGGTGATGGAAAGACATTGGGCCCCACTCCAGACAGCTCCCCCTACCATTTGCCAGCCTTCTTGCCTCCTAGCCCATCGTCAATGGGTCGGGAAAATTCAGCCCAAAGAAGCACATCCATTTGGAAGATTGCTTTCCAACTTGAATTTGATGTTCAACAAATCATTGTTTATGTTTACAACAAGCAGACTCACAAATGTACCTAAATAGTCACCACTGTGAGTGATAAGAACAGTGTCATCTTCATACTGCCTATCCTATCAATTAGAACAAGGATAACTAGTGATAAAACTAAGGTTCTATCTGTGGTTGATCCAGAAAGTTAGCAAAGTCGTACAAAAGCTACTTTGCATAATATGTTTCGCTTCTCCATCATGATTAAAAGGATGGTGCCAGCCTAATTAAGTGATATATATATAGTTGGGAGAGAAGGGGCTTGGGAGTACGCAATATTGACTCTGGATCCCATGAAGTGTCATGGCATTAGGTCAACAATGGGTAAGGAAATCTCCTGCTGCTTATTACTTGCTGCCCTTCCTCAGCTGATGCTGAACAAAACTTGGAAGAAGTACTGAGTGTCGTAAGAGTACTGAATGTTCTCTGGGTGAGGAACTTCAAAGTCCATCACCAAGAGTGGCTCAGTAGCACCATTACTGACCTAGTTGGCCGAGTCCTGAAGGAGATAGCTGCCAGACTGGGCCTGCAAGAGGAGCAAGGAAACCAATACGAGGGAAAAATCTACTTATCCTCATCCTCACCAATCTACCTGTCAACCATGTACCTGTCCATGGCAGTATGGGTAGGAGTGACCATTGCACATCCTTTCAGAGACAAATTTCCATCTTCACATTGAGGACAGTGTCCATCTTGTTGTGTGGCACTACCGCCATGCCAAATGGGATAGATTCAGAACAGATCTAGCAACTCAAAACTGGGTATCCATGAGGCACTGTGGGCCATCAGCAGCATAAGAATGATATTCAACCACAATCTGTAACCTCATGGTCCGACATATCCTTCACTCTACCATTACCATCAAACAAGGGGATCAACCCCGGTTCCATGAGGAGTATAGGAAAGCATGACAGGAGTAGCACCAGGTGTACCTAAAAATAAGGAGCCAGTCTGGTGAAGCTACAAAAAAAGGACTACGAGCATGCTAAACAGTGGAAGCAGCATGCTATAGAAGGAGCTCAGCGTTCCCATAGCCAATGAATCAGAACAAAGCTCTGCAGTCTTGCCACAGCCAATCATGAATGGTGATGGACAATTAAGTGGCTACAGGAGGAGGAAACTTCATGAACATCACCATCGTCAATGATGGAGGAGCCCAGCAGAAGAATGGGGCGGCACAGTGGTGCAGTGGTTAGCACTGCAGCCTCACAGCTCCAGCGACCCGGGTTCAATTCTGGGTACTGCCTATGTGGAGTTTGCAAGTTCTCCCTGTGTCTGCGTGGGTTTTCTCCGGGTGCTCCGGTTTCCTCCCACAAGCCAAAAGACTTGCAGGTTGGTAGGTAAATTGGCCATTATAAATTGCCCCTAGTATAGGTAGGTGGTAGGGAAATATAGGGACAGGTGGAGGTGTGGTAGGAATATGGGATTAGTGTAGGATTAGTATAAATGGGTGGTTGATGGTCGGCACAGACTCGGTGGGCCGAAGAGCCTGTTTCAGTGCTGTATCTCTAAACTAAACTAAACTAAACAAGGCTAAAACATTTGCAACTGTCTTCAACAGGAAGTGCTGAGTGGATGATTCATCTCAGCCTACTCCTAAGGTCCCCACTATCACAGATGCCAGTCTTCAGTCAGTTTGATTCACTCCATGTGATAATCAAGAAACGACTGAGTGCACTGGATACAGCAAAGGCTATGGCCCGACAACCTCTCGACTGTAGTCCTGAAGAGTTGTGCTCCAGAACAAATCAGGCCTGTTGCCAACTTGTTCCAGTGGAGCTACAACACTGGCATCTACCCAATAATATAAAAAATGTCCTGTACACAAAAAGCAGGACAAATCCAATATGGTGAATTACTGCCCATCAGTCTACTCTCAATTGTCAGCAAAGATTAGATTAGATTAGAGATACAGCACTGAAACAGGCCCTTCGGCCCACCGAGTCTGTGCCGAACATCAACCACCCATTTATACTAATCCTACACTAATCCCATATTGCTACCAAACATCCCCACCTGTCCCTATATTTCCCTGCCACCTACCTACACTAGTGACAATTTATAATGGCCAATTTACCTATCAACCTGCAAGTCTTTTGGCTTGTGGGAGGAAACCGGAGCACCCGGAGAAAACCCACGCAGACACAGGGAGAACTTGCAAACTCCACACAGGCAGTACCTGGAATCGAACCCGGGTCCCTGGAGCTGTGAGGCTGCGGTGCTAACCACTGCGCCACTGTGCCGCCCTCCATCAAAGAGATGGAAGGTATTGTCGACAGTGCTGTCAAGTGACATTTCCTTGCCAATAACCTGTTCACTGAAGCACTGTTTGGGTTCTGCCAGGACGCTCTGCTGCACATCTCATTACAGCCAAACATGGACAAAAGAGCTGAATTCCATACGTGAGGTGAGAGTGACTGCCCTTGACATCAAGACAGCATTTGACCAAGTGTGGCATCAAAGAGCCCTCGTAAAATTGAAGTCAATGCAAATCAGGAAGAAAACTCTCCACTGGTTGGAGGGCAATCATCTCAGCCGAAGGACATCACTGCAGAAGCTCCTCAGGGTAAAGGCCTGCTCGGGTCTGCAAATGAGATCCGACCTGAGCCCGACAGAACCCCATCCGACTCTGAGCCCGACTCGGCCCGAGTCCATCCATTTTTTCCTGCGCCCGACCCGAGCCGACCCAAGCCGACCATCAGTTAACTTACCTTCCCTTTTTCACTTTGTTCCTTACCTGCACAAACTTAAAATAACTGTAGCAAAGCCACCTTTAAAGTCCAAAAAGTAAATTAACATTAAAGTCACTTACCTGAGGTGGTGATACAGTGTATTCGATCCAGCCCAACCCGACCCAAGACTGAATGTCGGACCCGGAGGTGGTACCCAACCCGACCCGAACCCGACACATGTCATCAGGTCCCATCGGGTTCAGGTCGGTTAGCAGGCCTTTACCTCAGGGTAGTGTCCCAGCCCAATCTCTTCAGCTGCTTCATCAATAACCTTCCCTCCATCATATGGCCAGAAGTGGGGATGTTCACTGATGATTACACAATGTTCCGTTCCATTTGCAGCTCCTCAGATAATCAAGCAGTCCGTGCCCACATGCAGCAATACCTGGAAAACATTCAGGCTTGGACTGATAAGTGCCAAGTTACATTTGTGCCACACAAGTGCTGGGCAATGAACATCACCATCAAGAGAAAATCTAACCACCTGCCCTTGACATTCAACGACATTACGATCGCTGAATCCTCCAATGACAACATCTTGAAGGTCACCATTGACCAGAAGCTAACTGGACCAGCCATATAAATACAGTGGCTACAAGAGCAGGTCAGAGGTTGGGTATTCTGCAGTGAGTGACTCACCTCCCATTATGAACGCTGGACTTAGTAACATGATTATATTTTTTAAACTGTGATTTTTAAAAGTTTAGGATGAAGTCCGAGATGTCAGGTGAGCTCACATCCCCTCTGCTCAAGGACAAGACAGAAATCTTGGCTACCAGGACAACAAAGAACACAGATCAAAGATTTTTGGGGGGGATAATACCTGAGGAACAATGGGTTTCACCCTCCCAGACTTCTGCATTGTAAATAAGGAATCAGTGATTCTGAGGATACAGATGTACCAGGCAGCTGTTTACACCTGGGAACAATGAGGGGCCAGGTGACTTGGCTGAAACCAGACTTCTGGACTTTGCAGATTGGAAAAGGACAATAAGCTATTGGCGTTTGAGTCCAGATAAATTTAACAGATTTTCTAAAGGCAGAGAGGCTGTTAGAAAGGAAACCAGCGATAGCAGCCTCAGAGCAGGCTGTAAGAAAGGCAGACAACCAGCAGTGGCAGCCTCAAGAGAAGGAGAGGGAACACTTGCTCTCAGAGAACATTGATACAGCAAAAGGCTGAAAAGTCTTGAACTTGTTTTGAAAGTTGAGGTTTGTAGTGAAATAAAAGCCCAACAGAATCACCAGGAATCACCTTATTTATGGTTGTCCAGGTTAAAATTGCTCATAGAAGTGAGCAAAAAGGACATTGACTTTGAGACAGGTCTGGGAGATCTAACCCATTGCAACTGGGAGGAGTTTGGGACTTTTAACCACAAAGTTTTTGCCATCAAAAAGGACTGTATAACATATAAGTGTTGTGTGAGGTTTTCAAGCAGTTTAATAGGTAAAGAAAATACCTTTTGTCTGTAATTTGGGGTATCAAGAACTTAGTTAACTTCAACTGCTCAGTTCTAGGCCTCAGTTTTGAAAAGATTGTTGAACATGCTTCCTTTTTAGGATTTTTAAAAAATTCATTCTTGGGATGTGAGCATCACTGGCAAGGCTAGCATTTATTGCCTATTCCTAATTACCCTTGAGAAGGTGGTGGTGAGTCACCTTCTTGAACCGCTGCAGTATGTGTGTTGTAGGTACACTCATAATGCTGTTAGGTAGGGATTTCCAGGATTTTGACCCAATGACAATGAACGAATGGTGATATACTTGCAAGTCAGGATGATGTGTGACTTGGAGGAGAACTTGCAGTTTACTTGTTATAATAAAAGTCTTAAACTGCAAAATCTTGTTGTCCAATTCTTTAAATTGGTCTCGGGGTTCATTACTCGTAGTTTTAACATTAACAGTCTCACTGAGGTCGTAACACTCCTAACTCCCCAAAGCCTTTGCGCCATCTACACGGTACAAGTCAGGAGTGTAATGGAATATTCTCCTCTTGCCTGAATGATTTCAGCTCCAACAGCACTCAAGAAGCTTGTCATCATATATTAAATATGTTGAAGAAAGAGATAGATATATTTCTTAATGCCAAAGGGATCAAGAGATATGGGGAGAAAGTGGGAACAGGGTACTGAATTAGATGATCAGCCACGATCTTTATTGAATGGCGGAGCAGACCCGAAGGGCCAAATGGCCTACTCCTGGTCCTATTTTCTATGTTTTTTTCTATGTTTCTATCATCCAAGATAAAGCAGTCCACTTGATTGGCATCCCATCCACCATCTCCAATATTCACTCACTCCACCACCGGAGCACAGTGGCAGCAGTGTGTACCTTATACAAGATGCACTGCAGCAACTTGCCAAGATTTCTTCAACAGCACCTTCCAAACCCACAAACTCTACTGCCCAGAAGGACAGGGGCAGCAGATGCATGGGAACACCACCACCTGCAAGTTCTCCACCAAGTCACACATCATCCTGACTCGCAAGTTTATCACCATTCATTCATTGCCACTGGGTCAAAATCCTAGATACCCTACGTAACATCATTATGAGTGTATCTACAACACACAGACTGCAGCAGTTCAAGAAGATGACTCACCACCACCTTCTCAAGGGTAATTAGGAATGGGCAATAAATGCTAGCCTTGTCAGTGATGCTCACATCCCAAGAATGAATACAAGAAATTTCCTAAAAGAGAGGCATGTTCAACAATCTTTTCAATACTGAGGCCCAGAACTGAGCAGTTGAAGTGAAGCGTGAGATGCTGGTCTTACTAATAAGTGGTATGCACCTGTCCTGTGTAATACTATTTTATATACTTCATACACATTAGAGTGTTATGTACAAAATTGAACAAAATGTTTTGAACAACACATTGAGCTGAGGAGTATGATAAAAAATTGATCTGATCTATTCAGGTAAATTATTCTGAAAAGTGAAGAACGTGATTTTGATCCTTCAGTGCTAAATGGATAAAAACGTGGTGCACTCTGGGCCATAGACACTTGGAACTAGTCAATCTCAGTCAGAGCAACAATAAGTAACCATGGTCTTAAAAATTAATTTTAATGTAAAATTGAAAATCTACAAGTCCTAATTAAATTTCAGAAACACTTTTTTAAACTAACTAAATACTACTCATTCAGGATTAATAAGATGTACTGTTCAATCAAATAATCATCTAATCAAAATTTATTTCCTCCTTTTGTTGTTGAAAATGACTTTAAGAAACGCCAGGTGTAAACATTTTTCTTTCGATACATTAGAGTTGTAACTACAGTGTGTAACCAGAGACAGCAGTAATGAAATCAAATCTCTCACTAAATTGACCTCGATAGCTGTTAAAAGGAGAAAATGACCTATTGAAATTCTATTGAGGTATCAAGGGGTAAAATCCCACAACCTTCCTGTGTTCTAATATTTCAGAAAATATTCTGCAATCTTCCAGTGACTGTATCATTAATGCCACTTAAAGCAGGTTAAATTGGCCTTCAGTTGAAAGAGGGTTGCCAATTTTGCCAGAACTAAAACAAAACAGTGGGTAGAACAGGGGTAGACCAGAGGCATCATGACTAAACTTTTTATATTTGCTTTGCTGATGGTGGAACTTCAATGAAAACCTTAATAATAAATTAATAATTAATGTCTCACCTAACAAATTAGATGAAGTCTACTTTGAACGTAACACATGAAATGGCACCTAATGGTGATAACTAAGCAGACCTTCATGATTTTGGACATGTGGTACGTCATTTTAAGTAGTTAAATTGAAAAATAAATATTTGACAAACTTAACAGACTTGTTTGAATTAATGGTAACTCCCATTTATTTAATTATTGACGTGCAGACTAGAGTATTCTTTAACCAAGCATTTTTTAAAAATAGTACTGCATCATTGGCAATTGTGGCAACCTCTGGCCTTGTAAAAAAGTTATCATGAATATATCCTTTGTCTTCCAATGACATGAAATGAATATTACATCTCAAAATTTGAGCCCAGTAAAGCGAGTTATTTACACACTCATCTGTTAATTACTGCAATAAAGCCCAGTTTCTGTAGAATTCTCAGTGTTGAGACTGCTCTTTAATGGTGATATGCTCCAGAACTAAACAGCAGGCTGACTTAATGAGGTCAAAGTGTACACATGTTTCACAAGTGCAAGCCATTAATGCAGAACAACTGCTGGTCTGGTAAACACTGTTTAATACAGCATGTAAACAGAAGAGTGGCTGAAGTCTACGTTCAGAATGAGCTTCACAATTCTTTATAGAGACAGTAAAGTACATATTTATAGTAGAAAGGCTGCAAAGCACGTTGTCACGCAGCGATTAACAGAATTCCTTATATTTACTTATCCAAATATTGATATTGGCCTGGAATTTTCTCTCAGTACAGGAGGCAATAGACTGAAACTGATAGGAAATTTGCCCTACAATGGCTTTGTATATTTCCACTACTAGGAGTAACCAGCAGTTTATATTCTACTTTTAGTGTTGTCATTAATACTAATGAAAAATGGGGTTTATTTGAAGGTAATTGTTTTAGCAAGTAAAGCTGTTACAAATTGACAGTACATATACCTGCAGGAAAACGCAAGACTAGAAGCAAAGGCAGTATAACTGCATTAAAAGCTTTCAACCTCACATTATTCACCTGTGATCATTAATGTAATTTTTTTTAAATTGCTTTCACCCTAAAGCTTAAAATAATTAAATGGATGATTAACTCGCGGTCACAGGCAAGGAAGCCAAACAATTGTTTCCAGGACAAGCAGATTCATTTAATTCTATAATATGACATGATCAATCACATCATTATTTAAAAATCTTGCACTGTGAGTAACGCAAATCTTGGGAGAGTGAGGTAACTGTACTGCTTCCTATGTTTACCTTCCCAGGCTGGTTGTGAACATTTTGGTCCATGCACATGCACAGAGCAATGATGCCACTACCAGACAGAGAGACCGGCAGCATGTGTGTGAAATGAAGACATGCCGTGCTGTCACTATGGAAGCATACTGCTGCCACCAAGCAACACAGTTCCTGCTCCCAGTGAGACCAGCAGCTGTCAGGAGAATCGATAAGAAACAGGTCCCCCCAGCCAGTCTAAAACAATCCAGTAGGTTTACTTTAATGCCACTGTATAGGACCTGCACTAAGGAAGCCAGTGGCCAAAGACAAGCATAAAAGTAGCTTTCAAGATATAGCTGGAATTTTTTTTCAGAAATTCTCTCTGTCAATGAGCACCCTTAATATTAAAATAAATTGTGGAGCTCTATAGTTCCTTTTGGGGCAAAAAAAAGTTTTCTCCATGCCAATGTTTTTCCTCTCCTGGAGGTAGATTTTTTGTCTTTATCACCGATGCATCAGCACTATCCATAATGGAACACACAATGAAGTTGATGGAAGGAAAATCGTCAGTCTCAGTTGTGGGCCTGTGGCTCTCTTTAACCAAGTTTACTCTCTGTGCAGTACTCAGCAATGCTTAATGCCCAGCTAGTAAAGATAGAAATGTATCCTATTAGATCCTTGCTGGGGTACAGTTATATGTGTAGCAATCACCCTCCAGACCCTTGCTTAAATGACCATCATTCCTAGGTAAGCCAAGACAACAAGCGTCAGCTAATTATTTGACTAATCCTGTCTTCACTCAACATCCACACATGGCTACTTTATCAAGAAGTCCCTGGACAGTGATCTGGACAGAAAACTAATTATATCATTCCTACTACTTGTCAGCTAAGTCAACACAGCCCACAAATCAAATCCAAGATCTTCTAGGTCTCGGACATCTATTTATTTGATAAACTCACTGAAACTCTTTCCATTGGCAGGAGGGTCAGTAACCAGACGACACAGATTTAAGGTAATTGGCAAAAGAATCAAGTGGGAAGATGATGTGAACTTTATGCAGCATGTCCTTATGATCAAGAATGTGCTGCCTGAAAGGATTCAATAGTAACATTCAAAAGGGAATTGGATAAATACTTGAAGGGGGTGTAATTACAGGGCTATGGGAAAAGAACAGCTGAGTGGGGTTAATTTTAGCTGGCACAGGTCCAATAGGCCAACTGGCCTCCTTCTGTGCTCTATGATTCTGTGGACCATCTGTGATTCCTGGTATCATGTAGTTTTAAGCAGTGTTTACACATTGCCTATGAGGTGTCTGAATCCATGTGAGAGTGAATGATATTGCAAAAATACATTCTTACTTGAACCTACTTGTTAAAGTCAAAAAAGAGTGTGCTAATGCAATTAATATAGCAACAGTACACAGCGCTCGCATTTCTTCTCCGACTCCTGGATTTCTATCATGACACAAGGTACTTTCTTGTTGTTTCTTGACTCCAATCAGAAATCTGCACTGAAGGTGAATCAATATTAATAAAACTATGAAAAGAAACATAATGATTTGTAGTACTCCAATAACTTAGTTGGTAAATATGGTATCCAGTGCGGAAATGAACCATAACTCTTAAATTGCAATCTTGAATATCATAACACAGCAACATTTCGTATTATCATGTGTAGCGTCATGAATATTCAAATGAGTGAATATTTCTATTTATTATACTATTATTTAAATGTGCCTAAATGGTTTCATGAATTGTTATGACTTCTGCCACATCAAAAACAAATCAGGTAGTTTTTGCACACTACTCAAAAAATGGGATTAACACCTTATTTTATTTGTTAAGGTTTGAACCAAGTACTCTCTACCATTAATATATAATAAAGTGCTAATCCCTCTGGTCAGAAAGGTTAAAAAAACAATTTAAGAGTTGTATTGCCCCAGTTCCTGTATTACTGAAAATGTCTATGAACCAACAGCTTTAGTTTGAAGAACATTTTAAAATTTGAGAGTGGCACTCTGAAATCAGTCCACAGAACAAAGGTAAAATTTACTTGCTAAATTGAAACATCACAAATGAATTTGCATAATTACTTGAGCCATTCAAAGGCTTTTGGTTCAGTTTTTGATTTGCTTTGAAGTAGCCTATCTCACCGAGATAATTAAACTTTGTAGATGCTCATAAAGTAATTCTGTTAAAAGATAAACGGGCAGTAAAATAACCTGTATATGCAGCATTCACTTTCCTTTAATCCAATACTTGCATTAAGTAATGGAGTAAGAATTTATTTGGGCCCATTTTCTGCCCTGTGATTTACACTGCACTCCAACCGGGAGGTCTGAGGCAGGCCCGCAATTGGGCCTTGGATCTCATTTAAATATTTGGGCAAGCTGCTGGTGATTGTTGTGCCTCCACATGTAGCTCACCCATCTCCAAAGATAAATTCCAGTCCACTTACCTCGTGGGCAGCAGTCCTCAGGAAAGTGTCGAAGACGGGGGAGTGGGGGCAGTGATAGTAGGAGGAGGACTGATCATGCTAGCAGAGGCTGACAGGAGTGGCATGGAGTTGGGGCGAGCCCTTCTGTTCCTTTTGACTGTTTACCTTTCTGATACGACTCCTGACAGGCCGCATCCATGCTTGGAAAGTTTTGTTTTCAAATCCATCCATGGCCTCAGTCCTCCCTATCTCAGTAACTTCCTCCAGTCCCACAGCCCTCCAAGGTCTCTGCACTTTTCCAATTTGCACATTCCTTATTTTAATTGCTCCACCATTGGCAGACATGCATTCAGCTCCCTCTGTCCTAAGCTCTGTTATTCCCTCCCTAAGCTTCTCTACCTCTCTACATTTCTCCTCCTTTAAGATGCTGCTTAAAACTTGGCTTATTGACCAAACTTTTGTTCATCTGCCCTAAAATCCCCTTATATGGCTCAGTGTCTGTAAATACAATTTTTTATTTTTGTTGTTGATTCAAATTTCAAATCTAGGCTATTCTTCATAGTAACACACAGTGATGCATCATTAAAATTTAACTTGGTTGTATGCTAAAGTTCTTAGGATTGATTTTATGAATGTACGTTCGTGACACACAGCGTTGTCCACTGAAAATGCATATCAGGAAATAATGGTCACACTTCCCAATTGGACAGAACATCATAGGAGAGTGCCTGGGATTTCCTGATCTGCATCATCATGGGCAAGGCTGCAGCTGCATAAGGAATATGCATGTACAAGATCAACCCTCACATTGGCCTCAACATGAGGAATGACTGAAATAAAAACAGAAAATGCTGGAAATGCTCATCAGGTCTGGCAGCATCTGTGGAGAGAGGAACAGAGTCAATGTTTCAGGTCTGTGACCTTTCATCAGAACTCAAGGTAAAAGAGACAAGCAGAAATCCCATCGGAGAGAAGAGCAGGATATCTTCAAGGCAGGCATTCCTGGAAGAGAAATGGCAGTGAATTAAACATCAAAATAAAAGCAAAATGCTGCAGATGCTGGAAATCTGAAATAAAACCAGAAAATGCTGAAAATACTCAGCAGGTCTGGCAGCATCTGTGCAGAGAGAAACAAAATTAACATTTCTTTCACCAGAACTCATGAGACATGAGGAATGACTGCCTGGGGAAGATACCAGAGGGTTGCCAGTCCCCATGAAACCCAGTGTCCTTGGGACAAAAGGTCTTCTCTACAACCCTCCACCTTTATAAAGATGTGTTTATTATGAGCTGCAGCTGAAATGCAGCCTGTAAAGGAAGAGTCCACACTGTTGCCATCCCTTTGCTTTAAAAAAATATTTATTTTGCCTAACTTTTTTCTCTGTAGTATATTATTTATTTATTTTGTGTGTTATCTCAAACTGAGCACTGAGGACCCAGATATGAGTCTCCTAGCCCTAATGGCCAAATATTCAAATTTACCTCAACATTGACAATGATCTCAGTTAGCTTCTTGAGAAAATGAAATTGAGCAACATTTCCTTGAATAGTTACTTACGGCAAACATTGTGGGAAAGTACGCTCTCCATGCAATCCGTTTCAATTCTTCTGCCCCTTAATTTGCCCAAAGTAAAGACCAGAGAGCACACAAGCTGAATCTAATGATTTATTTACCAAAGTATCTATTTGTCCTCTGTTTAAATAAGTGGCCCTACAGGAGTCTGGGCGAGCTACATGCTTTGTTTTACATTACAGTAAAGCTGCATTTAGAATAGAATGATACAGTGCAGAAGGAGACCCTTCAATCCATTATGCCCATGCCGGCTCTTTGGTCGAACTATCCAATTAATCTCACTCCCTTGTTTCTTTCTCCATAGCACTATAAATTTTTCCTTTCAAGTATTTATCCAATTCTCTTTTGAATGTTACTCTTGAACCTGCTTCCACCATCTATTCAGGCAGTGTATTTCAGATCGCACAAACTCACTGTATATAAAAAAAAATCCTCATGTCGCCTCTGGTTGTTTTGTCAAACACCTTAAATCAGTATCCTCTGGTTATTGACCCTTCTGCCACTGGAAACAGTTTCTCCTTATTTACTCTATCAAAGCCCTTTATGATTTTGAAAGCCTCCATCTTAAACATATCTGTTTTAAGGAGAACAACCCCAGCTTCTCCAGTCTCTCCACATAACCAAAGTCCCTTAACCCTGGTACCATTCTAGTAAATCTCTCCAAGGCCTTGCATTCCTTCCGAAAGTGCGGTGCCTAAAATTGAACACAGTATTCCAGGTGAGGCTCAATTAGTGTGTTATAAATGTTTGGCATATCTTCCTTGATTTTGCACTTTATGCCTCTATTATTAAGCCAAGGATCCCATATTCTTTTTTAACAGCATTCCCAGCTTGTTTTGCCACCTTCAAAGATTTGTGTACACACACTCCCCTGTAACCCTTTTAAAATTGTACCATTTAGTACATATTGCCCTCCCCCACAATCTTCCTACCAACTATATACAACTAGTATATCTGAATTTCTCACAAATTTTCTTTTAGCATTTTTGCTAAATACCCTTCAATTCCATCCCTCCTCTCCTGAAGGCGCTCGCTCACAACAGGAGCATATTCCATTGGGGGGTCACCAGCCATTCTTTACGTGCAAAGTCATTTGACCATGGAGATATGAGATTGATTCTTCCTTCAGCCAACATCCAAATATGCACACATTCCAGGAAGAAGCTTCAGATTCCCCCACCCACCCTCACCACCTCTTCCCAGGTCCCCCGACACCACCTTTCTTCCAGAGGTGCTGAGGCTAGTTAAAATGTACTACTGCAGGAGCTGAGATGAGTTAAATCAGCACAGATGGTGGGGTAGAAATTGGTTTAGACCTGTTTTAAATGTGTGTAGGTCCATGTAAGGTTAATCCACAAGCTCAGTGGGTGACAGAACTGGCAGCATCAGATTATACATCCCTCCTAATCTTCTTTTCAATTAAAGTGGGGTGTATAACGCACAGCTAATCTGCTAATTGTGTACCCACCAAAGTGGAAAATTATCCCCACCATCTTCAAGAAAGGAGGGAAGTAAGTGTAAAAGAATTTGTTCAGTTGTGATGCACTCTATGGTAGATCTATCCCTCTAGCACTTCTGCTCCATGACGATGTCACTTGGGTGTGGTTTGGGAGAGCTACTGCACTCCGTGGAAGCGTACACCAGGAGGAGTCACCTCCAGAAAAGTGTAGGGAGAAAAATGGAAAGGATAGAAAGTTTAAAAAAACTACAATTTTCACTAAGGTTGAATTGGTTTCAATCAGGTGACAAACTGTATTGTGATAGGAATTACACTGAGGCGAACATATTTGGTTCATGTTGAGGAGTATTAAATTATCAGTTCAACAGATGTCCTGAGCATTTCTTATCAGCAGAAAAAAAAACAAGAAAATTAGCTCAGTCGGTGTAAGTCTTCTGTTTGACTGCCCAGACTGCCTTCAAATTCAAGGGCGTTTTGACCCTGAAATATGATCAGTGTAAATAACTCTATATGGCTTATATTGATCAAAGAAAGGAATTCAGCTACAAATTTTGGGTTGCATTTGCAACTTTGCTTAAATGCCATATCAGAGGAAAAGATCCTACTTCCTAAATTTCTCTTTTGATATAGTTTAGCTCCTCCAATGGAGTAGAAATTGGTATTCAAGTGCCAATTTATTGGGTATAAAACAGGCATAACTATGACAACTTTAATGGAATGACCCGCACCCAATGTGCGCAATCATTCAGGCACCTGCTAAATTTTAAAATTCTCATCCTTGTTTTCAAATCCCTCCACAGCGTCAGCTCTCTCTAACTCTAATCTCCACCAGCCACAAACTCTTTGAGATTTTGAGCTCCTCTAATTCTGGCCTCTTGAGGATGCCTAATTTTAATTGTATCACCATTAATGGCCGTGCCTTCAGGTACCGATGACCTAAGCTCTGGAATTCCCTCCTGAAGTTTCTCCATCTTTCTAACTCTCTACCTCTACCTCTCTGTCTCTCTCTCCTCCTTTAAAAGACTCCTTAAAGCATATCAATTTGACCAAGCTTTTGACCATCTGTCCTTATGTCGCCTTATGTGGCTCGGTGTTAAATTTTGCTTTATAACGCTCCTGTGAAGCGCCCTGGAACATCTTATTATCTTAATGATGCTGCATAAATATTGTTGTTGTATCTTCATCAGGCCCATTGTTTAAGCACCTGGGCGGCTGCCTAAAACAGGTGTTGGGCCCCTTGCCTGTGTCAATTAGGATGCTAACACTTATTTAAGGACCCATCTGGGAAGTTGATTCCTGAGGAGTGGAGCAGGTTCCTTCAGCAGCCCCTGCAGTCGAATCAGCGGCTGTTGCCAATAGGTAAGTTTGATTTCTTTTTTTTTAAATGTTCCTTTGGAGCTAGGAGGTTCAGGAGTGTTCCCCCGTCACCACGGTCTTCGTGATCATTCTCCTCCACTGCTCTTCCCAGCCCGTTGCCTCTTCAATTACCCTCCTGGACCTCACTTTCAGGCCACTGCTGGTGAGGCAACTGGCCTAATTTTTGTCCTTGCAAGCTGCCTGTGGAGATATGATGGGTGGCAATAATTCATGCAATTACTGTTAAAAGGCCCAATATCAGGTTGGACTTGAATCTGCTGGCTCGTGTATGCACTGTTGGCATGCTGCTGGTTATGGACATGGAAATAAACCATTACCAATTTGCACCCCACTAAATTTCTTCAATAATGAGATAAGCCACCTTGACAAGGAAATTCCTGGGTTTAATTTGAAGTCTGGACTAAATTTAAATGAGCTCAGTCCAGGTGCCAATTAGGGTGCTACATTTAGACTTAGTTCTCCTCAGCTAGAATTCCTGTTTTTAATGGCTACCTTGTGATCCACAGTTGGAAACTGTGAGGCATAATTTCCATAGGGGTCCTGCTAATCTTCTGCCATAACTTCAACAGAAAATCAGAAATACCAGTGAACATACGAACAAGGAAAGACAGGAAGCAACCCTCTGAATCGTCTAGTCTGTCCCCATATAACTTGTACATCACACTATGTAAACTCCCTGCCCTGTGCGAAACAGTGTGAACAGGCGTTTATGCTGTTTCTCTGGAGTTTTCATCTATCTTCCACTAAAGCGGTTTGGGATGTTTTACTATGTTAAAGGCACTATATAAATGCAATTTGTTGAAAGTTACAGTGGGAGTTAGGACAACCCCGACCAAAACTACAAGTGAGAACAGGATTGGATCTGGTTATGATGCACTCCGTGGTAAGTAAGCTATGGACATTTACTGTCAAGGCTCCTCCATGAATAATGGATGAGGCAATTTCAGGAGAGGCATCTGAGGGTGACCAATAGCTTGGCAAGGAGTCAATCCTTCCAGAAGAGAAAGCAAGAGATTTTTGCAGAGAAAAAAATATTTGAAGATGTTTTAAAACTGGTTTAGGTGAGTCGAAACCAGGTTTGATGTTCATAGGTTGATTTGAACCCCCCCACGTAATACTGTAATGAATGCACTGAACTTGTTATCATCCTGACTACATACTCAGTCAAGGCCAAAAACTGCAAACAAAACAGACTGGACTCAACTCCGATGAACTTGATCTGAACTGAATACAAATGCTAAACCATAGTACTAATACAATGTAAAAGAATCCACAAAGGCATTATTTTATCAGCAGCTGCACAGATTTTAAGTAAAACAGAGCTTATTAACGTACCCTGCTCACCCTTTTGGCAGTTGGTGTACTCACACAGTGTGTACAAACAAAAACAAAATACACAGGCAGTTTCCATAGCAATTATGTCTTTGTGGCATGCTCCGCAGCAGCTAAGCGTACTTTGACCGGTTTTATTTGTGCAGGCAAGACACCACAAAGCTCAGTAAGGATATCATTAGGCTTGTCACTTTTTGTTAAGTCGAAAAGTGGACATGGGGCAGAACAGGGGAGAGGCCAGAGCTGGGAAGGTGGACAGAATTGTAAGGGGAGATCTTGAAATTTGGAAAATTCATATACGAATATTTAATGCATTTATATCCTATTCTTGTTTTTACACAGATGTTAGCTCCTTAAAATAATCTCTTTTGTTTAAATATTGATATTTAAATATTTGGTCATAAAGCACTTTGGGACATTTAGAGGTCATGAAAAGTGCTATGTAAATCTAAATTCTTTCTTATATACTTGCTGACAAAATCTGTATTTTGGAATGGATGGCGCAGAGGGGAATTTAAGTTCAGATAATGTAACACAGACTGGCATTACAATCTGGGATCTCTGGAGGTAACATATTAGTATTCTTTACCTTTGCCTGTTCTTCACTCCATTCTTCATCTGGCTCAGTCCTATAAAGTGGCCCCATTTCTTTCCTATATCAGATCTGACAAAGGGTGCAATGAATACCTGCAGCAGATGTTTTTCCATTCTTCCGGCACAGCTTTGGTGGAAGAGCTGCCGAAAGTACTGAAAAAGAGCATTAACTACTTTTTTGAGGTTTCTGTGGTTTCTCTGCTGAATCTACATTAGACGATTGGGCAGAATCCCTTGGAAAGTCACCTCCTGGATCTCTCCCTGAAACATTGATCCATCATTTCTCCTTTAAGATGCTGATTGATCTGCTGTGTATTTCCAATTTAGTTATTTTAAATTCTAATACCTTTATCAACCAGGGAAAATGAATGTTGCATTTGGAAAGTGCCTTTGACACAGTGTAATGTTAAAGGTACTATATAAATGCAATGTTCATGTTCTCTAATTGTCAATAATACTTAAAAAATCCTGCATCTGCCAACTTTCTGTCAACTTCTTCCATTATAAACTCCTGTGTCAACCTTTATGAGAGAAACTTATTGTGCTAGCTTGTCAGTTATGGTATTATAGTGCCTCAGTTCTGCATTTCCAGCTGCTCAAGCTATACTGCAGAGTGTCAAGAAAACACGATATGCCAAATGAGGAATTTTAATTCATCGGTTGGAAACTTACATTAAACTTTTAGTAGAAAAAATCCTATAGTTAACTTTAAAAAGCTGGCAGCCAAGATGGTCACCGCAATTTGTATTTGAACATCTTACACATTCCAAGGCCTCCAACAAGAAATACATGTCTGATGAGCCTGTACCCAAAACATTGGCTTGCTCTAGTGATTGAATTATCTAAGATTGTTTTCATTAGCATGACATTCAAGGCCATCCTGACACATTGACTTTGAAAGTGCAAACCCCTCCAAGTGTAAATATTGGCATCCTGAGGCCTGAGGAGATGGAAACTCCTAACCTTGAATTTCCATTAGAAGTTTCCAGAGAATACACTGAGGCAGGCATGTGAACATCTATCCAACTCTGTGAAAGCTGGGAGTTTCCCTTGGACAAAGACAGACAAGCCAGTGACTGAAACTGTGTAGAAGCAAAAGAGCTGTGTCCCTCTCTTTCACTCTCTCCAGATAACATTGCAGGTTTGAAAACTGTCTGCGACTGTGGACCCTCCAAGCCTACAGATTGCTACAGACAGAGACACCAGGGGAAGAGAGCCACCTACAAGTCTGCCTCTCAGAAAACCCTGATCCAAGTGCCCCAGCCACAAAGTGCATTTCGACCAGTCAGAGACTTCAAGAATACAACTTCAGCTGTAAGACCATGGAATCATCCAAATTCACAGACTGTATTAATTTTTTTTTATTCTGGACTCTAATGCAACCACAAATCTACTTCTCACTCTGTAATCTATTGTGTGTGTGTGATTCTCGTGTGAGTGTGTGCGTGAATGTATAGTGTATATTTTTTATTATATTATTTAGATTGTTAAGTATAATAAACTCACCTCTTTCTTGTTTAAACCCAAGAAAACCTGTCTCATTGGTTCTTTCACGATCGCAACAAAGGTAAAAGGTGAAATAATCACTGAAGTGGTAAGCTCATCCACTGTTTAAAAAGGAATAAACCCTGTTGCAGTTAAATAGGAAGAAGGACAAGAGGGGAGCCTGTGACCGCACTGCCCCCGCCCCACCCCTCCTCACCTGGCCATAACAGGAGAAGCTCCCATGTTCCAACTAACTCTACTTCTCTGCTTCTCAAATTACCACAAATTTTGCTATTTAACTATAAATATAAAATCAAAGTTTGATGTAAAAATAAAGATTAGGTCTATGCACCCTGGCACAATTATTCCCTTCCCTCTAACTCCTGAATGGCACACTTGCGCCGGGAATTTCCTGGAAACTGTTCTTGCTCTGCCACCATGACTTCACTGGAAGTGCATCTGACACTCTGATTACTTCCTGTGAAGTTAGAGTGGGGAGGCAGGCGCAGCTCCAGAAAATTCTTGGCTTTGATCTTGACTCCCTGTGTGAAATAATTTCCACACACATAAACACACTTACTTGTACAGTACACATACACATTGACATACATGTACACACACATAAAATGAACACTATAGACCAAACTGACAGTAATTAGACACATTTACGTTGTTATATTAGGCCACCAGGAAACCCAGTCATAATTCACAACTAAATCAGCTCCTTTCACAGTGTTGCCACACATGCTATTGATATATCATATTGCACTCATTTGTAATGTAAATCTTTATCACATCCAATATTGAGACTCCCGTAGCATGAAGAAGAATAACTGCTTAAAACTCTGGCAGCTTTCCAGTCCATTCCATTTTTATTGTCTCTCACAATTTCTCAACAGAGACAAAGATAGTCATATGATGTCTTGTGATGCCAGTTTTCATCACAAAGATTTTAGGTTACAGTTTTCTTCAGAATAAAGGCAGCACAGTACTTGGCACCATCTGTGAAATAATAAAGGAGTCTTCACAGTAGAATATTCTCATGCCTGCCATATTAGTAGACGGATGCCTGGAGCGGGCCCAACTATCTATCAATATTACAGATAGATCGGTGATGTTGACCAGTATTTAATGCTTCACAGTCTATAATTTTATCACATGATTAGTGCTGGCTGACTGCAGTATTTCTGAGCCCAGGAGGAAGTCTGGATGAATCTTCTGTAGAAAACACAGGGGGACCTGGCACTATGGAATTCGGAGGCCCTCAAAATGGCATGTACAAGCTTCCGGCCACTTTGAGAGTGGCCCGCGAGGCACCCCACACTGGGAAGGGCGCTGGCACGGCCATGCCATGTGTGTACCAGAAGTGTGCCAGATGGCCAGATCGTGATGTCTAATCAGCAAGAATGGCTGATTTGACTTACGTTCCTGAAACATGGACCACGCAGGCCCACTAACCACATGCACTATCCACTCACAAAAGAACATGCATTCAGCTGTACAAGGGATTCCCCCACTACCGTTATGAAAAGGGCTAGCCATCCAATTTGCAGGTAAGGTGATTTAGACTAACTTCTGTTATTGCAAAGTTTGTGGAAGTACTGTGGGGGGTTTTTGGAGGTGTTGTGGTGAGTTGCTTGGTTTGGTAGGGAGTGTTGCTGCATCCTCACAGTGAGGGCAGAGGAGACGGTGACCTGTTCACAGAAACAGCTATGGGAGTTCTAGTTACAATGCCTCTGGGTCTGCAACATGAGAGGGAGATGGAGTAGAAGCAGCAGAGAGGGGAACCTCTGCATGGAGCTGGAGGCAGTGGAAGAGAAGGAGAGAGGGAGGAGGCATCCAAACGCCATTGCTCCAGACAGGCTGTCTATGAGCACACTGAGACTCTTGTTTCCTCAGGACAGCATCCCTTCACCACCATTGCTTCACTATTCCCTATGTTCCCATTTATCTGCAATATTCCACCACAGCGTACTCTTTGTCAAAACCCTGTAATAAAAAACACAAACAAAAACCTTGCCATCACATCGATATCAAACAACACATCCAAATATGCAACCAACAATGAACTATTCACCCTTGTGCATTTTCTGCAGGTGCCTTTGCCGGGTGTAGTGCTCCTGTACAGTGCTATCCCAGTGGTTGCACTATGGCTAGTGAAAGGCTGCGGACTTTCACTGCAGGAAGCTACAGATGGCCTTGCAGGACAAGCTCAAGTAGTTCTGGGCTTGAGGGCCCAGCTACAACTGCACCACCTCAGCATAGGTTGGCTGGCTGAGAGGCAATAGCAAGGGTACTGTTGGAGTGGCAATGGTGGGAGCATGAAGGCTGTCATCCTGAGAGAGGACAGCAGGTTCATGCTCCATGGCGCCACTGGCGCTCTTCCAGGGTGGCACCTCAGCAATCCTACTGATCTGTTGGAAGGCAGATTGCTCGACTGCTGTGAGAGCCTGCATGCTCCTTTGAGCACTGAGATCTGCAGCAATGATGGTAGCAGTCTGAGCCTGCATGGCAGCAAGGATGGACCTCATGACTGCCATCTGAGCTTCCACTGCCCCATTGAGATGTTGGGTGGCTTCTACCTATATTGCAATGGAAGGTGACTTTGGCCAACAAACTCTGCATTATGCTTGGGTCCACAAATGCTATCATAGAATTTGTCACCACTTCCACACTGGAAAGGATGGGCTCCAAGCTTTGCCCTCTGCCACATTGGAGCTGGGCTCCTCCATGCTCCTTGGCAGTGGTAAGTGGCTGCCTGACAGGCCTGCCAATGCACCAAGTATCTCGATATACATGTTAATCAGTGTTCCCTGTATGACATCCCATCAAAGACCTAATCTGAGTCCCCTGCAGCAAAACTTGCAGATGAGCTTCCCTTTCTCTGTGGCCTGGTTGCAGTTCACCCATGTCCAGTGACTCACCACATGCAGATCCCAACTCTATACTAACCTCTAAAGTTCACACACTGTGCAGTATCTGAGCTGGTGTCAGATCAAGTGATGGTGCTTCTTCATCAGTGCTGAGACATTGTTCTCTCTCTTCCTTCCAGGACTGCTGTGGCTGGGCAGGCAGCAGACCTTGGGTATTTGAAAGCAGAAAATCGGAAGGAGAGGGTTGGGTTGGGGTGTAAAACAAGAGGTCACTGATCCAATTAACCCAAATGGATTTTGATACCAGACATTGAATGTGTAAGAAAGCCAGCATTCCAGGGTGTCTGCTAAGATGGAGAATCCACAAACACAGAAGTTTATTAAAAAAACAAGTCACATGACTAACCTGTTGGCTCAGGTTTTGTTTGAACTGCTCACAGGACAGTTTTGGTCAGATTGCAACTGAACTAGGAAGAAGAGAGCCTCTCTCCTGGCTAGCTCTCTCTCTCTCTCACACAAATCTCCGGATCCACTGAAGTCACTTAAACCTCAAGAGAGAAAAGACTCTGACATCGAAGCAAGTTTTAAAGTGCGCACTGGGCCCCAGCGAAACGGCAAGGCTTACCAGCAATCAAAGACTCTACATCAAGCTCAAAGGACCATCAATAAATCCCAGCTATTTATTCTTTCTACTTTTCTGTCTCTATCTGTGTGTGTATTTATCGTGTATGCATGCTCGCGTGGTCGTGTCGCTAATTCGTAGTCGTTAACCGAATTAGAGTTTAAGGTTAATAAACTTCCACCTTTCTTGTTTAAATCTCAGAAAACCTGTCTGGTTGACTTCTTTGCCTTACAATAGGAGAGCAGCGAACAAGGAGTCACTGACGGGAGCTAAAAACACGTTGCTTTTAAAAATTAAACCTTGTTCGGGTTGAACCAGGCAAAGGCTAAGAGGGAACCCCTAGACCCCTTTCTCACATGGTAGTAACAGAAACTTGGGGGCTAGCGTCCTGGATTTGACCCACAAACAAGGAAATTGGAAGTGGGAAGCCAAATTGATCCCAATCAAAAAGAGAAAATATTTCAATACAGGTTTTCTTGTGGCTGTGTGTGCCAGAATACTAACATGTCTGCGACTGACGTCAGTACCTCCCCAAGCCAGGGTGAAGTCACTTGGGATAAGTTAAAAGTATTGTCTATGGAGGAGTTGAGAAAAATGTTTGAGCAGTGTTGGATCATTGTCCGTGCCAAGGCTAGAAATTCTGAACTCCTAAGGCTAGTGGCTAACCACTTTTCCCTTGAATCTGAAGAAGCTGAAACAGTTAGAAGCACACACCGACAGGGTATTGTTAGCAAAGATACAATTGGAACAGAGGAAACTTGATTTAGAAGACAAGGAAAGAGAAAGAGAGAGACAGGAGAGAGAGAAAGCAAGACAAGAGAAAGAAAAAGAGAGAGGAGAGAGAGAAAGAAGAACCTTTTAGAAGGAACGTGAAGAAAAAGAGAGAGAGAAAGCAAGATAGGCGAGAGAGAAAGAGAGAGACTTCCAGAACGAATTCAAAGAGAGAGAGCTGGAGTTAACCAAGGGACAACAGAGTAACCCCAGTGAAAGCATGGCAAATATGGAGGATCGTAATTCAGGGCTGGGTACAGAATTTTAAAACTTTTCCAATTGATTCCAAAATTCCATGAGGGAGACGTGGAAGCAATTTTTGTATCTTTTGAAAAACTTGCAATGCATTTAAAGTGGCTAGCTGAGGCTTGGACACTCCTGCTACAAATCAAGCTAACAAGAAAGGCCCATGAGGTTTATTCCCTATTTCCAGATGAGAGTTCATCCAATTATGAACTGACAAAAAATGCTATCCTCCGGGCATATGAATTAGTAGTGGAAGCCTATCGCCAAAAGTTTAGAACCTTCAAGGAGCAAGCTGATCAAACCTAACTGGAGTTTGAGAGAAATAAGCAGCTGGCTTTTGACCAGTGGCTGAGGGCTCTTAAAGTACAGCTCAGCTATGAAAATATCAGAGAGGTAATTTTGCTTGAGGAATTTAAAAACTCTCTCCCACTCTCCATAAAGACACATGCAGAGGAACAGAAGGTTCCTAGAGCCCAGCAAGCCACAGTTCTGGCTGATGAGTTTGCTCTCACTTATAAGTCAGTTCCCCAGGGGAAATCCTTTCATAGTCACCCCCACAAATCCAAAAAGGACAAAGGGTGGGAAGGTGAGAGAAGCCCAAGCAGTCCTAGGAGAGAAGGAAAATCATTAGACACAGGGGGCCCTCCTCCAGCCAAAAAGGAAGGTGATGTAAGTAGGAATGAGACCCGAAGACCTGTGTGCTTCCAACTAAAGGGAAAACCTGTAGGGTTAATCAGGGCACACCCACTCATTGAAGGAGAAGGATTCCTGATGGAAAGCACAGCAGAACAAGCTGTGGCTCTAACTGCAGTAAGAGTGAGACCCAGGAAGCCCACTGCTGCAAGTGTAGGAAAATTTAATAGGATTCCTGAAGGCTATCAGGATTTTGTGTCTGAAGGGAAAGTAACCCCAAACTCCTCGAGTGGGGCAAGCAAGCCCATAATAATCCTCAGGGACACAGGGGCCACTAAATCCCTTTTACTGGGAAAAGGTCTGACCTTTCCCCCAGAGAGTGCAGTAAGCACCAGAATGGTGGTGAATGGTATTGGAGGGCAGTGTATGCCTGTACCTTTACACCGGGTGCACTTGGAATGCGACCTAGTTTCGGGACTGGTGACTGTAGGGATTATCCCTTGTTTGCCTGTGGACGGGGTTGACCTGCTCTTAGGTAATGATATGGTGGGGACAAAGATGGTAGCTTCTCCAGTAGATAAAGAGAGACTGCAGGAGGTCAGAGAAACAAGACAGTGGCAGGAGACGGACCCCTGCAGTTTCCTTGAATGTGTAATGAATCAGGCCATGATCAAACCAGAGGAGACTGAATTGGCACTGCAGGCAGATGACCATGAGGTCTGTCTGTCTGAGACTTTCTTTGGAAAGTTAAAAGACCCGGGGAAGGAGTTAACTGAATCTTCTCTATTTGAGGCTCAGCAAGCCGACCCCGTACTAAGAAAGTTAGCACAGGCTGCCCAATCAGAGGGAGTCTCTGACTGCTACTATTTAAAGAATGAGGTACTGATGAGGAAATGGAGTTCTCCTCACAGACCTGAGAGCCAAGGTGTGGACGATGGTTCACCAGTTAGTGGTGCTGCAGAGGTACTGGATAGAAATATTAAGAATGGCCCATGAGATTACAGTGGCTGTACATGTCGGTATACAAAAAACCAAAGCCCACATAAGACAGCAGTTTGACTGGCCAAAACTCCACAAAACTGTGGTGGAGTATTGCAGGAGTTGCCACATGTACCAGGTTGAGGGAAACCCCCAACCTACAGTAAAATCTGTGCCCCTAAGTCCTGTATCGGTGTTTGGAGGACCCTCCAGCAGAGGGCTGGTGAACTGGAAGGGACCCCCGCCGAGAACAAAAGGGGACAGACAAGCACAAGGCTGGCAAAAAGTTAGAAAGGAATGGGGAAAAAGGGGCAAAGAGGGCAGGTTGAAGGAAGTCTGGGAGGAATCCTGGATAAAAATTCCTACTGTCCGGTAAGCCAACCCTGAAATGTTTGGAAAATTAGACCCCACATCCTCCTATGTAAATGTGCACACCAGAAGCACCCCACCAGAGTTGCTAACAGCATTTACAGGAACCCACAGAGCCAAATAATGTCCTCTAGAGGGCAGAGAAACTGTGAGGTGATGCCTCACCTAATCAAAGTATCACAGGGGCATGCAGCAGAAACTAGGGAAATACCTGCCATCAGGAATGTCCCAGAGGACAAAGGGAAGATTAACAAAGAATCCACCCGCACAGTCAGGAGAAAAGGGAACCAACGATCCCCTAAAGGTGAAAAGTCCTTGCATGACCCATCAAAGCACTGAAAGAGAGATCAGAGTGGTTCCACCCACTGCCGAAACCCATAAGCAGAACTGCAATGTAGGGCTAATTTAATCTAACCCTCCTCCTGCAGACCTCAACAGGAACAAAGACACCCTAGTCAGTCATGGAAATGTGCAAACTGAAAAACCTCCCCAAAAATCACGTGTTTATTGGGATGCCAAAAAGGGCAGTTTAAAGCAGTACTGCTACCAAGAAAAGACAGATTTTAACAATTGTTAGGATTTCTGAATGAATGAGAGAGATGCATGTGTGTGTTCCTGTACCTACATTCCTCTCTAGTCCCTTTCAATGAAATGCTCTTCACAAAATCACATTTCATTCTGCTGGGTGTGGAGGTTTCATGAAGACACCATATGCCAAGAATGAAGCATATTAATTTCGGCATATGAACATTAATTTTAAACTGTTGCTGGAAGGAAGGGATGACTTGTTTAAAGAGATCCACAGTGGCTGGACAATATTTGCATGCTAAGAGACAGTGCATGGTGACAATAGAACAGCTCCCTGATCCAATTAACCCAAATGGATTTTGATCACCAGACATAGAATGTGTAAGAAAGCCGGATTCCAGGGTGTCTGCTAAGATGGAGAATCCACAAACCCAGGAGTTTGCTGAAAAACAACTAGTCACATGACTAACCTGTTGGTCCAGGTTTTGTTTGAACTGCTCACAGGACAGTATTGGTCAGATTGCTACTGAACTTGGAAGAAGAGAGCCTGTCTCCTGGCTAGCGCTCTCCCTCTCTCTCACAAATCTCCGGATCCACTGAAGTCACTTAAACCTCAAGAGAGAAAAGACTCCTACATCGAAACAAGTTTTAAAGCATGCACTGGGCCCCAACAAAATGGCACGAATTACCGGCAATCAAAGACTCTACAATGAACTCAAAGGACCGTAAATAAATCTCAGCTATTGCCTCAAACTTTTCCTCTTTATTCTTTCTACTTTTCTGTCTCTATCTGCGTGTGTGCTTATCGCATATGCCTACTAGCGTGATCGCATCACGTATTTGTAGTCATTAACCGAATTATAGAGTTTAAGGTTAATAAACTTTCATCTTTCTTGTTGAAATCTAAGAAAACCTGTCTGGTTGATTTCTTTGCCTTACAATTTGAGAGCAGTGAACAAGGAGTCACTGAGGTGGAGTTAAAAACATGGCGTTTTTCAATATTAAACCCTGTTAGGGTTAAACCAGGCAAAGGCTGAGAGGGAACCCCTAGACCCCTTTCTCACCTGGTCTACTGTCCGAACAGGCACCTTTGCGGTCTCCTACCTGCCTCAGCAGTGCCCACATCTCCTGGTGGTGCTGCTGGCCAGACATCGCTATGGGCCCTCCTACTGGGCCTCTCACTTCCCTGGTCTGCCCGCTGTTCTTAATTGAACAGGGCTCCCGGAGGTCGCTTTTGAATTGGCCGCCTCTGGGGAGATTGTGACCAATGTCCCACCATGGCCACTTCTGGAATCCCAACCTGGAATTGAGGCCAACGTCGGGATCACGATGCAACTGGGAAAATTCAGCCCAATGTTTCAGGTCAATGGCCTTTCATCAGAGGCCTCCCTCTTCTCTACTGCTCCATTTGTGCCGCTCCTACTTGTACACCAGTGACAGTACATGCAGTCAGCAGCAGTTTACTTTCACTGACTGCAGCTCTCCTTTAAGAGGTGCAGGCTGGTGTACTACATGCTCTCAACGCATACTGCTCAGGCCCCTGCTGAACACTCAGGCAGCTAGCATCCCGGGCCCTACTCACAGCAGTGCTACAAACATTTAAACAAGGAGGCAGCACAAAGTTTGCGTGCCACTTGCTTCAATGGGAACAGGCACTGGCAGATCGCGAATCGCATCCTCCATGCCTTAATGAATTTTTTGCTCAGGGGATTGCATTTATTTTTGAGTCTTTATGTCAATATAAACTCATTGATAACTGTAATAGTCTTTATCCAAGCATTAGTTTCAATTCAAGTCCAGGAGAATAAAAATCGGGAGGGATATAAACCAGGTTGCTGACTCACTATCACTCCTTTTACATTAGTCAAGCTCTACCCCCTTCAGTTTTTTGTCACTATTTACCATTTAAAATTTGGGGAAAGTCTCTGCTAAGTAATATTAGCATACTGACAATCATTTGAATTCAGAGGAAAGGTCATTGAGCTGAAACATTGACCCCGAACTTATCTCGGAGTAGGGGAGGGAGCAGCAGGTGTGCAGGGAGTGCAGTTTTGTGGTCAAGGAAACCAGGAAGAACAGGTCTCCCTCAGATCCTGCCCATTTACCGACAGGAACTGATTGCTGCTGTTTTGTCTCCACCTGCCACAGACAGTCAGATTGAGAGGCTGGCTGGCTGTCATGCAGGTAGGTATTCAGCAGCAAGTCACAACTGGGGAGTGGAGTGGAGAGAAAGGAGGGAGTGATCAGAAAGGCCAGAGAAGTTGGGGAGATTGGAGGCCAGAGGAGAGATTGAAGATCAGGGTCAGGGGAATCTCGGGGGTTGGATCGGGGGGAAATAGGAGGCTGGGATCAGGGGATTCTAGTGGTCTGGATCAGAAGGGAAAGCAGAGGATGAAGTTAGGGGAAGATTGGAGGCCCGAGGGGAGATCGGAAGGGGCTGGGGTGGGGTGGAGATTGGAAAGGTCAGCAAGGTGACTGATCGTGTGACGCTGGTAAACTGGATCCTGCAGTCCTTGTCTCTCTTTAGTTGTCTGGTGTCCCAAGGCAGGAGAAGAGGGCCATTTTTGGTGTATTTTTAATGTGGTGAAACGTTGCTGGAAAAGAATCATTTAAGGTTTAGTTTTTGATCAATTTAACTAAAGTTGCAACATTACTGTTGGTGATGTGCATTTTAACTCTTTTTAGTACCGTCATGCATAAAGCACGGGACACAATGGTCTATCTACTGGGGGTTTCCCGGTACATGTGCTTTGAAGAGGAGGAATTACATGGTGAGCAGAAGCAAATCATGGGGGCCGCGCTCTTTCTACTACTTACATTATGATCAAGAAAACCACCTGGATTGGGCAGGCACACTTGTCTTGAAGATTTTGATATGACGCGGCAGTACAGTTCGAGAATCTCTTTCATTGACATCAACTGCTGCAGCTGCACAATTCTACTATTTGAAAACGACTCTATTTTGTGACATCATTGGCGGGGGTAAGTGAAGAAGGAAAGCCAGGTGACGAGGCCTCTGCTTCAGAAACAGGTCATCCAGGAGAACCCTTTGCTAGCTATCAGGCATTTGTGGGTGATGCCCATAAGGAACAACTTCACTTAAATAAACCCATGCCAACTTCTAATTCAATCCCTCTTTTGCAAACACATCAATTCATTTATTTGCTGATGTGTAGCTCTTCTTCACAACTACCTAAACTCCCATTTCCATTACAAAAATATTCTGCTACCTTTTCTTGCAGGTATTCATTTCGCACATCCCTCATCAGTGATATAAAAAGTCAATGAAAACAAATCTATGACTTCCTATACTTTTTTTTAACACCTTCCGTCTTCTTGCGGCCTACAGTTGTGTACCTAAGGTGGTTGGCTGATTCATTCCAGCATCAAGATGGTACTTTATTCTCTTTGGCTGGGGAGCATTTTCTCCTTTAAGGAGAAAGTAGAGAATGTGAAAGCTTGCCATCATATGGAATGCAACCTAAGCATTAGGTGCAGTGGTGCAGTGGTTAGCACCGCAACCTCACAGCTCCAGCGACCCGGGTTCAATTCTGGGTACTGCCTGTGTGGAGTTTGCAAGTTCTCCCTGTGTCTGCGTGGGGTTCCTCCGGGTGCTCCGGTTTCCTCCCACATGCCAAAGACTTGATGGTTGATAGGTAAATTGGCCATTATAAATTGCCCCTAGTATAGGTAGGTGGTAGGGAAATATAGGGACAGGTGGGGATGTGGTAGGAATATGGAATTAGTGTAGGATTAGTATAAATGGGTGGTTGATGGTCGGCACAGACTCGGTGGGCCGAAGGGCCTGTTTCAGTGCTGTATCTCCAAATAAATAAATAAAAATAAAAATAAATTAATTGGTGGAGCTGAGAAGAGTAATGTACATCTTAAATAAGTCTTTCACTGTTTCCCTTTATAATGCCTGTGAGTAAAGGAACAGTTTCAGGGGAAGGAAGTATGGGGAAGAATTTGTTAAGTGTGTCCAGGATAGTTTTCTGAAGCAGTATGTGGATGGCCCTTCTAGAGAAGGGGCTGCACTCGACCTCCTCTGAGGAATTGAGGATGGGCAGGTGGTTGATGTGTCAGTGGGGGAGCACTTTGGGACCAGTGACCATAACTCTATTAGCTTCAAGATAGTTATGGAAAAGGATAGGACTGGTCCTCAGGTTGAAGTCCTAAATTGGGGGAAGGATAATTTCGATGGCATCAGACAGGAACTCTCAAAAGTTGAATGGGAGAGGCTGTTTACAGGTAAAGAGTCGTCTGGCAAGTGGGAGGCTTTTAAAAGTGAGATAGGAAGAGTTCAGGGCCGGCATGTTCCTGTTAGATGGAAGGGCAAGGCTAGCAGGTTTAGGGAACCTTGGTTGACGACGGATATTGAGGGTCTGGTCAGGACAAAGAAGGAGGCATATGTCAGGTATAGGCATCTGGGATTAAGCGAGTCCCTCGAGGAGTATAGGGGATGTAGGAGTACACTTAAGAAGGAAATTTGGAGGGCGAATAGGGGCCATGAGATTTCCCTGGCAGATAAGATAAAGGAAAATCCTAAAAGATTCTTTTAGTATATTAAGAGTAAAAGGGTAGCCAGGGAGAGAGTAGGTCCCCTTAAGGATCAGTGTGGTCATCTTTGTGTGGAGCCACGGGAAATGGGCGAGGTCTTAAATGAATACTTCTCGTCTGTATTTACCGTGGAGAAGGTCATGGAAGCTAATGAGTTCAAGGGAGGGAACACCGATATCCTGGAGCATATCAACATTACAAAGGAGGAGGTGTTGAAGGTTTTAAAGCGCATTAAGGTGGATAAATCCCCAGGGCCTGACCAAGTGTTTCCTAGGATTCTATGGGAGGCAAGGGAGGAGATTGCTGGGGCCCTGGAAGAGATTTTTGTATCATCGTTAGCCACGGGTGAGGTACCGGAAGACTGGAGGATAGCTAATGTTGTGCCTTTAATTAAGAAGGGCAGCAGGGATAAGCTAGGCCAGTGAGCCTTACATCAGTGGTGGGAAAGTTATTGGAAGGGAGTCTGAGAGACAGGATTTATATGCATTTGGAAAGGCATGATCTGATTAGGGATAGTCAGCATGGCTTTGTGCATGGGAAATCATGTCTCACAAATTTGATTGAGTTTTTTGAGGAGGTGACCAAGAGGATTGATGAGGGCAGGGCGATGGACGTTGTCTACATGGACTTTAGCAAGGCCTTTGACAAGGTCCCGCATGGTAGGCTGGTCCAGTAGGTTCGAACACATGGGATCCAGGGTGAGCTAGCCAATTGGATACAAAATTGGCATGATGATTGCAGGCAGAGGGTGGTAGTGGAGGGTTGTTGTGCAGATTGGAGGCCGATGACCAGGGGTGTGACCAGTGGTGTACCGCAGGGATCGGTGCTAGGCCCTCTGTTGTTTGTCATATATATTAATGACTTGGATGTGAATGTAGGGGGCATGATTAGTAAGTTTGCAGATGACATCAAAATTGGTGGTATAGTGGACAGTGAAGAATGTTGTCTAAGGTTACAACAGGATTATAGATCAACTGGGAAAGTGGGCAAGAGATTGGCAAATGGAATTTGGGGCGGCACAGTGGCGCAGTGGTTAACACCGCAGCCTCACAGCTCCAGCGACCCGGGTTCAATTCCGGGTACTGCCTGTGTGGAGTTTGCAAGTTCTCCCTGTGTCTGCGTGGGTTTCCTCCGGGTGCTCCGGTTTCCTCCCACATGCCAAAGACTTGCAGGTTGATAGGTAAATTGGCCATTATAAATTACCCCTAGGATAGGTAGGTGGTAGGGAAATATAGGGACTTGTGGGGATGTGGTAGGAATATGGAATTAGTATAGGATTAGTATAAACGGGTGGTTGATGGTCGGCACAGACTCGGTGGGCCGAAGGGCCTGTTTCAGTGCTGTATCTCTTTAAAAAAAGTGTGAAGTGATGCATTTTGGGAAGTTAAACGAGGGCAGAACATATACAGTGAATGGCAAGGTCCTGGGGAGTGATGTTGAGCAGAGAGACCTTGGGGAGTAAGTACATAGTTCCCTGAAAATGACAACACAGGTAGACAGAGTGGTGAAGAAGGCGTATGGCATGCTTGCCTTCATCGGCCGAGGCATTGAGTACAAGAGTTGAGATGTCATGTTATGGTTGTACATAATGTTGGTTAGGCTGCATTTGGAGTACTGTGTGCAGTTCTGGTCGCCGCACTACAAGAAAGATGTGATTAAGCTTGAGAGGGTGCAGAAAAGATTCACAAGGATGTTGCCTGGTTTGGATGGTGCTTGAGTTATAAAGAGAGATTGGATAGGCTGGGTCTGTTTTCCCTGGAGCGAAGGAGGCTGAGAGGGGACATGATAGAGGTGTATAAAATTATGAGAGGCATAGATCGGGTAGATAGCCAGGGTCTTTTTCCCATGGTAGGGGTGACTAAAACTAGAGAGCATAGATTTAAGGTGAGAGGTCGGAGGTTTAAAGGGATCAAAGAGGTAAATTTTTCACACAAAGAATAGTGGGTGTCTGGAATGAGCTGCCAGAGGAGGTGGTAGAGGCAGGAACAGTAGCAACATTTAAGAGGCATCTGGACAAGTGCTTGAATGAGCAAGGCATAGAGGGATATGTAATAAATGCAGGCAGGTGGGATTAGTATAGCTAGGCATTATGGTCGTGGTGGATGCGGTGGGCCGAAGGGCCTGTTTCTATGCTGTACGACTCTATGGATCTATGACTAAGAGGTGTGAAGGATCTTCAGCACCCATGTGCATACTCCAAATAATTATGTGTGGTTCAAGACAGGGAAACTTGTTTCTAATATTACATTGTGTTGTGAATTGGCTAACCTGGTGGGGTCACTAAAATTCATTCAACATTGAGTAGCTCTGTGGTGGTGGGGGGTGTGGGGGAAGGGGGCTTGCTCGGGATGGCACTCACTGCCAGTACCACCTCATTTTTCTGGGCCTCATTGTACCACTTCTGGGCCTCCTCCCATCAATGCCATAAAGGCAGGGTCCTCCTTGACTGGATTTGCAACAAGAACAATTCCATTGAACAGTCTGTTGTTTGTGCCTATGTGCCTGGAAGAACCAACAGCCTCACACCTACAGTGATGGAAATTGTTGATGGTAGAAAATGGCTAACTTAGCACTGTAAAGCCACATCAGCACTACATTTCCATCTCTTCACCCTCCAGAGGAAGTCTTCCAATGGAGGGTGCAGATAGCAACAGGAACATCTGAACACCAATTTTCTCTACCGTGTCTTTGGACCCCTTTTGTTACGACCAGATGAGAAAGTTGTCTAGGGGTCCCTTTCAGCCTTCACCTGGTTTTACTGTAACAGGATTTAATTTTAAACACACCATGTTTTGAGCTCCCCCTTGGTTAATCCTTGTTCACCACTTTCCAATTAAATGGCAAAGGAATGAGCACAAACAGGCTTTCTTAGGTTTAAAGAAGAAAAGTGAAATTTATAGCTCTATTATATATATAAATCTATAAATTTGTAGCCCTCTTCAGCTCTAATTCGGTTAATGCCTACGGATATACCCCGTGCCCCACGCTAGCATGCATACACGATACGCACATGCCAATAGAGACAGAAAAGAGCAGAAGAAAAAATAAAGTGGAGAGGTTTGAGGCAAGATCTGAAGGGTTTCTTGTTACTGTGCTTTGAGCTCACTGCAGTCCTTTTGTAGGTAGTTCTTGCTTGTATGTAATTCTTGCTTTTCATTGGAGCCCAGTATTCTTCTTAAACCTTGTTCACTGTTGGAGACTTTTGTCCCTCTTGGGGTTCCTGTGTCTTCAATGGATTCCAAAGCTGGTGGGAAAGAGATGAGAGCAGACTGGAGAGGCTACGGGGAGCCAGCCACAAGAGGTCTTTTCAGTCCAAGAGCAAATAGCTTTCTGCCTTCAAACACTGTTTCTCCAATTTAAAACTCTCAGTTCAAAACACTGCAACAGCCAGTTAGTCATGTGACTAAATTGTTCTGACCACGCCTATTTGTGTATTTGGCCATTTTAGCAGTTAACCTAGAATGCGAGCTCCTCAACGTCTGGTAATCAAAAGTCCATTGTGGATTAAATTGGAGCAGAGAGTAGCCCCTTTGTCCTGTCCAAGTACTGTCAGTTAATATACAAAAGTGTCTCTCCAGCCAAGGATCCACTGTGGTTTTTTAAACCAGTTCTTTCTTTACTCCAGTAACGGTTTAAAATTAATGTGTATGTGACGAAATTAATATTCCTCATTCTTGGCAGGTGGAGGCCTTCATGACACCATTCCTAACTCCCCTATGTACTGTCAGTATCAGACTTCTCTGTAAAGTATCTTTGAACGTTTCTTAGGTTGCTACATAAATGAAAGTGCATTATTGTTGAAGAAAAGTTTTTAAATTGTACAAACCTGCGTTGCTTCATAGTGAGATCTGTGTAAGTTTCACTTCTTCATAATCCAAATGTCTTATCATGTGATCAGACCACCCTGGCATGAATGTGTACATTCAAATAGCTGGAATCTGGAACTTGATGGGTTCATGAATGCTGCTGAATAAACAATGAGGACAATAGTTTTGGTTTCTCCTTATAACCTATCTCTATGACCAAGCTTCTGGTCATCAGTCCTGATACCTCCTTCTATGGATCAGTGTCAAAAATGTTTTTATTGATGTTGCTCTTGTTAAGTACCTTGGGACGTTTTACTACTCTACAGGCAGTATATAAATGCAACTTCTTGTTGCTGTTGTTGTTAATATTTTGTCAGTTAAACTTTGGTTCCGTTATATCAGCAGCTATCTACAATCCAGGGGTGTACACTAAATATGAAGAAGATGTAAAGGTATATCTTCCAGACCAAGCACCAAACTGAGACTGCACACAGCTGTCTTCGTGACAGTTCATGAGTTGGTCTAATTGTATTAGCAGAGAAAGTTCCTGGCCTCGATTGAGCCTTTCAGAAAATATTGAGCTTTTCTTGTTATTTATAAATAGTCAGGACTTGAGCATAAGGAGTATAGTTTTGAAGTTTGTGGAGGATATAGAACTTGGCAACATAGGAAACAATGAGAAGGGTAGCAGCAGACTTCAGGAGGACATAGACTGGTAAAATGGGTAAACATATGGCAGATGCAATTTAATGTGGATATAGATCAAATGCACTTTGGGAGAAACAACATGGAGATACAGTATAATTTAAATGGTTCTATTTTGAGGGGTTGAGAGAGTAGAGGGACTTTGGAGTGCATAATCACAAATCTTTTAAGGAGGCAGGGCCAGTTAAGAAAGTGGATGGGTTACTTGGCTTTGTGAATAGGGCATTGAATAACAGTAACAAGTTAAGATGTTACAAATCACTACTTAGGCCTCAGGTGGAGGTTTGTGTATGGCTCTGTTACACCTGCACTTCATGAAGGATGTTAAGGGGTTGGAGAGAGTACTGAGGACGTTTACCAGGATGATACCAGGGATGACCAACTTCAGTCATGTGGAGAGACTGGAGAAGCTGGAATTATTTTCTTTAGAGTAGAGAAGGCTCAAGAGAGACCTAATAAAGGTGTTCAAAATTATGAGGGATTTTGATAGAGAAAATAGGGAGAAATTATTTCCTCTGGCAAATGGCTCAATAACCAAAGGTCATAGATTTAAAATAATTGGCAAAAGAAGTAGAGGAGAAATAAGGAAAATGTAGTGAGAATCTTTTTATATTGTCTGATGCAACATAAATGAGATGCGTGGAGTTCAGGTTGTTGGAGATCTCAAGCAGGTTTACTAGCAGCTAAAAAGTATATACAGTACAGAGCTAACTATTTACAGGACTTGCCTCAAGATGTTACAGTTACAGAGGGAATCTGGCAGGTGGTCACATGACTGCATCCTGGTACTTGGCTCATTAGCATACTAAGATCTTAAAGGGACATTACTCTTAAAGGCAATCACACAACATACCCTTTTTTTCCCGAAGATAATGCCTGTATGCTAAAAGTAAGAAACACACAAAATTAAATAACATCAAAATTATTTATTTGGTATAGAGATTATGAATTTTACAAATATAGAAGCGTAGTTGTCCACATAGCGTTTCAGTGGTTAGACAACTCTTCCAGATCTGCTTATGGTATAACCTTCTGGGGATCTCATCCTTGACTGTCCTGGTTTTACAAGCAAGTTGTCAATGTATTGGCTGCAGTCCTGTTGATCTGTCACACTCCCACCATCGAAACGTGCTCCCTCAAATCCACCATGCGCAATTGGAGTTCTGCACACCTCTCTAGGTTGGCTTCAGATCCTTTTCAACACCGCTCTGCTTTATGTTGAAAGCTCATAGTAGATAGGCTCACCGCACACTCCAGACACTTCTGCAGACAGCCATGTTTTTATTGCTGGGTGTATGACCCTAACCTTTTGTCCTACGTGTAGCTGAGGTAGTTCCGCCCCTGCGTGTTGGTCATGCACCATCTTCATTCTCCCCTGTTTATCGAGCAGTGTCTCCTGCATCTTGGAGAATTTGGACAGATGACGGCTTGGTAGAGTCATCTGCACTTGTCTGCCAAACATGATCTCTGCTGGTGACGGTAAGCCCATATCCATAGGTGTAGCTCTGAGGTGGAGCATGGCAACACGGAAATCTTATTTCGTTGTCCTACACTTGAGGATAAGTGCTTTGACTGTGTGAACCATTCGCTCTGCAAGACCATTAAATCTAGGGTAATGTGGTGAGGATGTCACATGGCTTACGCCCCATTTGGTGCACATATTCTTGAAAGGTTTGCCTGTATACTGTGGCCCATTGTCAGAAATGATTTCTTCAGGTGCGCCAAATAGACTTAATATGGCACTCAATGTGTCTGCGACAACCGCACTTGAAGTGTCTTTTACCTGTTTGATAATTGGAAATTTGGAGAAATAGTCCATACCTAAGAGAAAGTCATCTTCATAGCTAACTATTTACAGGACTTGCCTCTTGGTGTTACAGTTACAGAGTGAATCTGGCAGGTGGTCACATGACTGCCTCCTGGTACTTGGCTCATTCGCATACTAAGATCTTAAAGGGACATTACTCTTCAAGGCAATCACACAACAGAAAACACTTTTTCACACAGAGGGTTGTTAAGATCTGAAATAATACCTGAAAGGCTGTTGGAAGCAGATTCTATAGAAAATTTCAAAAGGCAATTAGACACGTATTTGAAGAAAACCAATTTGCAGGGTCATTGGGTAAATAAACTGGGCTGTGGGACTAAACTAACTGGGGTGTGGGACTGGGTTGGGGACAAAGAGCTGGCACAGGCATGATGGGCCGAATGGCCCCTTTCTGTGACTTAAGATTCTATGATTTTCTGATTTATCTCTAAAAGGACTGAGTTTGCTGTTTACACATGCTATACAATTCTTGTTGACCAGTGAGAAAAGCAGTGGAGAAAAGTACATTGCAGGAAGTTTCCCTTTACAGATGCTGTATCTGAGGTACTTCTGCAGAAAAACATTGTTACCCACAGGAGAGAAGTACAATCAGCTTGAGACAAGGTGCTCTATTAGGTTAATGTCCAAAAGACAAAAGAGATGTAATATTCTCAGCAAATCAATCAAGACAAGTCTAGCCTGTCTTATCCTATGCTAAATATATATGTGAAGTATGCATGCAATAGTTTCCTTTTAACCTGTTACACCTTGACTGATGTTGCATCAGAAAACACCGCTCTTTTGAAGCTTAATTTGCATGGCCATTTTATAGCAGTGCATACTTTATACTGATGCTTAAAAATGGAACTGCTAATGTATTTGCATTTGGAAAGATAAAGCCATAAACTAACAAAATCTAGCTGCATGTTAATTTATCATTTACTCAAACAAGCTGGAATAAAGGGTGAACAATTGTGGTGCCATTCTACATGCTGTTCAAACTTCTAATATCTCAAAGATTCTCTGTTTGCAGAATAAGTCAGCAGATAATCAACAGGAACAAACTCAAATGGGAAAAATGGCCTGTAATTTGAAAGTCTTGGGCCTACAAATTGGGCCACATTGTAGCCATTTTTCAGGCAGACTACTAAGTCCCCAAAATGGTGGGCAGGAAAACGGAAGTGCATCTCCTGCCATATTGGGTAAGGATGGAAGGCTTCCATTAGGAAGTATTAAAAGTTAAAAATAACATATGCAGTGCTGGTCCTATTTTCAATTTTGGAACACCCAGGACTTTGCCCATTCCATGTTGACCTTGCTCAGCAGAACATTTTGCTAACCAGCATGAAGGCCCCAGGCCAGTGCTATTTAAAGGGACGATGATGTTTTGATGAAAGGTCATCGACCTGAAACGTTAACTCTGCTTCTCTCTCCACAGATGCTGCCAGACCTGCTGAGTATTTCCAGCACTTCCTGTTTTTATTTCTCTCATCTTTTTCATCGCTGAAAACAGAATCAGAGATTCTGGGTGGCTAATCTGTAGCTCTTGCAGCCATTTCTCTACTTGCAAAATTTCACCAAAATTGCGCCAGAATGCACTTTATGAGGTGCTGGCTTCTTTTAGTGTGTAAGATACACCCTGCTTCAGGCTCTCCCAAACAGGCTCGGAGTCAATGAAATGCGTAGCACTAGCTGCACACCTGAATCATTTTAATGAGGCCCCATCACTAATTCAACTTGCCATCAAGGACCATGTGAGCATGTGCATGCAGTAAGCAGCCTGCTTTCCCCACACCCATTTTCATATACATTAAAATTTCTAGCCAATAAATCCTTCTCTACCAATTCTGTTCCATTTGGATAAGGGAATAAATCACAGGCATGGTTTGATAACGATCCTATTTGTGACAAATTGCACCAGATGTACAAGTCAAATAAATATTAAAATTATGGGATTGTGATAAATGAAGGAAGAGTATTTAATAAGTCACCATTTTGTAATTAACAGCCTGTTATAATCCAACAGTAGGGTAATGGCTAGGTGATTACACAGTGCAAATAGAATTTAGTAATCAGGGATTCTTTCTATGATTCTATGGAAAGATTAGATTGGCTGGGGTTGTTCTCCTTGGAACAGAGAACGCTGAGGGGAGATCTGATTGAAATGTACAAAATTTTGAGTGGCCTGGATAGAGTGGAGGTGAAGGGTTTATTTAATTTAGCAGAGAGGTCAGTGACTGGGGGGCATAGATTTAAAGTGATTGGTAGAAAGATTAGAGGGGAGATGAGGAAAACAATTTTCACCCAGAGGGTGGTGGGGGTCTGTAACTCACTGCCTGAAAGGGTAGTTGAGGCAGAAGCCCTCAACTCATTCAACAGGAGTCTGGATATGCACCTTAAGTGCCGTAATCTGCAGGTCTACGGAGCAAATACTGGAAGGTGTGATTAGAATGGGTGGATCATTTTTCGGCTGGTACAGACATGATGAGCCAAGTGGTCTCTTTCTGTGCCGTAGAATTTCTATTATAAACTTTCTAATATCATGAAACAAAATAAAATTATGTCCTAGAGTAGAGAAGTAATGTTTCATTTGCATAATCTCTGTATCACGGAAATCATAAAATGTTAACAAACAAATGTATTTAACTCTGCCTTGAAGTGACAGCTATTGCAAGAATTGACATTATTGTAACATCAAATGTGAAGGAGGCAGTGTTAATGGCAAATCATTTATAAATAATAAATAAATGCAAAAAATGCTGGAAACACTCAGCAGGTCTGGCAGCATTTGTGGAGAGAGGAAAATAGATGCTAGAATTTTACAAGGCCTTTGGCAATGGGTTGGGAGATGGGAAGACTGACAAAATATCATGGGAGGGCATGTGTGGGGGTTGCCCAATGTCTTTTCACCACCATGCTATTTTCCTGTGATGGGAAAGGTGGCAGATTGGCCGCCCACCTGGAACCAAATTGAGCCGCTTAAGTGGCCAATTAAGGGTCACTTCCTGCTTCCGCGGGCATTTTGCCCAAGTCAGGGGTGGGGGGTGGGGGCCTGCTATCATATGGAGAGACCATTCAGTGAAACCTCCTTATTGGACACTCCAGGGCTCCTGGAAGGGTCCCCCGTTGGCAGTGGCTGCCCCGGTGGCAATGACACCACCTGCCCTACAGATATGCGACGCGCCCAAGCTAGCATGCATATGTGACACATACATGCAGATAGAGACAGAAAAGGGCAGAAGAAATAAAGTGGAAAAGTTTGAGGCAATATCTGAAGATGGTTTTGGTTACTGTTCATCGAGCCCGTTGTAAAGTCCTTGATTGTAGGTAGGGCTTGCTTTTTTTTGGGCCGCAGTATTCTTCTTAAGCCTTGTTCAATGTAGGAGACTTTTGTCTCTTGAAGTTCATGTGTCCTCAGTCCAGAGGCTTGTGAGAAAGAGATGGGAGTAGACAGGAGAGGCCTTCTCATTTCAGGAGCAAACAGTCTTTTTGAGTTCAAAAACTCTGTGGCTAGTTCAAAAAACCTTGGACCAGTCATGTGACCAGCTGGTTTAACCAGTCTTGGCTTTTGTGGATTGTATCACCCTAGCAGTCTCTGAATGCTCTTCCTTATACCTTCAATGTCTGGTGATCAAAATCCATTGTGGGTTGAATGTGTCAGGGCATGGTCCTTTTCTCTCCACAAGCGCTGTCTATTAGTACGCAAATGTTTCTGAGCTAAGTGTCTGGCAGCCCTTGTAACAGGCCTTCTCTTCTTTCCAGCAAGTTTAAAATCAATGTTCATATGACAAGATTAATATGCCTCATTCTGGCAGGTGAGGGCCTGCATGACAACCTGGTGACCTGGGGCCACAGCTGTGGTCATGTAGGTAGGATGGCTGTGGGTGGGGGACTCTGTGGGACGGTCCTCAAAGTGATCCTGGTATGCTGGCCCCCACCCCTCTCTTGGCGGGGAATCAGCATCCCAGCCAGCATCGGGAAATCCTGCCTCTGTCCACCTCCATTTCCACCCCATATTGGGGTGAAAATCTTGCCCAAACTTTCAGTTCGATGACCCTTCATCAGAACCAGAAAAAGTTAGAGCTGTGACAGGTTTAAAGCAAGTACAAAGGCAGGGAAAGCAGGGAGGGGAGGATAAAACAAATGATCTGTGATAGGGTAAATTGGAGTGATTCAATGACAAAAGGGATGATGGTGAAAGACAAAAGGGGATGGTAATGGGACAAGTACAGAAACTAAAGATGTGTCTAGATGAGGTGTAAATGGGAAAGCAGAATCATTTACAACAGCTGCTGTCCAAAAACAAAACCATAAAGCACAAAACAAAATGGGGGCAGAGGTTATGATCTGAAAGGGTTGAACTCATTGTTAAGTCCAGAAGGCTGTAAAGTGCCTCGTCGAAAGGTGACGTATTGTTACTGGAGCTTACATCGAGCTGTATTGGAACAGTGTAACAGGCCAAGAGGAGAGTGGGAGTGGAACAGAGAATTAAAATGACAGATGACTGGAAGTTCAGAATCACGCTCACAAACTGAATTAAGGTGTTCTGCACAGCCATAACCCAATCTGCATTGAGTCTTCCCAATGTAGAGGAGATTACATCGTGAGCAGTGAATACAGTATACCAAACTGAAATAAGTGCACGTAAATTGCTGTCTCTCCTGGAAGGAGTGTTTGGGGCCTTGGATGGTAAGGAGAAAGGAGATTAAAAGGCAGATGTTGAATCTCCTGCACTTGCATGGGTAGGTGCTCTGCGAAGGGAAATGAATGATAGAGGAGTGGACCAGAGTGTTGCAGAGGAAACAGTCCCTTCAGGATGCTGAAAGGGAAGGGGAAGATGTGTTTAGTGATAGCCGAAATGATGGAGTATGATCCATTGAATGTGAAGGCTGAAGGGGTGGAAGGTGAAGACAAGGGGAACCCTGTTATGGCTGTTTGAGGGGGGCAAAAGAGGTGAAAGCAGAAGTGTAGGAAATGAAACAGGCACAGTCAAGGGCCCTGTCAACTATGCTGGGAGAGGGTCCTTGGTTGAGGAAAAGGGATGACGTATCAGAAGCACTGGCATGGAAGGTTGCATTGTCAGACAGATGTGAAGGAGACAGAAAAACTGGGAGAATGGAATGCAGTCCTTACAGGAAGCAGGGTGTGAGGAAATGTGGTTGTGGGAGTCAGTGGACTTAGAGTGAATACCAGTTAATAGCCTATTCTCAGCAATGGGGATAGAGAAGTCAAGAAAGGGAAGGGAAGAATGGAAGAGGGATTATGTTCCACAGATGCTGCCAGACCTGCTCAGTATTTCCAGCACTTCCTGTTCTTATTTCAGATTTCTAGCATCCACAGTATTCTGCATCTGCCCATATAAAATAATGGTCAGTTGGATGAATTACTCAAGGTTCCGTAATCCCATATTGATTAAATCCCAAAGTAGTATCCCGTACATTGTTCAATTTAGTCCCTGACTAGAATTCTGTTGATGTAAATAGATGGGTCTGGCTGTCACAGTAATCAAGTGCACAAAATGCAGAATTATTGGTTCACACCACTTTGATTGGCAGTGACAGCTGCGGTTTGGTGATTGCACTGTCGTCACTGAGTCAGAAAGTTGTGAGTTCAAGATCTCCTCCACTGATTAGACCACACAATCTAGGCTGACACTTCAGTGCAGTACTGAGGTAGCGCTGCACTGTTGAAGGTATCATTTTTGAGATGTGACATTAAACAATTAGAAGAATTTTAAATGTAATGTGCACCATATAATCTCAAACCAGTCCCTCGTACATTCAGGGTCATTGCAGAAAACTGCTCACATGTGGCACAAATTGGCAGTCTTCAATCATAAGTAAGAGATCTTAAAGTTGAACAGTTTGGGATTTTTTTTTGCAACAAACAATAATGTGAAGTTGAGGCTATGGCATAACAGTGAAGTTCCTGCCTTTGTTCTTTTTTTAACTAAAAAATAGCATTTTAGAGAAACCACTAACAGACTGTTCTGTCTTCAATGTTTCTCTGAGAACTTCTAATGAACATTATTTGTGAATGGTTTGAAGTAAAAGCTTGCTAAAGCCTTGAAACTTGAACAACTTTGGTGGTCTGTGAAAAAGGAGTATTTATACGAGGTCAGACTTGACATTCGTTAGTTTAAGAAACTCAGGGTGGGGATGCTGTTTCCCCAGATACTTCAGATGCTAAATAGCCTCTGAGGTGACTTGGATGGGGTCTTAAGCTGCAACACTGGTTTAGACATCATTTAGCACAAGACACCATCTTGGTAATGGAATTGAAACGCACACCATGAACGACTCATTAGGGGGCCGATAGACAATTAACTTGCCTGCTGGTGCCCATTAAAGAGGATGTACAGCACTTTGGTGGATAACGCTTCAATTAACGACCTCTCCTAACAGCGACTAGCTAAAAGGGAATCAACGAGTCGCTGCAGAGGATTTTGAGTGCGACTTCAAACTATGCTCAGCTTCGACAGTTCAATTGCTGGTGGAGATTGATTGATGACATTACGTTTGAACAGAACTTCTGAGACATATCGGGAGACTTTCTGGGACACTTTGCCAAGTCTTCACCAACACTGCGTCAGTATTTTCCTCAGATATCAGTAATAAAAGATGAGAGGTGCTGCTCTATCTTATTTGACATAAGAGTTCCCAGGAGAAAGGCAGTAATTGGTCATGGGCATCTTGATTGAGGTCCCCCTTGCTCTGCATGAGGAATTGGAGGAGATGAGGCCAGGCAGAGCAACACGAGCTGCTGCAGGAGAGAGGAGAGCGAGGAAGGCTCTGAGCAGGAGGCACTATCCATCCAGGGCTTTCAGAGAGCATTACTCCTATATTTACATGACCAAGACCAGTGCATGAGGAGGCTGTGCTTTACCAAAGTGGTCATCGTAGAGATCTGTGGCCTCGTGGACAAAGACTCAGAATTTGCAGCACAGCCAGGACTGCATTGCCTGTAGCAGTCAAGGTCACAGAATTAATTTTACTGCTACTGGAACCTTCCAAACAGCCACAGATGATATAAGTTACATGTCACAATCCTCTGTGCACATAAGGGAGGTCTCTGCAGCTCTATACACAAATATTATCATTCTATTTGCCAAAGAAGACCAGAGGCAGAGAACTCTAGGATTCAACAGGATTGTGGGATTCCCCATGATTGAGGGAACCATTACCCGTACACCTGTGGTCATGCAAGACCCTTATTTAAATTTGGAGGTGTTCTCGTTCCATTCCCTCAATGTGAAGTTCGTGTGCAACCACTGACAGCCCATTATGGAGGTGAATGCCTGCTATCCAGGGAGCTGCCACAACGTGTTTACATTGAGTCAGTTATCCAACCCACAGATCTATCAGTCTTAACACAATGTACATGGCTGACTTCTAGATAACAAGGGACACCCTTTGATGCAATGGCTCATGAGTCCCCTGAGAAAGCACCAGACAGCTGTCCTGCAGTACTCGGCTGAGAAAGTCTCCAGAGTTGTGGTTATTTGTTGCATCCTCCACAAACTGTCAACCGTTACCAGCAGCAATTGTGTCAGAGGGTCAAGCTCAGGAACCACAAGAAGTGGAGGAGGAGGAGAAAGAGGAGGAGGAGAAAGAGGAGGAGGAGAAGGAAGAGAAAGTGACTGGGGCGGACCAGAATGTTCCAGGTCGACGGCCTGCATCAGGGAAGCATTCTCCCCATTATCTAATTGAGAGACATGCTCCACCTTCAGATTTCGAGAACTTGCTGCCACATGATTTATTTTCCATGACTGTTGATCCATCAGAAAGTCCATCATCTGCACTCAATCTTTTCAACCCCTTCCCCATGAAGATCACAATTAAAAAAGAGCAGCAATTACCATAATCAATCTTTATCTGCAGCACATTCAAACAATGGAAATATCACACAATTAACAAATATTAAACAATTCACTCTGGTAATTACTCTTATTGACTATCGATAGGTGCTCATGCACAATTTCATGCTTCTACAAAGTGAAACCTCTGTAGCAGCAGCAGTTGAGGTGGATGCTGAGAATCTGAAGAGAGCAGTTCAAATGTCCTCCTGGGACAGCCTCACGAGGCAGTGGGCTATAATGTCCCGGTCTCAGATGGCACCATCTCAGCATGGTCTTCAGCAGACTGGGCCACCTGGCTGACAGGCGACAGTAAGGGCAATGGTAGAGTGAAGGGAGAGGGAACAGTAACGCTGACATCTAATGAGAGACCAGTAGGTTCCTGCTCTATGATTCCCATGAAAATGCCTTGGGGCCTCTGTTCAGCCAGTCCAGTGAACTGGTGAATGACAGATCTCTGATTATTGGAGACCGTCTGCAAGCCCCTTTCAACTGAAGAGCTTAGCATCATCCTGGCAACTGCCTGAGCTTCCATTGCAGAGGTTTGGCATTCCATGAATGATGCAATGACTGTAACGGAAGCTGTAACCTCAGTCATCAGATGCTGCATGATGTCAGGTTCCATACATCACTGGCTGGAATTGACCAAACCTCTCCATGTGGATTCTAGGCTCAGCCTTGAGCCATGGAACAAAGTGGAATCCTCCATTCCTGCTCCCCACCCCACCCCCCCCACCCCCTCAACAACCCTGCCACAAGCCATAAACTTTCAGGTAGGCTGCCATTGCACCAAGCATTCAGTTTGTCACACCCATCAGCCTTCTTCTGAAGCTTGGCCTTGCAAGTTCCTCAGCTGACTCCGCTACAACAGAACTAGTATGCAATCTTGCACCCCACTCCACCCAGGAAGTTACCTCCTGTAGTGTCCATTTCACTCCACGTGGCTGCTGCCCACCAGTGCCTTGTGCATCCCACTGCGATTATCCCTCTTTTAACCTAGCCTCTAAGTTACGGGTAGGGCCAGTCTTTGAGCCGGTGCCTGCAACAGTGGTAGCCACTGACATAGTGCATTCTTCCTCACTCTCCACCTTCTCCCCCTCTTCATGGGGGGTGAGGTGGCTGTTTTGCATCCTGCACTTGCTTTGGGGGAGGGGGTGAGGTGGATCTAGCTCCTGGGAGGCTGCAATGATAAAGCTGGAAGGGCCAGGTTGCAGTGTGTGTGACCATAATAGGAGGATATGTGTGATGAGACCATGTGGAGCTTGTGACTAAGTATAACTTTGGGGATAAGATATCAGGAATAGTTGTGCATCTGTAAGGAAGCTGGAATGGCTTGTCATGCTAGCCCCCCCACCTGCCAAGAATAAGGCACATTGATTTTGTTATGAACATTGATTTTAAATTGTTACTGGAGTGAGGGCAGGACTTGTTGAACAGATCAGCCGTGGCTGGAAAATACATTTGCATATTAACAGATGTTTGGAAGGACAAAGCAGCTATTCCCTGACATTCAACCCACAATGAACTTTTGATCACCAGATGTTGAAGATGGGCGAGCTCACATTCCAGGTTGACTGCTAAGATGGCCGAATACACAAACGGATATGGTCAAACCAGCTAGTCACATGACTAACCCGTTGGACAACCTGAGGTTTTTGAATTTGTACAACAGTTAGGGAGAGTGTCTATTTGTTCCTGCACTGAGAAGATCTCTCTCCTGTTTGCTCCCATCTCTTTCTCACAAGCCTCTGAATCCACTGAAGACACATGAACCCCAAGAGAGAAAAGTCTCCTACAGCGAACAAGGTTTGAGAAGAATACTGGGCCCCAACAAAAAGCAAAATCTACCTACAATCAAGGACTCTACAGTGAGCTCGAAGGACCATAACAACTCTTCAGATATTGCCTCAAACTGTTCCACTTTATTTTTCTTCTGCTCTTTCCTGCCTCTATTTGCATGTGTGTATCATTTATGCATGCTAGCGTGGGGTGCGGCGTGTATCCGTAGGTGTTAACCAAATTAGAGTTTAAGTTTTATAAATTTCAATTTTTCTTCTTTAAACCTGAGAAAGCCTGTTTGTGCTGGTTTCTTTGCCTTATAATTGGAAAGCGGTGAACAAGGATTCACCAAGGAGGAGCTAAAAAACATGGTGTATTTAAAATAAAAACAAATTACAGTAAGACCAGTTGAAGGCTGAAAGGGAACCTTAGACCTCTTTCTCACCTGGTCATAACAGGCCACGTACCTCTAGGCAATATGCCCCCTGCTCCATCTCTGGCCATGTCGTCTCCCACTCCCCTCCAAATCACAGCCAACACAGCCTCCTCAAGGGGAGTGATATCATTGTTATGACCAGGTGAGAAAGGTGTCTAGGGGTCTTTTACCATCTTCACCTAGTCTAATTGTAACAGGGTTTGATTTTTAAACACATTGTGTTTTGAGCTTCTCTTTGGTGAATCCTTGTTCACCACATTCCAATTATAAGGCAAAAAAATGAGCATACCAGGTTTTCTTAGGTTTAAAGAAGAAAAGTGAAATTTATTATACTTATTTAAACTCTAATTCTATTCATGCCTATGGATACACGACGCGCTCACGCGATGCACACATGCAAATAGGGATGGAAAAGAACAGAAGAAAAATAAATTAGAGAGGTTTGAGGCAGTCTCTGAAGGGGATTTGTTGTTACTGTTTCTGTGTTTCCAGCTCACCATAGAGTCTTTGATTATAGACAGCTCTTACTTTTCGTCAGGGCCTAGTATTCTTCTTAAACCTCGTTCATGTGGAGATTTTTCTGTCTTTAAGTTCACATGTCTTCAATGGGTCTTCCGTTCCATGAGAAAGAGATGGGAGTAGACAGGAGAGAGGTGTTCTCAGTCCAGGAGCAAACAGCTTTCTGATTTTCAAACACTCTGTGGCAAGTTCAAAATTCAAACAGCCATTTAATCATGTGACTAAACTGGCCTAACCAGGTCTTCTACGTATTGGAGAAGCAGGGATTGGGTCCTTTGTTCCAATACTGTCTGCCAGCATGCAAATGTCTTTCCAGTCAGGGACTTGGCAATTCCTTGTGTAAGGCCATCTTTTCTTCCCAGCCACAATTTTAAGTTTTAATGTTCATGTGGCAAAATAATGCGTGCCTCAGTCTTGGCAGATGCGGACCTGCATGACATCATGCAGGCATGGTTGTCCTCCCTCAGTCAGGTCCTGCTGCCACCAGTCATGTGCTAGCTTAGTCTGAAAGAGAAAGAGTAGTGATTGTGAATGAATGTATTAACAGGTGGTTTTGTGTGTGTGTGTGTATATATATATATATATATGTGTGTGAGATGCCTCACATTGTTGAAGAGCTGTGAGATGTGTCTGAGGTGTGAGTAGGGCCTGTCAAGGATGAAATAGTGTGATTTGTGTGAATGTCAGTATAGAGTTAGATGGTAGAGGAAGTGAGTTGAGGTTGTGATGCTGGTGGAGGTGCAGATATTGAGAAGTGTATTTGTGAGATGGAAGCTTACCTTGACCACTTGTGTCAAGTCATTTAATTTCTTGCAGCATGGAGTTATGTCATGAGGCCAGGGCTTCTGGCTGATACCTTTGGGAAACCTCCTCCCACAGTGCCGTGTTAGCTGCCTCTGTTGCCTCCTTCCACCCTACCCTCCCACCCCCCCCCCCCCCCCACCCCCCACAAACCTGCACGTATAGAACATCCCTCTTCCTCTCTACTTCCTCCTTTGGGACCTCCAGTGCTATGTCTGAGAACCTGAGAACCTTCTCTCTCAGTCCCTGAGTCATCCTTCGGTGTTGACTTCTCTTGCAGCCAGTGTACTTCACACCTTCAGTGGAAGCGGGTGCATGTAAGTTACATATACAGCTCCAGAAAAATTGCATCTAATCAGCGCTTGAGTGCTAAACTTGTAGGTGTTGGTTTCTGCATCTGCATATACGTTTAAATCATGATAATCATCAACTAGCCTGAAAATTGTGTGCTAAACTCAGACTTTAAACAGGCATTTCTTATTAGCACAGCACCCATTTTGTGCCTGTTTTCACCCTTTCATCAAAAATAACCCCCTTGATGATTTGTAATATCTGGTCAGCAGTTAGAAGTGTATACAGAGTGGTTTTCTGCCAACAATATGGATGCAATGCTATTGCTGGGTTTCTCTTTATGAAGGAGGGGTGCATTCTTGTGATTTTTGGTCCATTGCAATTAATTGAAAAAAAATCAGAGCAATTGACCCTCAGTTTTCTGATAAGCTGTCAACAGCACGCTAAGTCCCATCGAGTCTCCCAAGATTTTGACCATTATCTGCACTGAAGCTTCAATGTAGTAGCACAGAGGGTGTGCTGTCTTGTTGGAGATTCCATCTTTTTCTTGAGGCATTAACCTGGGTCAGTCAGTCTGCTGCAATGGATGTAAGAAAAATACCCTGCCACAATTCGAGGAAGAGCAGGGAGTTTCCTGGTGTCCTTCCACAATTCCTGCCTCAATGAACACCATTGAAAACAGATTATCTGGTCATTGATTGATCTGCTACGATCACAAGCTGACTGCCATGTTTGCCTAAAAACAAAAATGAAAGCACTCAAAAAGCAATCCATTCATTGTAAAGCACTTTGGAACATCTTTACGTTGTGAAAAGTAATACATATACTCAAGAACTCTGTTTTCCCAGCCCTTTGGTGATTGGCTGGGAGGCAGGATGGTTGGCAATATGGAAGGGGAAGGCATCAGGAGGGGAGCCCGATGTCTTCCCGCTACCATGGCATATTTCCAGCAGCGGGAACCTCAGTGGCATGGCCACCCACCAGGCAGCCAACTGAGACAATTAATTGCCCAATTAAGGTCCACCACCTGCCCCTACCAGCATTTCATTGGCGTCAGGAGGGGGGCTACCACATGGGAACACCGCCAAGTAAACCCTGGCAGACCCCAGTGGGTTCCTGAGGAGCTCTCCTTGATGGGCGCTCCATGGCCCACGGAGGGGCCCGCCAGCGGCAATGGCAGGTGCCGGCCCTGGAATAAGGACCCATGACCCCCCCGATTGCCAAGACCTGCTGGGTTATAGTCGGTTAGTACATGACTATTAGGGTACCTATATAAATAGCTGGGTTATAATGTCCCAACAACTGGCAGACTAAAGAGTAAAAATTAAGTGTTAATAATAAGGAAGAAGTGAGTGGCCGGTGAGTTTTTTTTTTGAGTAAGGTTTATTTTAACTCGTGAACTGTATTGATTTTTAGTCGGATTTATCAGTACTAGTAAGGTTTTATTAATAATTCGAAGGTGTTGTAGTATTGGTGAGGTTTTTTTTAGCAGTAACAAAGAGTCAACTAATAAATAAAGGAATGGCAGGGGTGCTTCAACCTCAAGAGTGCACCTCCTGTACTATATGGGAGCTCCAGGATACTTCCCCTTTCCTGGAGAACCATTTGTGCAGGAAGTGTTGTCAATTGCGGCAGCTTGAGCTCCGGGTTTTGGAACTTGAGCGGCAGCTGGCGACACTGCAGTGCATTCATGATGATGAGATCTATGTGGATAGCACGTTTATAGATGTGGTCACCCCACAGCTTAAGAGTATGCAGAGAGAGAGGGAATGGGTGACCACCAGGCAGTCAAAAAGAATAAGGCAGGTAGTGCAGAAGACCCCTGAGTGCATCTCACTCTCCAACAGGTATTCAGTTCTGAATACTGAGGAAAGTGATGCTTCACCTGGGGAGTGCAGCCAGAGCCAAGTCCATGGCATCACAGGTGGCTCAGCTGCACAGTGGGGTACAGAGAAGACTAGAAGAGCCATAGTGATAGGTGATTTAATAATCAAGGGAACAGACAGGCGTTTCTGTGGCCACAGACATGAATCCAGGATGGTGTGTTGCCTCTCTGGTGCTAGGGTTAAGGATGTCACTGAGCAGCTGCACAGCATCCTGAAGGGGGAGGATGAACAGCTAGCAGTCATGGTCCACATCAGAACCAATGACATAGATAGAAAGAGGGATGTGGTCCTGCAGTCAGGAAGCTAGGTAAGAAATTAGCAAGCAGAACCTCAAAAATAGTAATCTCCCTATTACTCCCAGTGCCAAACGCACGTGAGTATAGAAATAGAAGGATAAGACAAATGAATGCTTAGCTGGAAAGATGGTGCAGGAGGGAGGGCTTTAGATTCCTGGGATATTGGGCCTGGCTCCGGGGGAGATGGGACTTGTACAGGCTGGATGGGTAGCACCTGAACAGAGCTGGGACTGAGTTCCTCGCGGGACATTTTGCCAGAGCTGTTGGGGAGGGTTTAAACTAGTTTGGCAGGGGGATGGGGACCTGAGGGTAGACTCAGTTGGGACAAAATCAGAAATGAAAATTGAAGGCAGAAAATTAATGAATGAGTCTGGACGACAGAGGAAACGAGTGTTAGAAAATCAAAAAAGGAGTTTGGCAGCGCAAAGAGTATAGCGAATAAAGCAGGTGAGCTGAGGGAACAGATGGATACATGGCTGTATGATATCATAGCTGTTACAGAAACATGGCTTAAGGAGGGACAGGAATGGCTGCTCAACGGTCCTGGTTACAGGGTTTTCAGACGCGATAGGAGGGGGGTAAGAAAGGAGGGGGTGTGGCAATTTTGGTCAAGGAAACTATTAGAGCTGTGAGGAGGGATGATATGTTGGAAGGTTCATCAAATGAGACCATATGGATTGAGCTAAGGAACAAAAAAGGGGCAATCGCACTGCTGGGAGTGTTCTATCGACCCCCAAACAGTCTGAGGAAGATAGAAGAGCAGATAGGTAGGCAAATCTCTGAGAAGTGCAAGAACAATTGGGCTGTAATAGCAGGTGATTTTAACTACCCCAATATTAACTGGGATAGTTTTAGTGTGAAAGGAATTGAGGGAGTAGAATTCTTTAGGTGCATTCAGGAGAACCTTTGTGGTCAGTATGTAGCAAGTCCAACAAGAGAGGGCGCAGTCTTAGACTTAGTTTTAGGAAATGATGGGCAGGTGGAAGGAGTGGCAGTGGGAGAGCATTTTGGTGGTAGTGATCATAATTCAGTCAGTTTTAACATAATTATGGATAAGGACAGAGATAGAACAGGAATTAGAGTTCTCAACTGGGGCAAGGCCAATTTTATTAAACTGAGGAGTGATATACCAACAGTGAACTGGAAACAGCTACTTGAAGGTAAATCAGAGTCAGAGCAGTGGGAGGCATTCAAAGGGGAGATTCACGGGGTTCAGAGTAAACATGTTCCCACCAAGAAAAAGTGTGAGAAGGCCAAATCTAGAGCCCCATGGATGTCAAGGAGCCTATAGGGTAAGATAAAGCAGAAAAGGAAAGCTTATGTCCATCACCGAGAACTCAATACTACAGAAAGCTGAGAGGGGTATAGAAAGTGGAGGGGTGAAATCAAAAAGAAAATTAGGAAAGCAAAGAGAGGGCATGAAAGAATATTGGCAAGCAAAATCAAGGTGAACCCAAAGATGTTTTATCAACACATTAAGAGTAAGAGGATAACTAAGTAGGGCCCATAAAAGATCAAAAAGGTAACCTGTGTGTAGGGGCAGAAGATGTTGGTATGGTTCTTAATGAATACTTTGCATATGTCTTCACAAAAGAGGGGATGATACATATATTGTTAAGGAGGAGGAGTGTAAAGTATTGGATCTGATAAACATAGGGAGAGAGGAAGTATTAATGGGATTAGCATCCTTGAAAGTTGATCAGCCATCAGGGCCAGATGAAATGTACCCTTGGCTGATAAAAGAAGCAAGAGAGGAAATAGCAGAAGGTCTGACCATCATTTTCCAGTCCTCACTGGATACAGGTGGATTGGAGAACTGCTAACGTTGTACCTCTGTTTAAAATGGGAGCAAAGGACAGACTGAATAATTACAGGCCAGTCAGTCTAATTTCAGTAGTGGGCAAACTATTGGAATCTATTCTGAGAGACAGGATAGATTGGCACTTAGAATGGCACAAGTTAATCAAGGATAGTCAGCATGGATTTGTTAAGGGAAGATCTTGTTTGACCAACTTTTGATTGAATTTTTTGAAGAAGTAACAAGGAAGATAGATGAGGGTAGTGCAGTTGATGTGGTCTACATGGATTTTAGCAAGACTTTTGACAAGGTCTCACATGGCAGACAGGTTAAAAAAATAAAATCCCATGGGATCCAGGGAAATGCAGCAAGGATACAAAATTGGCTCAGTGGCAGGAAACAAAGGGTAATTGTTGACGGCTGTTTTAGCAACTGGAGGGCTGTTTCCAGTGGCGTTCCGCAGGGCTCAGCACTGGGCCCCCTGCTTTTTGTGGTATATATTAACCATTTGGACGTCAATGTAGGGGACATGATCAAGAAGTTTGCAAACGACACAAAGATTGGCCTTGTGGTAGATAGCGAGGAGGATAGCTGTAGGCTGCAGGAAGATATTGATGGTCTGGCCAGATGGGCAGAAAAGTGGTAAATGGAATTCAACTTGGAGAAGTGTGAGGTGATGGGAAAATACTGAGAAGTGTAGAGGAAGTGAGGGACCTTGAGTGAATGTCCACAGATCCCTGAAGGTAGCGGGACAGGTCGATAAGGTGGTTAAGAAGGCATATGGAATCCTTTCCTCTATTAGCCCAGGTATAGAATATAAGAGCAAGGAGGTTAGGCTGGAACTGTATAACTCATTGATTAGGCCACAGCTTGAGTACTGTGTGCAGTTCTGTTCACCTCATTACAGAAAGGATGAAATTGCACTGGAGAGGGTACAGAAGAGATTTATGAGGATGTTTCCAGAACTGGAAAAATGCAGCTCTGAGGAAAGATTGGATTGGCTGGGTTTGTTCTCCTTGGAACAGAGAAGGCTGAGGGGAGATCTGATTGAAATGTACAAGATTTTGAGGGGCCTGGATAGAGTGGAGCTGAAGGGTCTATTCACCTTAGCAGAGAGGTCAGTGACAAGGGGGTATAAATTTAAAGTGATTGGTAGAAAAATTAGAGGGAAGATGAGGGAAAACTTTTTCACCCAGAGGGTGGTGGGGGTCTTGAACTTATTACCTGAAAGGGTAGTTGAGGCAGAAACCCTCAACCCATTCAAAAGGAGTGTGGATATGCACCTCAAGTGCCGTAATCTGCAGGTCTACAGACCAAATGCTGGAAGGTGTGATTAGAATAGGTGGATCATTTTTCGGCCGTAACAGACACGATGAGCCAAGTGGCCTTTTTCTGTGCCTTAAACTTGCTATGATTCTGTCTAGGCCTGTCTAGCCCTCCAAACGTCCTCCAAAAAATCACCCATCTTCGAGAGCGCCTCAGCATTGAGGCACCCTTTTCCTTTCTGATGCAGCCTCAGTAGTGGCCATTACTAGGTGGTACTGCCAAGGCTGCTGAGCTACCGACCCTCTGATTGGGTCAGCAGCTCTGGGGGATGGGCCACTGTCCTCAATTGGACGGCAGCCCTAGCAGCGGCCTGTTAATTGGCCGCCACCAACAAAATGCCGCTCCAGGGTCTTGCCGCCCGCCAGAGGGGGGGCGGCTCCCGCTTTCGGCCTTGGTGGCAGCACTTGACCTTCAGAAAAATCAAGCAGCCCCGATTTTTTACACTTAGTGTACTTATCAAGGTACATATAGGGGGTGATTTTCCAACTTTGCGCTCCTGGCAGGAAGTTGTGCCGCACCCCACCACCATACCTTTCAAGAATGCATATTGGTCATTTCTGTAAATCATAAACACAATTTTCTGACCAAAGGATAGGAAAGTTATTTACAAAAAAGTGTTCAAATTTTCTAGATCTGTTCTCTATGACCAAGGCTCCCCACTGGGAACAAAAAGTTGCAAAATTACACTGTAGCATAGGCTGTGGTGCAGAAAATAACTGAAAAATATAAAGCAGTTTTACAAAGCTGGAGCTGTATATAGAGTGCTATATCAACGCACAAGCAAAATTCCACAGATGCTGTAATCTGAAATAAAAAGAGAAGGTGCTGGAAATACTCAGCAGGTCTGACAGCATCTGTGGAGAGAGAAACAGAGTTAATGGGCTGGATTTTGCCAGCCCTCTGGAGAGGGCCTGGGATCTGGCAAGCTAGTAAAATCATGGCGGAAAGCATTGGGAGGGGAGCTCAATGTCTTTCCGCCACCACAGCATATTACCAGCAACATGCTCCTCAGCGGGCAGCCGGTCATACCAATAAAGTGCCCAAATAAGGGCCACCGCTCATTTGAAGGTGGGGAGATCACCAGGTAAACCCTGGCAGCCTTGTAGTGGGTTCCTGGGGGGTGGGTGGGGGGCCTCCATTATGGCCGCTCCATGGCCCACAAAGGGACCCAGGTGGCATTGGCAACATCGATGGAAGGTTAAGGCTGCAGTGCTGCTGGCCATCTGATTGGACTGGCAGCTCCGAGAGGCAGGTCACCATCCTCAATTTGATGGCAGTCCCAGCAGCAGCCTCTTAATTGGCCACCGCTGGTAAAATGCTGCCCAGTGTCCTGCGTCCTGCTTGTGCAGAGTCGGGTCCCCTTTTCGGTCCCACCAGCAGGACATCTTACCTGGTGGAAATATTCAGCCCAGAATTAACGTTTCACCTCTGTGATCTTTCATCTGTTTCTGTCTCTTCACAGATACTGCCAGACCTGCTAAGTATTTCCAGCATTTTCTGTGGAGTGCTGCATTGATGGTTCGGGAAGGGAAAAGCCCTTCCATTTCTCATTACTGTTCAGCACCTCCTGCTGAAACAGTATACATTTGTCTGGCAAATGAGCTCAGGATGAGGCTGGGCTGTGACAGTCCCCACATATGATCAGACAAGAAGGATATTCAGATAGGATTAGATAAAGTACGGTGGGAGGACGGTTGTGTGGAGCATGAGCACAGCACTGAACAGTTGAGCTGAATGGTTGGTTTTTGTGCAGTAAATTGTATGCAATTCTATGTAATTGCTCAATAATTTTTGGAAGGGAAAACCTAATTTTCTTCAGACCTATACTGATTTATTTACACACCAATCTTTACAAAATTTGTTATGTTGCATCTTGTCAAATACAATTAGTACTGGAGATTTTTTGGAGGCTCTGAAATGTCCTTGGAATAGGGAAGCTGTTTCATTACAATCTCTGCACAGATGTTTAGCTCTTCCACTTATCTCAATCAACTTGTTTTGAATTTGAGATCTTAGTGGTTACATCTTTGTTGTTTATCAACTTAATTTGTCTTTGACATTGCCCAGTTTCTAAATTCCAATATCCATTTGCTAGCATGTACACATCCACAGACTGGATCCCACCCACATCCAATATCTAAGATTTATTTCCAAATACGATAATGTTAAAAATTATCATTAGCTAATGGGTAGTATTCTCTTTTATCAACACATTATGAGAATGCATCTTTAAACCTCTGAATACTAATATGCTCATTCAAGTTGGCCAAACCTATGTTTTCACCATAAAACAAAGCTCTCCTGATGGCCTGGTAGGTAAATTGAATTGTACTAAGCCACATCAGAAGATACCAGACTCAACTTCCAGTATGTGCTGAGTTAGCTGATCTCGGCCACAGCACAGCAGGGGTTCCACCATTGGCCTAGGTGCTATCCAGTTATTCTTGCTGGCAAGTGCGTGTGTTTGTGTGTGTGGTGATCAAATATACACAGCAACAGGCTCTTCCAAATTGCCCTCCAGGATAAAATGATCTGGCAACATCTACTGTGTAAAATCAGTCAGACATGAAGAATAGCCACCTGGTTACCAGATGTCTCTTACCTAGCAACCTCGAGGTCATGAGTACAAATCCCACCATGGCAAGTTGTGAAATCAAATTCAATAAATCTGATCATTTATGGCTAGTGCCAGAATAACAGCAGGATTATTGCAAAACTTCCATCAGTTCGCTAATGTCCTTCAGGGAAGAGAATGTATCACTCCAACGTGTTATTCAAGTCGCACATGATGTGGTTGACTATTGATGCCTCAGTGCAACTAGCGATAGGCAATAAATACTGCTTTACCATTTAAAGAATGGTGCTGATGCATTAACTTTCTGTATTATAAGCATAACATTTTGAGGCCTACTGTGCTCAATGTGCTTAGCACAAAATGGCTGTTCAGCATATAGAATGCTGGAAGCCTGTGGTAACAAGGTTTGCCATGCTATTTAAAGCCCAGAAGCAATTTCACACTACTCATGTCCTGGACAACCACATGGGCAGTAAGTGTCGTCAGCAGGAGTAGCTTGAGCTCCAGGTGGCGGAGCTTAAGTGGTAGGTGGCATCACTGCAGTGCATCTGCGAGGTTACCCCTTAAATAATCTGTCAACAACATTTTCCTCTATTGAGTTGAATATTGGAAGGAACCAATGTGCTAGTAGTTGAAATTGGCTTCAAAATTCGGCTCTGTAGCACCACTGGCATTGGCGCTACAGGAGCCCACAGGTGCTGAAAAAGATGGCTTGGAAGGGCACTAGCGTGTGCCTGCTATACATGTGCCAGAAGTATGCAGAGTGGGAAAACTGTAACATCAATCAGCATGTAATGGCTGATTTGGCACCTGACCTGCCATTTTAGACCTTGCAGGTTCTGTCAATGCACTCTCTTAGACGATCTCAGCCAAACATGTATTTAAATGGATCAGAATGGGACTTTCAGGTGAGGTGCTTTCTTTTGCTGCTGCTGAGTTAATGGAAGTACTGTGTACCGTGTTGTGGGAGGAGCTCACACATGGCAATACTACCCATTAGCATGGGAGGAGCCCACACAAGTTGTTGGAGTCAGTAGGGAGTGGTGTTGGACTTCTTCAAGGTGTTTGTGGAGTGTGTTGGCCTCTGAGCAGAAAGCCTGTTCTCAGTCGTGGGGACTTTAGTTGCAGTCCCTCTTGGCCATGGAGCAGAGAGGGGAAACTGTGTGCAGAGGAAAGAGGAGGAGGGCTCGCGATAGAAATCTGTACCCACCTAGGGTCTTCGGGGAGCACTTCTCCTACCTCCACCTCAGCCAGGAGCAGTGTCTGAGATGGCTACAATTCACCAAGGAGTTGGTTACTGCGGCACCTTCTTCAATCATACCTGAAGCCGCAGAGGAGGGTGAGGACAGCACTACCAGTGACTGTCAAGATCATCACAGCCCTCAACTTCTATGCCTCAGGACCCTTCCACGCTGGAGCTGACAACATCACCAACATGTCTCAGTTCAGCATGCTTCGCTGCATCAGGAGTGTTACAGAGGCCCTGCACCTAAGGAGAGGGGACTTCATTGTCTTCTCTCTAACCAGACAGAAGCAGAAGAATGAGCACGAGGCTTTTCCAGGGCAGCAGGATTCCTAAAGATCCAAGGAACCATCAGCTGCATGCACGTGGCATTGTGGGTGACACATCGCAACCTGAACCACAAAGGGCTCCACTCCCTTAATATGCAGTTGATGTGCAAGCATGCACAGAGCATCATGTCAGATGATGCCTGCTATCCTGGCAGCAGCCACAATACTTTTATCCTGCGCCACTCAACTATTCCTACCTTATTCAAACCAACACAACGAACCTGAGAGTGGCTATTTGGTGAGAAGGACTACGCACCCTACATGCGGCTCATGACTCTCCTCCACCACCTGTCGACAATGTGCAAATCATGAGAGCCATGCTGCTAACAGGAATGTCATGGAGCAAACCATCAGCGTTCTAAAACAACGGTTTCACTACCTGGACCACTTAGGTGAGCTCTACAATACTCGCCAGAGCGTGTCTCCAAATTTGTGGTGACTTGCTGCATTCTATACAATCTGGCTTTCATGAGGCTACAGCCTTTGTTATCAGACTTTCGGCAAACCCCTCAGGAGGTGGAAGTCGAGGAGCAGGAGGAAGGGAGGAGGCATCCAGAACACCATCACTCTGGAGGGCTTCCTGTGAGCAACTAATCAGACTTTGGCTCCTCTAGAAAATATCCCCACATCACCATCGCTCCAGAATTCCTCAACTTTCCATCACTCTGCTATGGACCATCACAGTGTCCTCTTATTCAGCAGCTGTTAGCACTCAACATCCCATCTATAACAAAAGCAAAATACTGCAGAGGCTGGAAATTTAAAATAAAAACAGAAAATGTTGGAAGCACTCAGCAGACCAGGAGGCATCTGTGGAAGGAGAAACACAGTTAACATTTCAGTTTGATGACCTTTCATCAGAACTGGTGATCAGAAAAGGTCATCAATCTGAAATAATAACTTTGTTTCTCTCTCCACAGTTGATGCCTGCCCTTTCTATAACAAAACGGCTACTCTCAGAAATACTAAATATAATTCCAGAGGTTAATTTAACACTATTATTTTATAATACATTGACAGCCAGCTCCATTAATGCATCAAAACAGATCATTCTTGGATAGTGTTATTCATAATTCAAATCTAGTTACTCTGCAATTCTGCAATATTTGGGAAAGATGTTCTTTATGTGATCTATGCTACAAAATTGTAAACCTGCTGCTCAAGAACATGTTTACAATTTTGCGACACAGAGCACACAAGTGAAATCTTCCCTTGTCCTGTCTATTAACATGGCCAATTCTGAACATAAAACTATTTGAAACAATCCCTGAAGAAAGTTACAGGACTTATCTATAATTCTGGTTTATAGGGTGCTCTTTATTCAGAAAAGCTGTTAATTTGGAGTGACCTCGCATAGTATTAGAGCTGCGTAAGTGAATGGAGGCTCAGGCATTGATTGTGTTCTTCCAATATGAGATATATTGTTTAGCTGAGATACATTGTTGTCAAAGTTCAGTGGAATGTCAGTGTACTATGGTTGTGTCATAACTGTCTCTTTAAGCAGTCAATATTATCCCTGTGTCATGATGAGGTAAAGCAAGCCAGGACACATTGACACCAGCACCCTTACACAACTGGGTTGTGATGTCCAGGAAATGTGTGTGAGTATTCCTAGAAAAACAAGAGGATACTACTACGAGTTATTTGAGACGGTGACAATTGTTATGAGGATATCATTTTATATCGAACGGAAGCCCTCCAATAACTCACCCAAGACTTCGCATTTGAGATAGACAATAAATTCTGGCAGTCCGTGTGACAATCCAAAAGCATCAAGCAATTTCAGCTGGGCCAGTAGTCAGGGATCCTGCTCCTGACCACTAACCAGTGATCTTTGCCAGAAAGTGAACATGTCTGGATGAGTGCAGGATTTAACCTAGATGTGATACCTGTCACACTTGAACAACCTGACAACACTTGTTGTATAGACTGGCATGTGAATGACCACTTTGCTGAAATACCAGAGGTGACCAGTTCTCACAAAACTGTACCCCAGCAAGAGTCTTTCAGGGCAGACATGTGGATTAAACTTCCCTAACAACTGCTAAATAATGTTTTTTGTGGACTTTATTTTACCAAATAGTGAGTTGTGCTTGCTGCTAGAGACTACTGTTCCACACTACCAGGTTCTTAACTCTGTTAAGAATGGAGTCTTGGACAGATCCTGGTCATCAACAGTAATTATTTTCTGTGGCTAGTCCCAGTGAGACCTTGTGATCTTGGGGCCTTAGCAATAATCTCAGTCTGCAAACAACCTGTATCTATTATTCTTATCTACTGTTAACTATTTAGACTCTATCAATGTCAATCAGGCTTAAAAATGTCCAGTCAATACCCATTGAAATAACTAACATTTTTTAAATTCTTTGTAGTAAACAATGGTACACAAGACAGATCCTTATATGCAACCCTGGTGTCTTTGGCAACAACAGCAAGAAATATTGTACTGATATAGAGAGAGCAGCAGGTAAATGTGATAACAGTCTGACTCAAACAATGGAATTAACTACTCAGCTCTAAATGTCTGGCGGTCCATAGGACTAATATTGCAGTCCAGTCTGAATCTTTTATTCCATCAATCAGAGGTTTTAATTTATTAAAAGAGGTAATGAGTGCCCCCTTCTTAAAGTGGCACACACTCACGAACTGTAAAAAAAAATCAAAACTTTAAAGGAAACTTAAATCAAATTAAAATGACATTTCCAGGGTAATGATGCACTCCAGTCCCTCTAGTGTCCATCAGTTGCAGAAGGCCTCAAGAATACCAGTGAACACCGCATGCTCTGTCTCCAGGGACATAACCGCGGAACAGAGACGGGCAGTCGGGCTGAGTGATCCCAACAATCACCTGCTGTCTTAGCCTGTTGATGGCCACCTGGGCCAGGCCCAGAAGCAGCCCATGAGGAGGTCCTCCAATCTGCCCACTTCCTTCCCCACCTGGTGTGCAGTCTAGTTTAACAGTTTTATATATGTATTGATGTGGCTACAGTGATTCATTTCAATATCTTGATGTCACAAACTGCACGAGTGAATATTCAGTAATTGGTGGAACTCTGACCATGCAATCCAAACATTGTCAAATTGTGACCCTGGATTCACAAAGTGGTAAATAAAATCATCAGATTTCTATATTTCTTGATTTACTAGTGTGACAAAAAAAATGATTGTGCATCAAATAAGAAACATTTCTGAATCTTAGAGGGCAAATGAGAGGGTTTCTGATGGATGAAAGCGGCCCTTTGTTTCTGTGTAAGTAACCAATACAGAATGCTGACCAGACCAATCTAAACATTCAATGAGAGACGGTCAGTCGTCTTTGTTGATGTCATGGCCTGTATTCAGAAACAAATTAAGTCAAAGTTTGCTTGATGTCTGGGCAGCTTCTCTTTGAAATGTTAATAAATGTGAATTTGCAGACTGGGAGAAGTAGACTAATTCATTACCACTAATGGCTGCCCCACCAACATATATGCATAAAAGAAAAATAGCTAACAGAACTAATTTTATGAATTCATACTCTTAGTGGAGAATCTCACCAACGAGGATCAAATACCAGAAACTTGGTGCATGCTCCCCCGTGATTCTCCATTCAAATTTTAAGGGATATAAAATCAGATGGGAATGCATCCAAATTTGCAATACGCAGTCCAGGTGGGTAAGCCACCTCACTAGGAGCATGTTTTTGTAAAATTTCACCCAATGTTTTGGCATTAATATCTGTGATAGTAAATACATCTTTTGAAATAAGGACTCTGACCAAATTGCTCAAATTTACTTCTGTTCACTTGGAAAGTTGAACGTTAAGAGATTGACCTAGGAATTGCTTTATACACATGTATTATTGCATTGTGAAAGTCTGCTTCATTCATGAGTTTTGCAAATTATTCAAATGTATAATAAATATGTTCCAGAAAAGGTATTTTTATGTGTTTCTATTGTTTAATTTTGTTTGCAACTTTGGGAATTTTCTGCATCTTACTGCTTCCGTATATTATACTTGTATATAAATCTGTATGTTACTTTTAGCTTGAATGTAACTATCTGCTTGTGTCATATTCGCTGTCCTTCGAGTAGGCAGAAAAACAAGACTGGCATCCCATGAGATCTCCAATAAGAAGAGATTGAATAGGATGGATGACAGTGTGCAACTTGCCTCACTCCCCTTTGGAAAGAAATATATTTAGTGACTCTCCCATTTTCCCTTACATGGGCTATACCTTGGTGCTGCCCACTTTCAAAATTGTACTGGTGTAAAACTTGTAGATGCAGTATAAATTGAATTTTGTTTTTAATATACTGTTTTGTAGTGAGTTACACTAAAAGTAGCAGCATCCAGAGTGGCACACGTGAAAAAAGAGCAAGATTAGCAGTTTTCACAGGAAAATTGGCAGAGTTGCAGAATTCCCAAAACACTAATAAAGCTCATACTAACATGTAATAAAATGGAATATGTCATGTTCAGTCTCTGGAAACCAGTAGGCCTAATTATAAATGGAATGTGACCCCCAAAACACTTGTTAAAATGGAATCCTATATAATAAAGCATATTTTTTCTTATTTGGATACCACTGAAAAATACTGCTGAAAGAAAATAAAGATAATAATAGTGTTAAACTTTTTTTCTTAAAAAAAAGCATTGAAATCTTTCCTTCTGATCCAGCCCTTTCAACCTGCTGGTACTATCCCAGTTTTGGTTTTCATGAGGACAAATATCTCTCTGAAGATGAAATAATGCATATGGTCCAGTGTTAACATGTTTGGTTATTTTTGTTTGATGAGTTTAAGATTGTTGCAATGTAATTTTGAAAATAGCATTTACTTTAGAGTATCATTGGACCTGCAGTCCACAAAATCAGGCAGTAGCTTTTAGGCTACCATTTTCATTGCATTAATATTTTTGATTAAACACTTCTGTTTCTATCTGAATAAATTCACAGCAAATAAAAGCAAATCTATTTCATTTTACATTAAATATTAAAACATGATTGAATACCCTTAGCTTAATTGCTTTGCGGTTCTGGCTAATGCAATTCTAATCACATATTTAACATTTCGTTATAGGTATTAGTCAATATGCAAGTAGTAAAACAACTCATGATATTTTGACTTTGATCTTTTAACAAAATATAAAACAAAATTAAATTGCAAGATATAAACATATTATTTCCAGTTAGCATCGAATATCCTTAACTGCCTTGCCATATATGTTTTCATTCGAGATGTTCAGTAAACAAGAGCACTGCACTATTTGTGACATCATATTTTGTTGGACCAAATATTGGTTAGATCATTTCTCCAGAGTGAAATCTGGTGGCAGCTCTCAGCCAAAGAAACCTCTGATGTCTTCGCCTGATTTTAAATGGATACCGCTGTCGAGGATGCACTCCGCCTTAACCCTTTACAGGTGAAATGGGAGGGGGAAAATGATCCGGAAAGTGTGAATGCCAAACCTCGTTTTGATGGTCGTTCCTTCATTATGTGAAAAATGGTTACAGTTAAAATATTTCACACTCCCAATCCAATCAATTTCAATTCAATCTGCACAAAGCTCTTTTTTTTAATATCCCATTGTGTTTGTCTTGTGTGTGATCAGAGCCTGGTTTATTGGAAGTTTATCCATTTCGTTCTTTCGCTTGGGTCATCCTTGGGTTGAATGCACTAAGGAAGTCGCCATGGTAACCAGCAGTTCGCCTCCCAGGGAAGCAGGCAGGAAAGCTTCGATACAACTGAACACAAACTCCATCATGTACTAGGTGGGAAAAAATGAAAGAGGGAAAGCAAACACAGACGGGGATAAAATACATCAAGGTAGTGCCCACTGTCTCGGACCAACAGACCAGGCGATCAGTCATCATCAGAAAGCTAGAACCTAGCGCCAAAACCATGCGCAGATTGTAATTACACCACGGTGGGGGATAACAAGAGGAAAGAAATCAATAATTTATCCACGCGTCTATTCGCATTAATGTGTTTAAGCTACGAAATGTTTTCCGAGCCTCTGCAGACGCAACAGACGGACTGATGATAAAAGCAGACTCCGGCACGGTCGACATGGCAGATCCAATTGTAACCCAACGGCATTTAACAAATCATTTCACGTACTCTTTCTTCATCGCCTGGAATCCAAAGTTGAACCCTTTTCTTATTCCATGTACTTTAACAAAAAAGAGGAAAAATACTCCACCCATTTTGGATCTACATAAGAGATGCAGTCAGGAGAAGAAAATGTAACAGAATAACGATGTGTGTGTTTGCCTATCAACAGAATGGTGAGCATTAAACATACAGGGGAAATACGCCATTGATAAATACATTTTCCTTGGCGGTAGCTATTTTGTATGGTTATTAAAAGCAGGAACAGTAGTCCAAATGTTTAAACAAGTTTCTTGATGAGGCGGAAAGAAATGCTTTACCACTTTTGTCTCTGTATGTATTTCTTCCAGGAATTTTGTTTCTTTGCATTATCATCAGTAAACTAGATCTCAAATCGCCAGCATCAGAAATTACCATCCTTGATTGAAACCCAATTAGCTGTGTGAAGCCATTTAATCCAAGGCTGGGAAGGCACTTTCAATATATTTAACATGTCACTACACTACACACGTTTATATATATATATATATATGTATCTCATAGCAAAACTAATGCAACCCAATGTAACCAGTGAGAAATCCCATATTTGCCCCTGCACCTTTTCAGCGATACATTGGCGACAAAATATTCTTGATTGTTTGCTACAATTATAAGCTCCGCCCCCGTGGCCTTTGATTGGCGGTGGGCTGGATTCGGAAGGCTCTGATTGGAGGTGGCTGGATTCGGTTGGCGTCATTGCTAAGTAGCCCATTCATCTATGCATTTGGGCGTTGGACTCTGCATGTTATTAGCGCTCAGGGAGATTTCTCCATTTTCCCCCTTGTCGAAAAGCAAAAGCTACAAATCTAGGATCTTTTTATTACTATTGCAACGTGGCCTTTTCCCCTTCGTTTTTTTTTTGGTTTCTCTGCATAGGGTTTGTTGCAGGGAACTTAAACTTTTTTTTTCTCGGGGTGTGATTCCGGCTCTTTTTTCACTCCTCCTTCTGTCTGTCCGTCCCTGTGTGTGTGTGTGCAGCATTGAAAAGCCAGGCGTCTTTGTTCGCTTTCTTTCTTTCGCTGGCTCGGAGTTTCTTTGTTGTACAAGCATGGGAGCCCAATTCTCCAAGACCGCTGCAAATCGCGAAACTGTTGCTGAAAAAGCAGGGGAAGCTGCAGCTGGATCGCCTTCTAAAACCAACGGACAGGTTTGTATTTTATAATCGTTTCCTTAAGATTAATTTTTTTGCATTGGGTTGATGGAATGTTTAAGACCTCCACTGACAATCCATTGCAACCGTAGAAAACACGGTCCTCTTGCATGGAGACGAACAGGCATTTGGGTTTTAGTGGTTCCCCTTTCCCTCAATTTTTAACGTTTGGTGATCTTGTTAAGCGAAGTAATTTAGAAAGGAACGCTTCTCCCTGCCGCGCCTCGCATTGGAAATTGTTGAAAGCAAAATTGTAAATGGCTTATCGAGTGCGGATGTACATGTCTCATTTTTCGTTTTTAATGATTATACAAATAATGTTAAAACACCGAGAATTGAGAATGAAGTGGTGGTTTTGCTTTCGTCGGTTGTGACTATCAAAAATTTTGGACTCCACGTTTTTCCGTGGCAATTTTGCTGTCGATTTTATTTTGGCGTGGAGTTTTTTTTAATGAATTGGCTGTTAAAATGAATGCTGTCTGGACGGCGGTGTTGAGTATTTTGTGTATTCCGTGCTAAGTTGGTGTGTTTGGCAGTGAAATTTGTGAACCATCTTTCGAGTGCGGTTTAAAAGGCGTGAGCCCTCCCTCTAGACAGCAGAAACGGGCTATTTGTAAGGGTCCAGCACCACGCCTTTTTTTTTGTGATAATGGCATTGGTACCATAATACAGGACCAGCAGCTGTGAGAACAGCGACACTATGGGAGAGTCGCGTCTTGACTAGTGTTTTTTTTTAATGGATTTTTAGTTTTTTGATGGTACGACAGTGAGTGAACAGCTCCTGGTTGGGCTGGAGTGCTGGCTATTGGTGCTGGGCTCAGTGAGCAGATTAAATACTTTGCTCATTCAACAGCAGCCTGGGTACCGTGGCCAGGGGGCGCCTCCTAGCGGGCAGCCGGCTACCCAGTTGTCTTTCCTGAAATGGCATCGCTGCAGGTTAGCGCCGAATGCAATACTTGGGGACAAAAGCCTTGGCTTTAGCTTCCAGGAAAAGAACACTGGGCCGATTAAGCAAATACATTAACTTGCATGCCTAATAGGAAAAAAATATAATACTTTTTGTAATCCTGAATACAAAAATGAGCTTTTTTTTAAAAAAGTGGGAGAAGGGAGACCTGTTTCTCAAATCTTTCTACTTGAGGGATCAGTAACAGCAGAATCTGGTTTCTGTTCCTTTAGAACAGAGGTGGGTCTACCTGGGTTGTATTGTCTCTAACTCCGGCTAACAGATGCCCGGTGACGGGGTGCATTGAGCTGGCTCCAGGTGTTTGCTCCTGACCTTGCAGCCGCTTCCAATTTCCAGTGTGTCTCATGAGGGGAGCTGCAGTGTGTTTCCATGTCCTCGGTGCTGCAGCCTGCGCTGGGAGAGGGAAAATGCCCCATTCCCTGCTCCCTCCCTATTACTAATCTACGTAAGCAATGTCGTGCCATTTTGTGTCGCCTCTCTTCTATCTGCTCGGTGTTTATAATAAGCCACCATTTTGTGTGTGTCCCTCTCTTTCCCTCTCTCTCATCTACAGGAGAACGGCCATGTGAAGGTGAATGGAGACGCCTCACCAGCCGCCGCTGCTGCTGCGGCCGCCGCCGCTGAGCCCATTGAGAAAGAAGAGCTTCAAGCCAATGGTGCCACCCCGGCCGAGGAGAGCAAGGAGGAGGAGGCGGCCGCCGAGCCGGCCAGCGGCACCAGCACCCCGGCTGCTGCCAAGCCTCAGGAGACTAACGGGGAGACGGTAGAGGCCAGCTCCCCGGCGGAGGGAGAGCCCGCCGGCAAAAGCGAGGAAGCAGCGGCCACGGCCACCCCCGCCGCCGCCAGCCCGGCAAACAACGAAACCCCGAAGAAAAAGAAGAAACGCTTCTCTTTCAAGAAGTCTTTCAAGCTCAGCGGCTTCTCCTTTAAGAAAGTCAAGAAGGAGAGCGGGGAAAATGCCGAGAATGAAGCGGGAGCCGCTGCCTCCGGGGAAGAGGAGAAGGAACAAGGTGTGGCGGCTGCTGCTGCTGCTACAGCGACAGAGGAGCCCAAATCCAGCCAGGAAGGAGATGCTGCCCCTGCTCCAGCTGTATCAGCGGAGGAGAAGAAAGAGGAGCCCAGCGCCTCGCAAGAGGATAAACCTGAAGAGAAGGCTCCTGAAAGTGCTGATGTACAGGAAGCCAAAGCTCCAGAGGAGCCCAAGGCCAATGAAGAAAAACCTACAGCAGAGCAAGTCTCGTCTAACCCAGCTCCAAATGCTGAAGCATCTACAACTGAGCAAGAGGCAGCAGCACCAGCAACAGTAGCAGTCCAAGAGCCACCAGCAGCACCAGAGCCAGCTGTACCACAGGAGACACCATCTGAGTCCAGTCCAGCAGCACCAACTACCGACTCGGCAGAGTAAAACAAAAGCCCAAAACTGGAATGATAATCAAAGGACCTTTTTCCATGTTTGTTTGTTGGAGTGGTGCCAGGTACTGGTTTGGAGAACTGTCTAACCAGGGATTTTAAAGGCATTTTTATTTTTAATAAAAAAAAAAATCCCATTGCATTCATTCTGTTACCACCATTCCAACAGGCAGAGATGAGCCCCAAACCTCGCTCTGTCATTTTTTTTTTTGCATCAGTATTACTGTTTTTGCATATTTTGCATCATTTTATACAAAAGTTTAAACTTTTTTGGTCAATATATGGACACGTCCAATGGTGTGGATAATCTGGGTGGGTAAATCCTGGGTAAAATGTAAATGAAGTAATATTGGAACCACAATGCAGCGGTGTAGTTGCCAAGTAAATGTGCCACAAACTAACAATGTAAAGGATTAGTCTTTTAAAAAAAATAAAATAAAATTACAAATCTTGCAAAAATACAGTTTACAACACTAAGTCTTGAATACAAGAAAGCAAGGAAATCCGTGCCAGAAATTCAATAGTTTTAGTAATACATTTAAATCATAGAAACTTTTCACTTATCTCATTTTTAGCTGTACAAGTCAAGTGATAAGTAGAAGAAAAAAAAACAAGTTGTATAGGCGTTATTGTTTATTGCTGGTTCATGACCTTAAAGTGTAATTATGTATTACAGCAGGGTGTTTTTAACTGTGATTATGTATAAATGAAAACTTAATATCAAGAAGCACATGAAGTTTGCAACTCTTCACCCTGCCCATTTTGTAAAATTGCAGTCATCTTGGAAGATCTTTTAAACAATTTTAAATGAAAAGCTGTGATAAGTGGAATGGTTGCTGTTTATATACTGTTGTATGTTTGGTTACAGCAGTCGATGCTTTTTTTCAGTCGTCTTTGACAATTGGGAAAACTCTTCAGATGCAATGCGTTTTGTGTAGCATCTTGTCTATCATGGTTTTTTTGTAAATACTGGAGAAGCTTTGACCAATTTGACTTAGAAATGGAATGTAACTTTGCTTACAAAATTGCTATTAAACTTCTCTGCTTAAGGTGTTCTAATTTTCTGTGAGCACACTAAAAGCGAAAAAATAAATGTGAATAAAGTTTCAACTTAGTGTTTGTTATTACTTGGCTCATTTTGTGGTTTGAGGGCATAGTTCATGGTCATACTTAAAATGTAGGTTGCTTCATCAATTTGCAAATCACAGCTGAAAGTGCTAAGGGGCAGGTGTCTCTAACTGACCTTTTTGAGGGGGTGTTGAGAACAGAAGATGGAAAAGATTAATCAGATGTGTTTAGAAGTGCGTGTTTTATTCATTGAACTCCCAATTAACATTAGAATTTTTAAAATAACTCCAGTTTTCTGACCACCTTCATTTTTGGTGCACTTTCACTACACTCCAAAAAAAAAAGTTAAATGTTTGGAAAGTATTGTCTTGCATTTAAAGCTTAATAGTAAATTTTAAAATATTGCTGGCAATCAGATCCTTAAAGTGGTGGAAAACTAATTAGCATTTGTGAGGTCTTGTGTGATGGCTAAAACTTTTAATGTGCATTAAATATTTACCTTGATCTCCAGTGGCAAGCAGGTTTTGGTGAACCACACCACTTAGGTGGATAATTGTCATTGACAATGGAAACTGAGTAAAATTGTATAGCCATTTGAATTTTGAGGACAGTAGAAAATTCAAACGGGATTAGTGCCCACCATTGCACACCTGTAATAAAATTAATTTAAACTTCAGTTTTATTGAAACTTATTAATATATTAACATCTGGGGCTTGAGTTGAATCTAGTACAAAAGAATAGGGGAGATTTTTTTTGAAGTGGTTGTAGATAGTCAATTAAAAAGCTTCCCTGTGAGCATGAGCCTTAAATGTTGTACTATGAACTAGGTGAACTTTCTGGAAGCGAGGCATGGTACATAGCGATGTTACCATCTTGAAGACTGAAGCTAGAATATCATTTTGCAATTGATTAATACATGCTGATAACTTGCAAAAATTAATGGTGCTTATTGCAAAATAAAATTGGGTTGAAAGTCTTTCAGTTTTTTTTTTAATGATACTGCAAGAGTTTGACTTTTTCTTCCTCATTGCACTCCTATCTCCCATTTGTGCAATAGCTACTTGATATTTCCATTTTATTTATTGGTTGACTAGATAACACCGACTAGAGAAACGGCACTCGGTATTGCCAGTAGTTTTTCAGTCTTCTTTCACAAGTTACTTTTAGTCTGATAAATTCTCCACCCTAAACATTTTCTCTCAGGTTTTTTCTTCATTTCAGAATGTTTAAATTTTTATTGCAAGTCAAGTAACTAGTGCAGAGAGCCTTATTTCCTCTTTCCTTCTCTTCTCTTTCTCCCCCCCCCCCCCAAATACATACATACACTCCCCATCTTTTTCTCTTTTCTTCACCCCTTTGGCAGTACTTAAATTTTTAGCCTTTATCTACATTGCCAAGCCATGATTTAGAACTTGAAGCAAGGGTGGGATGAGAGAATTGTGTCCTATTGTAGCAGATTTGCAGATTGCTGTGGGCCTGGAGTGTTTCCTTCCTGACCCCTTTCTCCTTCTCCATTCCAAAGAAAAAGTCGTTGCAAAATAAATTTATGGGGTAATTGAGCTCAAAGAAGGATGACCACCTTTGGGAAATTTGCAATTGAAATGTTTTATTTTTGAAGCAGGTTTGCATCATTTGTTACAACAATAATACATAACTTTTATATAATACTTTGGTTTGCCATCTGCAACCACAGCACTTTTAAAGTTAAATTCTAGAATGGGAAATTTATTTACTGAATATAAATATTTGTGGGGTTAATCCGCTGCTATTGTGATTTACCTGTTGGTGTACACATTCCTTTATTCTGTTAATGGGCATGCTTGCAATATGTACTTAAACTTGAGGGTTATGTTCTGTTGTATAAAGCTTTCACAGATGTTATGACAATATTTATATCAACTGCCAACTTAAAATGGTTTGTGCCATAGTCCCATCAGACCCATGTAGATTTGATTTTATCTACTTGGGATTAGAACATCTTATCAATTGGTTCCTTGATTATTTTAACCATTCTTCTATTCAGTTTAGTTATAAAAAGCTGTTTGTCCATCATTTGACTATGCTAACTTGAACCTTTAAGGTTCAATTAAGATGAATAAATATTTAACATTTGTCCAAAAAGGATCGTAATCCCAGCCGTAGTACTTTTGGGCTATAATGCTTCAATTTAGTAAGTTTGATTAAATTACTTTCCAAATTCAAAGTGGTCACTTTGCTATGCTTCCTACAGTTGTTGCTGGAGCCTGTCTGGATGTGATTTATAATTATTTTCCATTAAGTTGCAATACAGTTATACTTAATTTTCAAGGCAAGCATTTACCAACCACAACTATGAAATGTGGCACACCAGATTTCATGGTTTACTGCAAAACAGTGCCTTCTAAGCAAATGTCACTACTGAAATCAAACGGCAGCATCAAGCAGCTTTTGAAATTCAAAGATGGAACAAGGGTGAGTATGTAGAATGGTAAAAGAAATTGGGGGGTGGGGGGGAGGGAAAGAAGAGGTTTCTTGTATCATCAATATGTGCAAGTGGCAGCAATTTCTGTGCATATGTTTAATATAGTTGGAGATTTGGGGTTAGGAAGAGCTTAACAAAAATCTGGTATGTCTTGTTTTATCAAAGTTAGATTTGATAATTTAATGGTGGGAATATGCTTTCCTTTAGGACCTGAATTCAGATCTAGCCTGACTACTCTGGTCATTCTGCCAACTGAGGATCCGATGAGAATTGAATTTAAGACAACCTGAGTTCTAGTGGGGCCAAATACTTGCGGAAAATGGAAAATACCGTTCAGTGTAATGAAGAGTGGTGCTTTGAGGTCGTTCAACATTGGCATGTGATGAAGTGTTATTTCTACATCTGCTCATGCTGCATCTGCTTTGAGTACTTAATTCTGATTAGTACATGCATTCAGATAGCATGCTTTGCCCACCGTAAGAACAGGAGTAGGCCATTTGGTCCCCTCAAGCTTGCTTTGCTATTCAATAAGATCATAGCTGATCGTAGTAGCCCTAACTCCACTTTCCCCTCTTCCTCAAAACCCTGGACTTGCTTGTAGATCAAAAATTTGTCTAATTCAATGACCCAGCCTCCACAACTCTCGGGAAGAGAATTCCAAAGATTGACAACTCTTACAGCTGGAGTTTTACAGTCCCCAAATGGGGGGGGAAGGGGTCTGTACTTAAGGGCTTCCTGCCAGGCAGCCACCTTGTGGGGTGGGGGGCGGGGTTCCTCCTGATCAGGTAGCCTGTGCCCTATGGAGAGCAGCACCCCTAACCTTGCCAGGGCCTGGCAGATTGTTTCTGTGGTGCTGCTGGGATGAAGAGCTGCCAGCCTGCTGATTGGTTAACAACTCCATTAGGCAGGGTATCCTGCCTCAAGGAGGTGGAAATCCCAGCCTGATGGAGGTGGGCTTGCCACTGACTTTCTAGCTGGTGGGAGGGGCCTCCCACCCAGTGAAAATTTACGACCTGTCTTAAATGGGATACCTCTTACTTTGAAACTGTGACCCCCACGCGCCCCCCCCCCCCCCCCCCCCCCCCCCAAAAGTTCTAGATTCCCTCAAGGGGAAACCGCCTCAGTGTCTACCCTGTCAAGCTTCCTCAGAATGTTTCAATAAGATTATCTCTCATTCATCTAAGCACCAATGAGTACAGGCCTAACCGTTCCTCATATGTGAACCCCTTCATCCCAGAAATCAACCTAATGAACTTCTGAACTGTCTAATGGAAGAATATCCATCCTTAAATAAAGAGACCAAAACTGGATGCTGTACTCTAGGTGTGGTCCCATCAATGCCCTGTGCGGTTGTCTCAAGACTTCCCTACTTTTCTACTCTATCCCTCTTACAATAAAGGCCAACATTCAATTTGCCTTCCTAATTACTTGCTGTACCTGCACACTAGCTTTTGTGATTCATGTACAAGGACACTCGGATCCCTCTGTACTGCAGCATTCTGTAGTCTCCCTCCATTTAAATATTTTGCTTTTCTATTCTCACCAAAATGGAAAACCTTATTTTCCCACATTTATGCTCCATCTGCCAAATTTTTGTCCGCTCACTTTATCTATATCCCTTTGTTGACTGTGTCCTCACAGCTTCCTTTCCTAACTATCTTTGTATCACCAGCAAATTTAGCTATAATATACTTGGTCCCTTCATCCAAGTCATTAATATAGATCATAAATAGTTGAGGCTCTGGCACTGATCCCTGTGGCATTCCTTTAGTTACAGTTTGCCAGCCTGAAAATGACCCATTTAATCTGATTGTCTGTCTCCTGTTAGCCAATCCTCTATCCATGCTAATATATTCCTAACACCATGAGCTCTTATTTTGTGTAGTATCTGTCTGTGGCACCTTATCAAAAGCCTTTTGGAAATCCAAATACACTACATCTATTGGTTCCCCTTTACCTACACTGCTTGTTGCATCTTCGAAGAACTTTAATACATTTGCCGAACTTGATTGTGAAAGGATAATCATGTTTACTGCCTGATTGTATTATGATTTTCTAAATGTCCTACTACTGCCTTATTGATGGATTCCAGAATTTTCCCAATTACTGATAGGCTAACTGGTCTATTGTTTCCTGCTTTGTCTCCTCCCTCCCTCCCTTCCTTCCTTGAATAGAGGTGTTACATTGGCAGTGTTTCAATCCACTGGGAATTTTGGTAGATTACATCCAATGTATCCACTATCTCTGCAACCCTTTTTGGGATCCCAGTATGCAGGCCATCGGGTCCAGGGGACTTGTCAGCCCTTTGTCCCATTAGTTTTCCTAGTAGTTTCTCTCTAGTGATGGTTGTTTAAAGTTCCTCCCTCCCTTTTGCCCCTTGATTTTCTACTATTGGGATTTTTTTTGTTTTGATTTCCATGAAGAAAGATACAAAATATTTATTCAAAGTCTCTGCCAGTTACTTGTTTCTCATTGTTAATTCCTGTGTCTCATCCTTTAAGGGACCAATGTTTAATTTAGCTATTTTTTTTTTTTATTTGTTAGTAGAAGCATTTCCTGTGGGTTTTCTATTTCTTGCTAGTTTACTCTCATTCTAATTTTTTTTAAGTCATCCTTTGGTTTCTAAAATTTCCTCAATCTTCACTATAAGTAAATCATGTACATGCTGCCAGTCCTTAGTTTTCTGATGTGTTCTACCAGTGGGCAAGGCTCTGCAGCAGGATAGTGCAATTGGAAAATTTGCCCAGCAGTGTCAAGTGTAGAAAGTGTTCCATTCTTCAGCACTGGTTGCCCAAACAGAACTATAAAATTAACACACACACATACTGTGACAAGTTCATAAGTTTAAGTAGGGAAAAGGTCAGCATTACAAACTTTGTATCTGCCTAGGATATTTTCTCAAATCCAAGGTTTTTCCTTTCAGAGGACTCCAAGGAGCTAATTCTCATTTTAGAACATATTTGTCAATGGGACTACAAGGGCTGAGATATTGGGGTCGGTAGCCTTCCCATCTAGTCACCCCTGCAATTGTCCTGCTGCCATTTATGGCTTGGCAGCTGAAGTATTTGCTTGAAACAACTGGTAGGCCTCTTAATATGCAAGTTGGGGTCCTACAACATACATAGGACCCTAATTGCTCTCTCAACAGAGAACCAGTCAAAGCCTGTGGAGTGTATTCTTGGATCAGTTCCACAGGCGATCGAACCGAGCAAAGGTAAGTTAGGAAAGACTTGTGGGGCCAGAAATAGCCTGAGCTGCTGCTTATTTTGCCGTTGGGCCAATATTGATCAGCCTTGATCCAACAAACTGTGCTTGTTTAGTGCCCTGCATCTGGCTAGATTAGTATAAATAAGGCTGTGACCTCAAAATCGCAGTTGCTTCTTTACTGCTGAGTGAGCTGTACTGGTTGGCCACCTAAAGGTCAAAATCAAGCCCATGTCTGTTGCGTTCAGGAGTTTGCCTATTCTGCCCATCATCTAATTATGCAATAGTGTAACCCAGAAGTGTAACAATAGCATTCCTTTGTGATTTGAACTGGATATCATGTTCTTCGTACATGCTCTCACATGTGCTTCACAAATCATCTGGTGGGTGAAATTGAGAAAACACTCTGGTGTGACGAGTTCAATATAAAATAAAGTTGATTCATTTTGCATAATGCACATGACTAAACAGGGTAGTGCTTCCAGTCTTGTATTTTAAATTCACCATAACATTCCAAACAACAAAAAAACACAGGCTCTCCTAAATGGAGGATAGAATGCTCACTCTTAGTTTTTACAGATCGACCAGAAAAAAACAGTAAATTCAAAGTGGCTATATCTTAATTTGAGCCCTAGGTGAGGCCTGCTTTGCGTAGTTTTTGTGGAAGCTGACAAAGTATTTTATTCTCTGTCGCTTATCAGTGCAGAAAACAAGGCTTGGTTCCTGATCCATCCTTCACCTTTACATGGTCCATCTCTGACACTTCCCTTCACTTGCTTGACTTCTCTGTCTCCATCTCTGGGGATGGACTCCGTTCCATTCTCCCAGTTTCTCCATCTCCGACGCATCTGCTCTGATGATTCAACCTTCCATGACAGCGCTTCTGATATGTCTTCCTTTTTCTTCAACCGAGGAATCCCTCCCACTGTAGTTGACTGCCTTCAACCGTGTCCGGCCCATTTCCCGCACCTCTATGCTTACCCCTTCCCCTCCCTCCCAGAGCCATGACGAGGGTTCCACTTGTCCTCACTTTACGTCCCACCAGCCTCCACATCCAAAGGATGATCATCTGCCATGTCCAGCGTGATGCCATGACCAAACGCATCTTCCCCTTCCCTGTCAGCATTCCGAAGGGATTGTTCCCTCCATGACACCCTGGTCCACTCCTCCATTGCCCCCAACACCTCGTCCCCTTCCCACAGCACCTTCCCGTGCAATCACAGGAGGTGTAATACCTGCACTTTTACCTCCTCTCTCCTCACTATCCAAGGCCTGAAACAGTCCTTTCAGGTGAAACAGTGATTTACTTGTACTTCTTTCAATTTAGTATACTGTATTTGTTGCTGACAATGGGGAGACCAAACACATATTGGGCGACTGCTTTGCGGTCCACCTCCGCTCAATCTGAAAGTATAACCCTGAGTTGCCGGTTGCTGGCCATTTCAATGCACCCCCCTGCTCTCATGCCCACATATCTGTCCTGGGTTTTGCTGCCGTGTTCCAGTGAACATCAACGCAAGCTCGTGGAACAGCATCTCATTTACCGATTAGGCACTATACAGCCTGCCGGACTGAACATTGAGTTCAATAATTTCAGAGCTGGACGCAACCCCCCCCCACCTTTTTATTTTGTGTTTTTTTTCCTTATTTTTAGTTTGTTTCATCACTTTTTTTAATGTGCCTACCCACTTTTTTCATGTTTGTGCTTTGGGCCAGGGCTGTTCATTTCTCTGTCCATTAACACCTTTTCTGCACTAACTCTTTGTCTTTCAACACACCATTAACATATCATTTGCCTTTGCTCCATGACCTTCTGCTCAGTTATTCTCTCTGACCCTGTCCTATCAACACCTTTACATTTGGTGTCTCTTGCCCCACCCCTGCTTTATTTGCTTAAAACCTATTACATTTCTAACCTTTGCTGATTCTGATGAAACTGACCTGAAACATTAACTCTGCTTCTGTCTTCACAGATGCTGCCAGACCTGCTGAGTATTTCCAGCATTTCTTGTTTTTATTTCTCAGCAGACTATCCTGGCAACTGACCACTACTGAGGTAAAGTTAATAGGATCAGCCCAACAAAAATAAGTGTGGATGTTTTCTGGGAATTCTGAGGTAATGACGCTCCCATTATCCCACACCACAGGGAATGCAGTCTCAATTGGTTTTAGCCGATCTTGCTTGTCTACACAACTCTTTTATTTCAACCTTAGCTGCAAACTAGACTGAGTCTGTGGACTCGCTTTCATTTAAATTCATTCACTAGTGTAAATCATTAATTTCCAAATTGTTTCTATGGGAAAATGGTTAAAAATTGGCCAAGGTTACAGTTTTACTAATATTTTGAAACTCCCTTAATAATGAGTGGCAACTATAATGGTGTAGTTCAGCGTTTAATGGACGTGGAAGATTTCCTTAAAATGGTGGCAATTCTGAACAAGCAATCTGATTTTTGTAATCTGCAGATAAGGTGCAGCTGATTGAAGCAGATCATTGAAATGTGAAAAATCACAACATTTGCACTCCCATTATGTAGATTATCTATTCGAAGCAGACAAACCAGTTAGTGTTATTTATATTTTCAGTTCTTAGCACACTGAATTTTAACAATCTATTATGAGGTTTATGTCTAGAAATAGCAGTATTAGTAATTCAGCAATATACCATCTGGTAATGGGGTGCAGGTTTGTGCTGTATTCAGAACATACTGTCATACAGACCCCCAACTGCCAAAATTGAGGCATATTAATTTTGTCATATGAGCATTGATTTTAATCTGTTCCTGGAGCAAGCAAACAGATCAGCCGTGGCTGGAAAAAAGATTTACATACAAACAGACTGTGCTTGTGGAGATAAAGGACCATTCCCTGACACATTCAACCTACAATGGGCTTTGATCACCAGACATTGAAGGTGAGGAAGCTAAGATGGCCGAATCCACAAACCGGCAAGGCCAAACCAGCTAGTCACATGACTAACCTGCTGGGCAACATGAGTTTTTCTGAATTGTACAGTGTGAGAAAGAAAGACTGTTTGCTCCTGAACTGTAAAGACCTCTCCTGTCTGCTCCCATCTCTTTCTCACTGAAGACATGAACCTCAAGAGAAGTCTCCTACGTCGAACAAGGTTCAAGAAGAATACTGGGCCCCAATGAAAAGCAAGTTCTACCTACAATCAAGGACTCTACAGCGAGCTCAAAGAACAGTAACCAAAACCATCTTAAGATATTGCCTCAAACTTTGCCACTTTGTTTCTTCTCTCTTCTGTCGCTATCTGCATGTGTGTATCGCGTATACATGGACGCGTCGCGTAACTGAAGGTGGTGAACGAATTAGAGTTTAAGTTTAATGAAGTTCAACCTTTCTTCGTTAAATGTAAGAAAACCTGTTTGGCTGGTTTCTTTGCCTTATAATTGGAAAGCAGTGAACAAGGATTCACCAAGGAGGAGCTAAAAACATGGTGTGTTTAAAATAAAACCCTGTTACGATAAGACCAGGTGAAGGCTGAGAGGGAACCCTAAGACACCTTTCTCACCTGGTTGTAACAATATGGAATGTTACGTTTCTGATTTCAATAACTATTTTTGTGATTCAGCTGTACTGTTTTCATTTAGTTTAGCACAGAAAAAAACACTAAATTGTGAGATACAAAAGGATCATCTTAATAGGTGTACTAACACAGAAGGCAAATAATTCTCTTTATTTAATTATTTCTATTAAAGTGTTGAGAGTAGAGTGAGTCTGAATCAAGTTAGCAGCAATTGCCCAATTGTTTGATGAGTGGTGTTGCATTGATTTATTGAGCTTCTCCAAGCTTTGTTTAAATTGAGACCTATCTATGCTGAACCTGAAATTGGCACAGGTAGATTGAGTGCTGCTGTCCCATTAATACTGCTAAATAGCAGAGATTTTTTTTTAATCCATGTGTTATGTGTAAAAAGCAGACATTGCACATTCTAATTTTAGAACACAAAATTGGTGTCAGTGGGTGATATAAAAGAGGACAGGCAACAGTGGTGGAGGAATGAGGCGCTCAAACAGAATTAATCTGATCTTTTGAAATCATAAATAGGTTGCAGAAATGTTGCCTTGATGACACTAAAGTAATGTTTTGCTGGTGTGAACCTGAGCCATTGAGACCAGGAAGATACCAGGCTCAATTGCTTGCCTCTGTCACATTAGCTGATGGTAGTGGTGCTATAATCACCCTCAGTAGAAGGGGAGGGGAAAAAGCTGACAGAGTTCATGCTGCTGAACACTATGCACCAGAGATGTGCTTGTGGTGGAGACTGGAAAGGATTTGTCCACGATCTCCTACATCAGGTATCATGTCACCACTCACTATCTGGCTCACACATGGAGGAGGGCCATTTGGGTGGATTACAAAGGCAACCAATGCTCCTCAAATCTGGCTTGCAGGAGGGATACCTTCAGGATGTGACAAAATTGGGTATAAACAGAAGCTTTAGATAAAATTTTGGCTATTACAAAAGATTTTCAAAAAAACTGTAAATATGCAACACCACAGCCTGAAAATGTGATATTCCATGCCTGATGGATTTGCAGTGTCCAATTTTCTGGTGATGGATTCAAGGACTTCCACACCTGAATCTCCAATCTGGATGCCCATTGAGCAAGATTTTATGCTGGGAGTGGAGGGGTTTACAGTCTGCTCCACTTAATTCAGAGTTGCTTAATTCAAGTTATCTGAATTTTTTTTATTGCACTAACATTGGGAAAGCTGGGTTTGTTTTCCTTAGAGTAAAAGAGATTGAGGGGATGTTTAATAGAAGTGTACAAGATTATGACAGACTTGAATCAGTTAGACAAGGGAAAACTATTCCCATTAACCAATGGTACAAGGACTAGGACACACAGGGCTGGATTCTGTAGGCCTGCTGCCAAAATAGGCAGTGGGCGAAAACAAATGGTGGCCCGTACACACGGGGCACACGTCGCGGAGCCGCCATGATTCATGGTGACCATAAAACCCATTAACGAATTTGCGACAGCTCATTAGCATAGCCGGGGCGGCTGCCACCCCGATGACATGGAAGGGGTGGGCAAGCCGGCAATGGTGTCCAGTGCCACCGCACAAGCGCCAGCACAATTTTTAAAGGGCTTAAATGACAAGTGAAATTTCTAAAGAGCTGGTTATTTTACAGTTAATAAAAATGAAGAGAAAAATCTTTCCATGTCCTTTCCCACCCACCCCTCCACAATGGCATTACACATTTCCTGCTCTTCCCCCCCCCCCCCCCCCAAATACCTACCGTGAATTTATGACCTCCAACCCCCCCACCAAAGTTCAGTTTGTCCATTACCCCTTCCCATCACCCCCTTGACCAATCAGGTAAGTTTGACCTCACTTACCAACCACCACCACCCCCCCAACCGCTCAGAGAACATTACCTCCTCCCCCCTCTCCACAGGTGTCGCGACTTGTTTCCCCAGACGGGGATTCGAAGGCGCGGCAGTGCCGGCCACCAGAATGAAGATCGGTGTAATGGTGACCATGAAACCCATTGGTGATTATTGTAAAAACTCATCTGGTTCACTAATGTCCTTTAGGGAAGGAAATCTGCCATCCTTACCTGGTCTGGCCTACATGTGACTCCAGACCCACGGCAATGTAATTGACTCTTAGCTGCCCTTTGAAATGGCCTAGCAAGCCAATCAGTTCAAAAGCAATTAGGGATAGGTAATAAATGCTGGCCTAGCGAGTGACACCCAAATCCCACAAATTAATTTTTTTTAAAATCAGGAGGCAATGGGACCTTCATTAATTCAGGTAAGGTAATTTATTTAGATTAGATTAGATTAGAGATACAGCACTGAAACAGGCCCTTCGGCCCACCGAGTCTGTGCCGACCAGCAACCACCCATTTATACTAATCCTACACTAATCCCATATTCCTACCAAACATCCCCATCTGTCCCTATATTTCCCTACTACCTACCTATACTAGTGACAATTTATAATGGCCAATTTACCTACCAACCTGCAAGTCTTTTGGCTTGTGGGAGGAAACCGGAGCACCCGGAGAAAACCCACGCAGACACAGGGAGAACTTGCAAACTCCACACAGGCAGTGCCCAGAATTGAACCCGGGTCCCTGGAGCTGTGAGGCTGCAGTGCTAACCACTGCGCCACTGTGCCGCCTATGTAAATTTAAATATTTAAATATGTAAATCGTCCAGTTGCCAAGTGGCGTTGGGGGGGTGCCGCCATGAGGCCTCTCCGCCTCCATTGAGATCAGGACGGGCCCTCACGGCATCGGGGTTGGTGGTGGGCGTCCTCTGGAGTTCATGCCGTCGGGGACTCTACAAAACCCAGTCCACAGATTGAAAGTTTTGGGCAAAAGGTGCAGGGGGAATATGAGGAAGCACTTTTTAATGCAGCGGATGGTAATAACCTGGAATTCACTGCCCACAAGGGTGGTGAAAGCAGAGATGATCAATGACTTCAAGAGGAAGTTGGGCGGCCACCTGAGAGAAATAGACTTGCAGGGCTACGGGGATCGAACTGGGGTGTGGGACTGACTGCATAGTTCCGGAAGAGACTTGATGGGCTGAATGGCCTCTTTCTGTGTCGTAAATGACTCTCTGACTCTACTTTCTAATGTTGTTGCTATTGCTTAATTCAAATTACTGGACTCGGCATATGCCGCTATGCGTTTCCTCAACTTCCCATGGTATGTAAGGAAAAATCCATAGTATGTGAGTGCAAAGCAGCTTTCAGAGGTCAGGAGCAATATTGATAGATGGTTACCTATTTTCTCCTGCCTGCTAGCTCCAAATATTGTCTGTCCTCTAAGAATAAATGTTCTCAGGGCTAACAGATCTCAAATTTTAAATTTAAATTCTACTGAATGTGACATCTGTTTAGCTACTAAATAGAGCACAGGGGTAAATATCAATAACTACTTAGATCTATATAATGTCTTGAATACAGCAGAATATCCCACAGAATCATAGCAATTTATAGCACAAAAGGCGGCCATTCAACCCATTGTGATGTTTTGGCAGAGGAGAAATGAGGTAGTAGATATGCTAAGGTGATGGAAAACATGTAAAACAAAACTTTTGAGGATATTCTCGAAATTAAAAAAAAGAAATAGACTGAGAGTCTCACGAAGGAAGCTCCAGAGAGTAAGGCTGAGATGGTTAAAGCCTCCATTTGATATTTGAGTGAAGGGAAGGTGATATGCATATGAGGCTAGAGTCCGAGGACTGAAGGTTACAGGCAAGGACGTAGTATTGAAGGAAAGTTGCAGAGGTAGGGAGAGGCGATAGCATGGAGAGATTTGTAAATGAGGATAAGAATTTATTGTTTAATACAGTGGGGATACAAAAAAAGGGGGTCAGTGCAGATGGGAGTGATCGTCATGTATTTAAACACAATACTTTTTGAATCCTTTGATCAGCCACCTTGAATGGGGGTGTATCAGATGACATAATCTCTGTTTTAGAATGGTTAGCTTTGCTTTACTGGATCATAGCAAGGATGTTTGGTAGGAGGATGAAGGGCCAGGTGACATACAGGGGCATGCTGATCTGCAGAAATATGTTGTGTTTTCTGAGATTCCCTTCTTCGATCTTAAATGAATCTGGTGTCATGCCATCAACCACCTTTCCTGGTTCACAATTCCTTCCTATTTTCCTATTCAATTGATGCATTGTGAAACTTTGGCATTTGAAAAGTGATGCTGGTTTAAAAAAGCAGACATAAACTACTCGCTTAGTGTTCAAATTGTGTCATAAGTTTGTTTATACTACCTGTGGATGATCCTGCAGAGTTACTGCTCATGCTATTTCCAACTTTACCAAGAATGCCCAAACTTTCTTTTGTCTCAACTTCCTTTGCGGAAGGCTTTTCGACATTGTGTGCAGTCACAAAAACAGATTATTTGGTCATTATCACATTGCTATTTGTGGGAACTTGGCGTGGGCAAATTAGCTGCTGTGTTTCCTACATTACAACAGTGTTTACATTGCATAAGTACTTAATTGGCTGTAATGTGCTTTGAGACGGCCGGTGGTCATGAAAGGTGCCATATAAGTGTAAATCTTTTCTTTCTATTGCTCCCAATCTGTCCTCTTCATGTTGCTGCGTTTTTATCTGCATTTTGATTCTGCCTCCACCCTCTGCCATTTTCCATTCCATCTTTCCTTTTCTGGAATTTCTCAATATCGACTGTGGGCCTCATAACAACTGAGCCCCCAATGTCACTGACCTGCAATAGACTGCAGTATTAATTCACAACAACATCCCATGCCTGTCACCGTAAGAATAAATTCAATTAAAGGAAGCTATTTAAATTGTTATAAAACCAAAACGCTAAGACATGCGACAATAAACTAAATACATTTAAGGGTAAAGGTGAATTACAGAAAAAAAACACTTTTCATGGTGTCAACATAATTTCTACCAATGGCGCACATTTATTGTGCAGCCTACACCACCAGATGATATATTTTCTGCAATTTTCCAATATGTATCCTTTATATCTTAATTTTAGGCCAATCTAAAAGCTACACATTAAAGTCTACGACCACCTGAGGGTGACCTTCACTAATTTCCACACAAGCCATATGGTTTGAATCCCCCCCATATCTGCCACCAATTTCAAAAATGTCTTTTTCTAAAATACTAACATTTTGTGGCAGTAATATGAAATATGAGCAGCAAAAATATAATTATCAGCAAGGACACAACAGTACAAAATACAAACACTTCCCCCAAGTTTAAGGATTATTGAATTATTTTCAAGAGGATGTCTCTTCATCTGAAACATTGACCGGGATTTCACCCTGGAAAGTTGGCCACTGACTGAAAAGTCGCTGGCGATCCCGCTTCTGCCTCGCCTGGGGATCCGACCCGTATTTTGGGGGTCACCGGGCTTTAATTGGTGTGAGGCGGGACTTCCACCAGCTTGAGGTAGGAGGTCCTGCCTAATAGAGCTGTTGGTCAATCAGCAGGCCGGCAGCTAACTGTCCCAGCAGCCCCACTGGGAGAGGTGGCCACTGCTGGGACTATAGTCCAGTTTGAAGAAGATGTTGGGGTGCCTGGAACAAGGGTAAGTTTTGGTTGCCTCGCCGGGGGTGATCGGGCGAGGCCCGGCGAGGCAGGGTGGTTGATTGGGGGGATGGGAGGGGGGGGTTGCCATGTTGTGGGTGGTTAGGGCAGAAGTTAGCATCAAATATTGCCGTCAGGGTGCCCGATCATGAGGGCCCCCCTCGGGCCGTCAGACAGCCACCTGCTTTGGTCAGGCGGCTTCTCTTGGGCCTCGGCCGCTCGGCTAGCCATGGGTAAAATGCCCGTGGAGGCAGGCAAAGGCCCTGGAGTGGCTGTTAAGTGTCCACTTAAGAGCCTTGATTGGCCTGGGGTTGGCGGGCCATATTTTGCCACTGCCACCCTGCGTAAAGTGGCTGCGAGGTGGGAGCGGGTCGGGAAGGGCTCCCGGAGCCTCCAGCTCCATTTTACTCCACCCCCTGCCACCATCCCACTCTTTGGGAGTGTGTAAAATGCAGCCCATCATCAATCATAATTTCCATACATCTCATTTTTATTATTGATTATTTACATTATAGTTCTAAAAAGACATTGGAAGATATTTAAATTTTTGAGCACACCAGCCAGATAAAACAGAAACAGCACATCCAGAGATAAACAGCCTCTTCTGTCCCACCACTCTTTTCCTGTCTTCCCTTCTACCCTACAACACTTTGAAACTCTAGTCCTATCTAAATTGGGAACAATTAACTAAACAGGTCGACCAGTGATATTTTAGAACTCCAAGGGATTCAAGACTGCAGTAGGTGATTTTTCTTCCATTAAATTATGACTGAGGATGAAGGAAAAAAAATTCGCCAACTAGGTTTGTTTAATAAACAACAAAATTATTCATTTATTATAATTCATTTATTATGTAAATAATCTTCAGCCAGAAGCGTCAAGTGGATGATCCATCTCGGCCTCCTCCTGAAGACCCCAGCATCACAGATGCCAGTCTTCAGCCAATTTGATTCACTTCGTCTGATATCAAGAAATGACTGAAGGCACTGGATACTGCAAAGGCTATGGGTCCTGACAACATGCCGGCAATAGTACTGAAGACTTGAGCTCCAGAACTTGCTGCGCTCCTAGTCAAGCTGATCCAGTACAACTACAACATTGGCATCTACCCGGCAATGTGGAAAATTCCCCAGGTATGTCCTGTACACAGAAAATAGGACAAGTCCAACCTGGCCAATTACTGTCCCATCAGTCTACGCTCAATCATGAGTAAAATGATGGAAGGGGTTGTCGACAGTGCTATCAGGTGGCACTTGCTTAGAAATAACCTGCTCTGTGATGCTCAGTTTGGGTTCTGCCAGGGGCCACTCAGCTCCTGACCTCATGACAGCCTTGGTTCAAACAAGGACAAAAGAGCTTAATTCAAGAGGTGAGGTGAGAGTGTCTGCCCTTGACATCAATGCAGCATTTGACTGAGTATGGCATCAAGGAGCCCTAGCAAAACTGGAGTCATAGAGAGATACAGCACTGAAACAGGCCCTTCGGCCCACCGAGTCAGTGCCAACCATCAACCACCCATTTATACTAATCCTGCATTAATCCCATACAACATCCCCACCTTCCCTCAATTGCCCTACCACCTACCTACACTCGGGACAATTTACAATGGCCAACTTACCTATCAACCTACAAGTCTTTAGCTGTGGGAGGAAACCAGAGCACCCGGCAGAAATCCACACAGTCACAGGGAGAATTTGCAAACTCCACACAAGCAGTACCCAGAACCGAGCCCAGGTCACTGGAGCTGTAAGACTGCAGTGCTAACCACGGCACCACTGTGCCGCCCAATGGGAATCAGGGGGAAAACTCTCTGCTGGTTGGAGTTGTACCTAGCACAAAGAAAGATGGCTGTGGTTGTTGGAGGTCAATCATCTCAGCTCCAGGACATCACAGCAGGAGTTCCTCAGGGCAGTGTCCTAGGCCTAACCATCTTCAGCTGCTTCATCAATGACTTTCCTTCAATCATAAGGTCAGAAGTGGGGATGTTCACTGACGATTGCACAACGTTCAGCACCATTCATGACTCCTCAGATACTGAAACAGTCCGTGTAGAAATGCACAAATGGACGATATCCAGGCTTAGGCTGATCAGTGGCAAGTAACATTCGCGCCACACAAGTGCCAGGCAACGACCATCTACAACAAGCGAGAATCTAAATATCTCCCCTTGACATTCAATGGCATTATGATCGCTGAATCCAGTTTCAACATCCTAGGTGTTACCATTGACCAGAAACTGAACTGGAGTTGCCATATAAATACCGTGGCTACAAGAGCAGGTCAGAGGCTAGGAATCCTGCAGTGAGTAACTCACCTCCTGCCTCTGCAAAGCCTGCCTACCATCTACAAGGCACAAGTCAGGAATGTGATGAAATACTCTCCACTTGCCTGGTTGGGTACAGCTCCAACAACACTTAAGAAGCTCGACACCATCTACAAACATTCATTCCCTTCACCACCTGTGCACAGTGACAGCAGTGTGTATCATCTACAAGATATGGAATGTTCCAGATGGCCTTTGGTCTGGCATCTGGGTACACAAAGATGGCTGTCACTAGGTTCTTTCTGGAGCAGTTCCATTCAGGAGATGTCGAGGAGTAGTCTTGCAGGCTTTTCGGGAGAATTACTGCACCAGTGGTATCAGTTATCACACTGGATTCTCAGAAGATTTTCCAAAATAGGTGGAAAAGGATGAGTTAGGTGGCTTCTCTCTTAGTCAACTTCACATCAACTGAGCATTCAAACAGTCCCAGCCACATCAAAAAGCCAAAACTTCTGACAAACATAAACCTAGACATGTGACTTCTCTGTAAACAACTCCAGTCGCCAGCAAGGGTCCTTAAGTTTATTTTAGCACTTCATTGTCTCTTCCAGTAATTTTTTTTTTTAAATCCAAAGTGTTCTTCCATAAACCTTTTAACAAAAAACAAATCCAGGCATCTCCTTGGTCTTTCAAATGAAGGAATTTTCACAATCTTTTAAACACAAGTCCTCAAAAAGCATTAGTAATGGAAGCACCCTCATGACAAAGTTAAAGTTCTTTATCTACTTCTCTCATCTGTTTGCCAGAATTTCATTTGGTAATAAAATGTCCCCAGAAGCATACACTTCATAAAACTGCAACTTGAAGTCCTGCATTGAGCCTCTCCCTTTCAAAATATCTGCCAAATAGACATTGCATCCACAGATAGATTTCACACAGATTTGCTATTGTAATTATTATAACCAGGGCCATTGGTTTACAATGACTGAATAATTCAAATTCCATTTTGATTACATGGGCTTCTGGAATATTTAACAGTATGTTGGGGATCATATTCTATGATTACATCTGTTCATAATTAAGTCCATTCATTCATGGTGACTGAATAAATCATATTTTACTTTTATTATATTGGTTTCTAACATTATTGACCAATGTTTAGAGGATCGTTTTCTATGGTTTCTACAAAAAAAAAACACAAATCTAACTAACTCTCGATCAATTTCAAGTTTGGATCACTGTAAAGTCTAATGTTGTAGCAATTATTGCAATTATGTCTGTTGTGAATATTTATTTGCTTAACAAAGGTAGTAATATGGAGTTGCAGCGAACATAATGGAAGCCAGACAGGAAGCTTCTCAGGACTGAATGGCAAACCTTTCAAAAATGAAGAGCTCAATTTTTTCTTTGGGTGGGGTAAACAGGAGCTGGAATTGTTTCCAGGTCCCAAACCTGCCCCCAGGTGGAACAGTCACTGACCTAGGATTTTCACAGATACGCCCCCTTAATTGCCATGGAGACAAGTTCCCTTTCCAATTAAGGATGGCAGGTGGGCTCTCAAAGCTGGAGTACCAATCAGAAGCCTTCCAGTTTGAGAGAAGCAGCAGGCTGCAGCATAGGATAAGTAACTGAGAGGGTGCTTCAACATGGAAGCACCCACTAATCAACATTTTTTAAAATTTAATAAAAACCAGAAAAAGGGCCATCATGTGTGGTGGGGGGAAATCCCTCTACAGGGTGAGCTTTGGTTGTACCTTCACCCAGGCAGGCAGGGACAGCTTGTCGGCCTGCCTGGAGTGTTGGACTCCCAGCCTGTCGCGGGGTGCCCACCTCCAGGCAGTGGAACTGCCCCTCCCATCACGTTGCGAAGCTGCAGACGGACTGGAAAATCCCAGCCAGCCTCCCGTCAGTGTCTTTAATAAGGATCTCAATGAGCCTAATTGGATGCCTGCCTTGTGGAGATGAGCAGCCCCACCGGGTTCCGAACCCACCCACTCCTAAAATGGCTGCACCAGGAACGGGGTCGGGAAACCAGCATGCCGGTTGGCGCCATATCTTTGGGCTCCATCCACCTCAATTCCAGACCTTGGTGGGGTCCGAAAATCCTGCCTGAAAAGTTGGAATTAGAAATTCTACACTAGCAAAGTGTTACAAGTTTTAAATATGATATACTACTATTCTAACCAATATCAACCCATAAGAATACCATATAAGAAATTTTGAAACCTAAAGATCATGATGACTTTTGATAGCTTATTTAAAATTTCCATCTTTCTCTGATTTATTTTCTCACTCTGTCATTCCCTCATTCACATTCCTTCTGTACATCATTTGTTATCATTGTTAGTCCCAGTTCCCCACAGGTCACAACATATATTTAAGTTTTCCTGTTACCGATACGGTCAATCATATGCTCTATTTTTCCCAGTGTTACAACCAGGTGCGAGAAGTGTCTAAGGGTTTTTACTGTCTTCACCTGGTCTTGTTGTAACAGGGTTTAATTTTTAAACACACTGTGTTTTGAGCTCCCCTTTGATGAATCCTTGTTCACCACTTTCCAATTATAAGGCAAAGAAATGAGCACACCAGGTTTTCTTCGGTTTTAAAAATAAAAGTGAAATTTATTAAAACTTAAACTTACTCTCCAATACGTTTAACACCTATGGATAAATGATGCGCCCATGCTAGCAGGCACATGTGATACACACATGCAAATAGGGACAGAAAAGAGCAGAAGAAAAATAAAGAGGTTTGAGGCAATTTCGGAAGGGCTTCTTGTTTACTATGCTTCAAGCTCACTGTAGTCCTTTTGTAAGTAGTTTTGCTTTTCGTTGGGGCTCAGTATTCTTAAATTTTGTTCACTGTAGGAGACTTTTCTCTCTTGGAGTCATGTGTCTTCATTGGGTCTTCAGTTGCATGAGAAAGAGATGAGAGCAGACAGGAGAGAGAGTCTGGGCGCAAACAGCTCTCTGATTTTGAAACACTCTGTGGCAAGTTCAAATTCAAACAGCCAGTTAGTCATGTGACTAAACTGGTCTAACCAAATCTTCTGTGTATTGGAGAAGCAGGGACTGGTTCCTTTGTTCCAACACTATTTGCCAGTCTGCAAAAAAGGTCTTTCCAGCGAGGGGCCTGGCATTTCCTTATGATCGGCCCTCTTTTCTTCCCAGCAATATTTTAAAGTTTTTTGTATAGGTTTAATGTATAAGTGATAAGGTTAGTACTACTAAAGTGTGTTTTTTTTAAAATTAGTATAATTTATTAAGGACTTTAGATTGTAGTGGGTAGTGTTTGGAGTAGAACAAGGCCCCTAGTGTAATTAGTATTTTTTAAAGGGAGTAACTAATTAATCTAAAGGTGTCCTGGCTGGAGAGCTCGCACCCATGATATGCTCCTCCTGCGCTATGTGGGAAATCAGGGACATAGAAAATAGGAGCAAGAGTAGGCCATTCGGCCCTTCGAGCCTGCTCCGCCATTCATTATGATCATGGCTGATCATCCAACTCAGTAAGCTGTTCTCACTTTCTCCCCATACCCTTTGATCCCTTTCGACCCAAGAGCTATATCTAACTCCTTCTTGAAAACATACAATGTTTTGGCCTCAACTGCTTTCTGTGGTAGTGAATTCCACAGGCTCACCACTCTCTGGGTAAAGAAATTTCTCCTCATCTCAGTCCTGAAAGGTTTACCCCGTATCCTTAGATTATAACCCCTGGTTCTGGACTCCCCCACCATCAGGAACATCCTTCTTGCATCTACCCTGTCAAGTCCTTTTAGAATTTTATAGCTTTCTATGAGATTCCCCCTCACTCTTCTGAACCCCATAATCCTAACCGAATCAATCTCTCCTCATACATCAGTCCCGCCATCCCAGGAATCAGCCTGGTAAACCTTCACTGCACTCCCAGTGTCCCTGACGACCATGTGTGCAGGAAATGTATCCATCTGCAGCTACTGGCTACTAGCATTACGGAGCTGGAGCTGCGGGTGGATTCACTGTGGAGCATCCGCGACGCTGAGGACGCCGTGGATAGCACGTTTAGCGAGGTGGTTACACCGGAGGTAATGGCTGCGCGGACAGAAAAGGAATGGGTGATCACCAGGCAGAGTAGTAGGCACAGGCAGGTAGTGCAGGAGTCCCCTATGGCCATCCCCCTCTCAAACAGATATACTGCTTTGGATACTGTTGGGCGGGATGGCCTCCCAAGGCAAAGGAGCAACAGTCAAGTTCGTGGCACCACGGATGGCACTGTTGCACAGCAGGGGGAGAAAAAGACTGGGAGAGCCATAGTGATAGGAGATTTAATTGTAAGGGGAACAAACAGGCGTTTCTGTGGCCGCAAACGAGACTTCAGGATGGTATGTTGCCTCCCTGGTGCGAGGGTCAAGGATGTCTCGAAGCAGGTACAGTACTGAAGGGGGAGGGTAAACAGCCAATGGTCATGGTACATGTCGGTACCAACGACATAAGTAGAAAAAGGAATGAGGTTCTGCAAGATGAATTTAAGGAGTTAGGAGCTAATTTAAAAAGCAGAATCTCAAAGGTAGTAAACTCAGGATTACTTCCTGTGCCACATGTTAGTGAGTATAGGAACAGGAGAATAGACCAGATGAATGCATGGATGGAGAAATGGTGCAGGAGGTTCTGGGGAAGTGGGGCCTGTACAAGCGGGACAGGTTACACCCAGGCAGGACTGGAACCGATGTCCTCGCAGGGGTGTTTGCTAGTGCTATAATAAAAACAAGAAATGCTGGAAATACTCAGCAGGTCTGGCAGCATCTGTGGAGAGAGAAGCAGAGTTAACGTTTCAGGTCAGTGACCCTTCTTCAGAACTTCAGATGCTGCCAGACCTGCTGAGTATTTCCAGCATTTCTTGTTTTTATTTCAGATTTCCAGCATCCGCAGTATTTTGCTTTCAATTTAGTGTTTGCTAGTGCTGTTGGGGAGGATTTAAACTAGAATGGCAGGGGGATGGAAACCTGAGCAGGGAGACTGAGGAGGAGGAAACAAGGACAGAAACAAAAGACAGGAAACAAAAAGGCAAAAGTGGAAGGCATTGAAATCAAGGGCAAGAAACAAATAGGGCCAAAGTGCAAAATAATGCTAAGATGACTAAGAATGTTCAAAAGACATGCCTAAAGGCATTGTGTCTCAGTGTGCAAAGTAATCGCAATAAGGTAGGTGAATTAACCACACAGATAGATGTTAATGGATATGCTATAGTTGCAATTACGGGGACATGGCTGCAGAGTGACCAAGGATGGGAACTGAACATCCAAGGGTATTCAATATTTAGGAAGGACAGGCAAAAAGGGAAAGGAGGTGGAGTAGCATTGTTAGTAAAAGCAGAAATCAACACAATAGTGAGGAAGGATATTAGCTCAGAGAATCCTGATGTGGAATCTGTATGGGTGGAGCTAAGAAACACCAAGGGGCAGAAAACATTGGTGGGGGTTGTATATAGACCCCCAAACAGCAGTGGTGATGTAGAGGATGACATTAAACAGGAAATTAGAGACACATGCAATAAGGGTGCAACTGTAATTATGGGTGAGTTTAATCTACATATAGATTGAGCAAACCAAATTAGCAATAATACCATTAACATATTGTTTGCCTTTGCTCTGTGACCTTTTGGTCAGCTATGTGGCCTGGTCCAATCTGCACCTTCTCCTTTGTTATCTCTTGCCCAACCCCCACCTCACTTGTTTATAATCTGTGACTTTTCTAATATTTGTCAGTTCCGAAGAAGGGTCACTGACCCGAAACGTTAACTCTGCTTCTCTTTCTACAGATGCTGCCAGACCTGCTGAGTGAATCCAGCATTTCTTGTTTTTGTTTCAGATTTCCAGCATCCGCAGTATTTTGCTTTTATTTTAGTGTTTAATTCACTGCCACTTCTCTTCCAGGAATGCCTACCTTGAAGAAGTTCTGCTCTTCTCTCCGACGGGATTTTCGTTTGTCTCTTTTACCTTGTTCACCTTCATTGCTTTCTATTTCCCTCCTGGTGTTTGATAAGGTATCTACCAAAACTCGTTTTCACAGCCACATCTCCTTCCTCAGTGACTGTCTCCGGCTCCGACTGATTCCACGTGGATTCCAACTGCAGTTTCACCCATCATGCTTTGAAACCACCCAGGATCACAGGTATCTCCGAGAAATACAACGTTCCTCGGACTGCTACTCTCGCCGCATCCTGAGATCTACACTCAGTGCTATGCGCCGCCATATGCAAACACTGGACCTCTCTCTCCAGCAGCACCGTCTCACCTTATCTCAAATCTGTTCTACTCCGCAGTTTCATCTCATCTTACGTCTCATCCGACGCATTAACAAAAAACTTTTTTTCTTCCTTTCAGGTGTTAAGGAACGCAAGCTCCAGCAGCTGATGGGGACTAATGCCCCTCCAGATCCTCCTTCCGCTTCACTTCCCTCTGACCCCACCCCTTCTGATCTGACCCCTTGCCGTGTATTCACTATACCCTCTGACCTCCCCCTCTCTGATGCTGAGCGTTCTGTACTCAGCAAAGGACTCAGTTTTATCCCCTTACGCCCCCACCTCAATGAATTTCGCGCTCGGCATGACGTTGAGCTCTTCTTCCGTCGCCTCCGCCTCCGGGCTCACTTCTTTGACCAGGAGTCCTCCCCCCGACCAGCAGACCCATTCACCCGCCTCCAGTATTCTCCCTCTACCTGGACCCCTCACCCTGGCCTCTTACCTGCTCTTGATCTCTTCATTGAAAACTGTCGGCGAGACATTGGTCGTCTCAATTTCTCTGCCCCCCTCACTCACTCTAACCTGTCCCCCTCTGAACTTGAGGCACTCCGTTCTCTCAGGTCTAACCCCGACATGGTCATCAAACCTGCAGACAAGGGTGGTGCTGTTGTTGTATGGCGTACCGACCTCTACCTTGCAGAAGCTCAACACCAACTCACAGACACCTCTTCCTACCTCCCTCTGGACCATGACCCCACCACCGAACATCAAGCCACCATCCAAAGGACTGTCACTGACCTCATCTCCTCTGGAGATCTTCCCTCTACAGCTTCCAACCTCATAGTCCCGCAACCCCGGACAGCCCGCTTCTATCTCCTTCCCAAAATCCACAAACGGGACTGTCCCGGCAGACCCATTGTGTCAGCCTGCTCCTGCCCAACTGAACTTATTTCTTCCTATCTAGACTCTATCTTTTCTCCGCTGGTGCAGTCTCTTCCCACCTACATCCGTGACTCTTCTGACGCCCTACGTCATTTTGACAATTTCCAGTTTCCTGGTCCCAACCGCCTCCTCTTCACTATGGACGTCCAATCACTCTACACCTCCATCCCCCACCAGGATGGTTTGAGGGCTCTCCGCTTCTTCCTGGAACAGAGGCCCAACCAGTCCCCATCCACCACCACCCTCCTCCGCCTGGCTGAACTTGTTCTCACATTGAACAACTTCTCCTTCAACTCCACGCACTTCCTTCAAGTAAAAGGTGTCGCTATGGGTACCCGCATGGGTCCTAGTTATGCCTGTCTTTTTGTGGGATATGTCGAGCATTCTTTGTTCCAGTCCTACTCAGGCCCCCTCCCCCAACTCTTTTTCCGGTACATTGATGACTGTATCGGTGCCGTTTCCTGCTCCCGCCCCGAACTCGAAAACTTTATCAACTTTGCTTCCAATTTCCACCCTTCTCTCACCTTTACATGGTCCATCTCTGACACTTCCCTTCCCTTCCTCGACTTCTCTGTCTCCATCTCTGGGGATAGGTTGTCTACCAATATCCATTATAAGCCCACTGACTCCCACAGCTACCTCGACTACACTTCTTCACACCCTACCTCCTGTAAGGACTCCATTCCATTCTCCCAGTTTCTCCGTCTCCGACGCATCTGCTCTGATGATGCTACCTTCCATGACGGTGCTTCTGATATGACCTCCTTTTTCCTCAACCGAGGATTTCCCCCCACTGTGGTTGACAGGGCCCTCAACCGTGTCCGACCCATTCCCCGCACCTCTACCCTCACCCCTTCCCCTCCCTCCCAGAACCGTGACAGGGTTCCCCTTGTCCTCACTTTTCATCCCACCAGCCTCCATATCCAAAGGATCATCCTCCGCCATTTTCGCCACCTCCAGCGTGATGCCACTACCAGTCGCATCTTCCCCTCCCTTCCCCTGTCAGCATTCCGAAGGGATCGTTCCCTCCGCGACACCCTGGTCCACTCCTCCATTACCCCCACCACCTCGTCCCCGTCCCAGGGCACCTTCCCTTGCAATCGCAGGAGGTGTAATACCTGCCCATTTACCTCCTCTCTCCTCACTATCCCAGGCCCCAAACACTCCTTTCAGGTGAAGCAGCGATTTACTTGTACTTCTTTCAATGTAGTATACTGTATTCGCTGCTCACAGTGTGGTCTCCTCTACATTGGGGAGACCAAGCGCAGACTGGGTGACCGCTTTGCGGAACATCTCCGCTCAGTCCGCAAGCAGGACCCTGAGCTTCCGGTTGCTTGCCATTTCAACACTCCCCCCTGCTCTCATGCTCACATCTCTGTCCTGGGATTGCTGCAGTGTTCCAGTGAACATCAACGCAAGCTCGAGGAACAGCATCTCATCTACCGATTAGGCACACTACAGCCTGCCGGACTGAACATTGAGTTCAATAATTTCAGAGCATGACAGCCCCCCACTTTACTTTCATTTTTAGTCATTTTTAGTTATTTTTTCTTCCTTTTTTTGCATTCCTTTTTACATTTTTTGCATTTATTTCATTTCATCTTAGTTTGTTCAGTTTGCTTACCCACTGTTTTTTTCAGGTTGTTTTTCTTCAGGTTTGCACTTGCTGATGTTCTATATTCAGTATATTCACACCTAATCTGTACTAATGCTTTGTCTTTCAAAACACCATTAACATATTGTTTGCCTTTGCTCTGTGACCTTTTGGTCAGCTATGTGGCCTGGTCCAATCTGCACCTTCTCCTTTGTTATCTCTTGCCCAACCCCCACCTCACTTGTTTATAATCTGTGACTTTTCTAATATTTGTCAGTTCCGAAGAAGGGTCACTGACCCGAAACGTTAACTCTGCTTCTCTTTCTACAGATGCTGCCAGACCCGCTGAGTGAATTCAGCATTTCTTGTTTTTGTAGCAATAATACTGTCGAGGAGGAATTCCTGGAGTGCGTCTGTGATAGTTTTTTGGACCAATATGTTGAGGAACCAACCAGACAATAGGCCATCCTAGACTGGGTATTGTGTAATGAGAAAGGATTAGTTAACAATCTTATTGTGCGGGGTCTCTTGATGAAGAGTGACCATAACATGATAGAATTCTTCATTAAGATAGAGAGTGAGAGAGTTGATTCTGAGACTAGGGTCCGGAATCTAAATAAAGGAAACTATGAAGGTATGATGTGCGAGTTGGCTATGATAGATTGGGGAATGCTACTTAAAGGGTTGACAGTGGATAGGCAATGGCTAGCATTTAAAGAGCGCGTGGATGAATTACAACAATTGCTCATTCCTGTCTGGCACAAAAATATAACAGGAAGGGTGGCTCATCTGTAGCTTACGAAAGAAATTAGGGATGGTATTAGATCCAAGGAGGAGAAATATAAAATGGTCAGAACAAGCAGCAAACCTGAGGATTGAGAGCAGTTTAGAATTCAGCAAAGGAGGATAAAGGGATTGATTAAGAAGGGGAAAATAGAGTATGAGAGTAAGCTTGCAGAGAACATAAAAACTGACTGTAAAAGCTTCTATAGATATGTGAAGAGAAAAAGATTAGTGAAGACAAATGTGGGTCCCTTACAGTCAGAAACGGGGGAATTTATAATGGGGAACAAAGAAATGGTAGACCAATTAAATACATACTTTGGTTCTGTCTTCACAAAGAAGGACACAAATTACCTCGCAGAAATGTTGGGGAACAGAGGGTCTAGTGAGAAGGAGGAACTGTATAAAATCAATAGTAGTAGTAGGGAAATGGTGTTAGGGAAATTGATGGGATTGAAGGCCGATAAATCCCCAGGGCCTGATAATCTACATCCCAGTGTACTTAAGGAAGTGGTCCTAGAAATAGTATATGCATTGCTGGCCATTTTCCAAAATCTATAGACTCTGGAATAGTTCCAACGGATTGGAGGGTAGCTAATGTAACCCCACTATTTAAAAAAGGAGCGAGAGAGAAAACAGGGAATTTTAGACCAGTTAGCCCGACGTCAGTAGTGGGGAAAATTCTAGAGTCCATTATAAAAGATGTAATAGCAGAACACTTGGAAAACAATGACAGGATCAGACAAAGTCAACATGGATTTACGAAAGGGAAATTATGCTTAACAAATCTACTGGAATTTTTGAGGATGTAACTCGTAGAATAGATGTGAGAAACAGTGGATGTGGTGTATTTGGACTTTCAGAAGGCTTTCGATAAGGTCCCACATAAGAGATTAGCGTGCAAAATTAAAGCACATGGGATTGGGAGTAAGGTACTGACATGGATAGAGAACTGGTTGGCGGATAGGAAACATAGAGTAGGAATAAACGAGTCTTTTTCTGAGTGGCAGGCAGTGACTAGTGGGGTACCACAGGGATCAGTGCTAGGACCTCAGCTATTCACAATATATATTAATGATATAGATAAGGGAATTACATTTAATATATCCAAGTTTGCAGATGACACAAAGCTGGGTGGGAGTGTGAGCTGTGAGGAGGATGCAGAGAAGCTCCAGTGTGATTTGGACAGGCTGAATGAGTGGGAAAATACATGTCAGATGCAGTATAATGTTGATATATGTCCACTTTGGTGGCAAAAACAGAAAGGCAGAGTATTATCTGAACAGCGATGGATTGGGAAAGGGGGAGGTGCAGCAAGACCTGGGTGTCCTTGTGCACCAGTCGCTGAAAGCATGCAGGTGCAGCAGGCAGTTAAGAGGGCAAATGGCCTTGGTGAGACCACATCTGGAGTATTGTGTGCAGTTTTGGTCTCCTTATCTGAGGAAGGATGTCCTTGCTATGGAGGGAGTGCAGCGAAGGTTCACCAGACTGATTCCTGGGATGGCAGGACTGACATATGAAGAGAGATTGGGTCGATTAGGCTTGTATTTGCTAGAGTTTAGAAGAATGAGAGGGGATCTCATGGAAACCTACAAAATTCTAACAGGATTGGACAGACTAGATGCAGGAAGGATGTTTCCGATGGCGGGGGAGTCCAGGACCAGGGGTCACAGTCTAAGGATAAGGGGTAAGTCATTTAGGACTGAGATGAGGAGAGATTTTCTTCACCCAGAGAGTGGTGAACCTGTGGAATTCTCTACCACAGAAAGCAGTTGAGGCCAAATCATTAAATATATTCAAGAAAGAGTTAAATATAGTTCTTAGTGCTAATGGGATCGAGGGATACGTGGAGATAGTGGGAACAGGGTACTGTGTTTGGATGATCAACCATGATCGTATTGAATGGCAGAGAAGGCTCGAAGGGCCGAATGGCCTGCTCCTGCTCCTATTTTTCTATGTTTCTATGTGGCAAAATAATGTGTGCCTCATTCTTGGGAGGTGGGGGCCTGCATGACACCCAGAATAAAACACACCAACCAGGTTTCTTTAATAAACCACAATGTTATCAGTTTATTATAAAACAAGTCTTAACCAATAATGAAGTAAAACATACACATACAGATTGATATATTAAAGCCCCTTATTTATCTTCACCCCTCAAGCGCACACACACACACACTCACCGGTTAACCGGAAAAAAATAAAAGGGATTTTTGCTTAGTACTGTTACAAATAAAACAGTAAAAGAAACACTTAGGCTGAATAATTGCTCATACTTGAAAGAAAAAAAGGTTTGGAAAGATGTCCTTTGTTTTGGTTTGATGCCCCAAATGAGTATAAACGGCTGTCACTGGGACTTCCTAGAACAGCTCGTGCCAGGCAATGTTGAAGATCAGTTTGAGTAGGCTTTCCAAGAAATGTAGCTACAGAGGCTTCAGATAGGCCTTACAGCAGAAATGTCACAACAAGGGTTTCAGTTCCCACACATTCGATCTGTAGTGTTTCTTCAAATACAATTGGAAATAGGAAACTGACACTATGCAGGGTTTCTTTTCCACAGAGGGAGATGAGCTGGGTCTTCTTTGGCAGGCAAAACCAACTGACTTTTTCAACAATTCAAGTTGAAACTAAAAATATTCCAGAAGTCAAGCTTCCAGACTTCTATAAGTCTTGACCTATCACTTCATTGTAAACATCTCTCCAAGTCAAAAGCACCCCCAGCTGGCTGATTATCCACAGACAGGTGCATTCCAGTAAGACTTGTTTACAAACGAAGTCCAGGAACCTTCTGGCGACTTCTTCATAATTAAACTATAAGTCCTTAAAATATATTCTACAAAAAAAAAGCACTCTCATAACACCTCCATCCTTTGAGAAATGAAACACCATTTTTAAATGTGTTTCATTACAAAGTGTAAAAAACATAAGATGAAAACATTTTAAAACACATTTTCACACTCATCTCCATTCACTCTTTACCTGTAGTTAATACAATTTTACTTGGAACCATCTTTGCTTTCAGATAACGCAAAACAAAGTTAGATTTTTGATAAAGCATCTGCAATAACATTATTTTTGCCTGGATTGTGGATAATTTTTAAGTGATGGGGCTGTAATTGTAAACTCCATCGGAATTGTCAGGCACTCTGGTTTATAAAATTTTCCACAAAGTTTATCACCAAATCAGCTGACTACAACCTTCCAAACAGAGGCCCCCAGTTGTTCCAAGTGGTCCTTTCAAGTTTCACTGTAGACCAGCACATCATCAAGGTAAACCACACAGTTAGGAACACTGGCTACCACTTGGTTCACTAGCCTCTGAAAAGTGGCTGGGGAACCCCCTAGCCTGTATGGCATCACTTGGCACTGGAAAAAAATTGTCCAGTATGACAAAGGCTGATATTTCTTTAGCTCGGGGTGTTAAAGGAACTTGTCAGTATCCCTTTAACAAACCTATTTTTGCAAGAAACATGGCACTGCCCACTCTGTCAATATAGTCTTTCAAGCGAGGGATTGGGTAGGAGTCTGCCTTTGTTACTGCATTAACTTTTCTGTAGTCAATGCAAAGTTTAGTTGAACCATCAGGTTTAGGTGCTAATACTACTGGTGAACTCCAGCTGCTTTGACTGGCTTCTATTAGGTGGTTTTCCTGCATGTATTGGATTTCTGCTTTTACCTAGGCCTGTTTCTCTGGACTTAAATGGTAAGGATGCTGTTTTAGAGTAAAGGATTCCCACATCATGTGTGCTAAGGTTGTATATCCTGACTTATCCCTACAGACTTTTTAAATGCTGTGAGTAGTCTTGTTAGGTCTTCTTGTTGTTCTAAACCTAAATATTAAAGCATAGGGCTGGATTTTAAAGTCCCTCCGCCATCGGGAATGGTGGCGGTGGGCAATGAAGATCAGTACGGCGGAGGCCTGCCATCAACCCCGACGGCGGCAGGCCCCATACTGATTTTGGCGGTGGCAGCGAGGCCTCGTGGTGGCCGCCCCACCGCTCAGCGACGGGACCTGCATTAAAATATGTTAATGCCTACTTACCAAGTAAGCCTCAGCGATTCAGCCACCATGTTTCAATCTTTATTCGGACGGCCGACAATGCCGCACCTTCAAACCCCTGTTCGGGGAAACGTGGCACAACACCTGTGGGAAGGGGGAGGAGTTGAATTTCTCTGTGTGGGAGAGGTTGAGCAGGGTTAGAAAGATGTGGATTGGTCCGGAGTGGGGGAATGATGGGAAGGGGTAAAGGACAAAAGTGCCGAACTTTGTGGGGGTGGGGGGGAAGGTCAAATTTACAAGGCGTGTATTCCGATGGGGTAAGGGCAGGAATGTTTTGAAATACCATTGTTGGGGGGGGGGGGAGCGATGGTGGGAGAGTGCATCGAAAGGTCATGTTATTCATTTCTGCTGAACTGTACTTTAACTGGTCTTTTAAATTCCAAATATACCTTGAGGGCTGCAAGCCCTTTAAAAATGGTGCCACGCCTGCATATTAGTGCCAAACGCTTTTGCCGTCATCGTGGGGGGGCGGGCACCGCAGCTATGGTGTTCTTGTGCGCGCGGGCCCCATTTTTTTACATCCCCCACCTACTTCGGCGTTGGAGTCTTAAAATGCAGCCTATAGTGTCCAATTTCCCTAGCAATTCAGTATTAGCTAACCGGACAGTAGGTGGTTCAATTTGAGAATTATCTAGGCCTCCTTCTGCTTCATCCTCACTATCCCTTTCATTCTGCACTCTCCCTGCTACCTGTGGACTTGCTTATCCTCTTCCCGGCGTTGTCAATTCTTTTTCTGCCGATCTGGGGTGTCAATCAAATAACTTACTTTACCAATTCTCTTGATCACTTTATAAGGATCACTGAACCGTTCTTTCAATGGTTCACCTGTAAAGGTAGTAATACTAATACTTCATTGCCTAGTTGAAATGGTCGGGTCTTTGCATGCTTTTCTGCTCATTTCTTCATAGTTATTTGGGAAGATTTAATGTGTTCCTGAGCCACTTTGCAAGCTCTTATGAGCCGTTCACGGAACACAGATACATAATCTAGTACAGAAGATTCATCCCTCTGTTCTAAAAACCTTTCTTTCATTAGTTTTAGAGGACCTCTTATCTCATGTCCATAAACTAATTCAAAAGGACTAAAACCAGTAGACTCATTAGGTGAATCCCAAGTTGCAAACAAAAGAAATTCTAGCCCTTTATCCCAATCATGGGGATATTCATGAGAGTATGCTCTAATCATCATTTTGAGGGTCTGATGGTACCTTTCTAAAGCTCTCTGTGTCTGTGGGTGGTATGCTGAAGACTTTAACTGTTGTGATGGAAACCACACCTGCCAAATGGAAACATATTAATTTCATCATATGGGACACTGTTTGAATCTTTTACTGGACCTTACAGATGACTTTTTAAGAGAAAAAAGCAGAACTGCACAGCTAAAAACATGGTTGCACATTTGCATTCTGAGAAGACAAGTGCTGGTTGAGAGACAGCTGAATAGAGAGACATTTGGAGTGCTCCCTGATTAAATTAGCGAGATTGGTTTTGCCAATAGGGGTAATCAAAAGATATCGACACCCCTTTGACTTTGAAAGAGCCAAACTTCCCCCTATCAAGTATGTCTGATGGACGCCGAAGTTCAAAGACCCGTCTAGAAGTTGCTGTTTCAAACAAAAAGATGGTCACATGACATACCTACTGGTAACACTGAGTTCTTTTGAATTGTGCCTCAAAGTGAACAATAGACTGCAACTGGACTGGCAGAGAAATAGTCTCTCTCTGTCTCCCTCGCCAGCAAAGTCCTAGGGAAACCATGGTAGCAGCTTTTAAACCCCATGACTACAGGCAACTACCAAGGAGACAGTTGAAGCCTACCTTGAGCCTTCTGGTACCAGAGAAGCAGGCCTGAAATTGTACACGTGGTGCCAGCAAGAACTCCCAGACTTTAACTTCAATCAAGAACATTACATCAAGGACACTAAGGACAGTACCTTTATTCCATTGAATGCCAACTCAACTTTAACCTCCCAATTCTTTCTTCCCCTCTGTACCTATTTGTAAATGTGTCTGCCTCTCATGTGCATGTGAGCATGGATGCATTATGTATTTTAGTGATTTTAACCAGAATAGAGTGATAAGCGTTAATAAACCTACATCTTTCTTATTTAAGCACAAGGAAACCTGTCTGATTGGTCCATTTGCAATTGCAGTTAGAATGCAGTGAACAAGGGTTCGCTGTCGTGGTAAAGTAAAATCACTGTGTTTTAAAAGATAAACCCTGTTATGGCCAAACCAGAGAAGGGGCGAGAGGGGAGCCTGAGACCCCTTCCTGACCTGGTCGTAACACTGTGTTATACCCAAATTGCCCATAACCTACTGAAAAATTTTAGACATAAAATTGGAACCTTGATCTGGCTGAATCTCAATCAGTAATCCATATCTAGTGAAGAACTGGGTTAACTTCTCTACCACTACCTTAGCAGAAATTGTTCTCAAGGGAATCACCTCTGGGAACCAAATAGCCACATCCATCAGAATGAGTATATATTGGTGTCCTGCTTTTGTTTTTGGTAAAGGTCCTACACAGAAATCCACACCCTACTAAATGGTTCCCCAAAAACTGGTATGGGAGTTAGAGGTGCCAGTTTTATGGCAGGTTGTGGTTTTCCCACAATCTGACACATATGGCACATTTTACAAAACTGCACCACGTCCTTGGAAAGACCTAGCCAGTAAAAATGTCTACTCATACGTGATTTGGGCTTTCGGATCCCCACATGTCCCGCTATAGGAATTTCATGTGCTAACCTTAATAGTTCCCGTTGATACCTACACGGTACTGCTATCTGATGAGCTAACATCCAATCTTTGTTTGCAGGTCTGTGAGGAGGTTTCTCATTTTTAATGTATTATCCTTCTGGAACTCGTTTTGCCTCAGCCTCTGTTTGAGCTGACTGTGCCACTTTATTTAACTCTGGATTAGCTTGCTGAGCCATGATCAGAGAAGATTTATTAACCATTACCTTTGGATTATCCAAATCCCCAAAGAAAGTTTCAGATATTCGGCTATCTGTCTGTGGTGCCAATTTTACCTCCAACAATGGAACTTGTTTAACCATTGCTCGGGTTACTACACATGAAGGAAACATTCCTGGAACCTTATCCTGTAACTTCTGTCTTTTTGACTTCACTTGGTTTTACCGTGACTACTGGAGAAGATGCTGCTTTAACACCACACACTGAAGAGTGCCTGCAGAGTCTCATCGACAGGTTTGCGGCTGCCTGCAATGAATTTGGCCTAACCATCAGCCTCAAGAAAATGAACATCATGGGGCAAGACGTCAAAAATGCTCCATCCATCAATATTGGCGACCACGCTCTGGAAGTGGTTCAAGAGTTCACCTACCTAGGCTCAACTATCACCAGTAACCTGTCTCTAGATGCAGAAATCAACAAGCGCATGGGAAAGGCTTCCACTGCTATGTCCAGACTGGCCAAGAGAGTGTGGGAAAATGGCACACTGACACGGAACACAAAAGTCCGAGTGTATCAAGCCTGTGTCCTCAGTACCTTGCTCTATGGCAGCGAGGCCTGGACAACGTATGTCAGCCAAGAGCGACGTCTCAATTCATTCCATCTTCGCTGCCTCCGGAGAATACTTGGCATCAGGTGGCAGGACCGTATCTCCAACACAGAAGGCCTCGAGGCGGCCAACATCCCCAGCTTATACACACTACTGAGTCAGCGGCGCTTGAGATGGCTTGGCCATGTGAGCCGCATGGAAGATGGCAGGATCCCCAAAGACACATTGTACAGCGAGCTCGCCACTGGTATCAGACCCACCGGCCGTCCATGTCTCCGCTTTAAAGACGTCTGTAAACGCGACATGAAATCCTGTGACATTGATCACAAGTCGTGGGAGTCAGTTGCCAGTGTTCGCCAGAGCTGGCGGGCAGCCATAAAGACGGGGCTAGAGTGTGGCGAGTCGAAGAGACTTAGTAGTTGGCAGAAAAAAAGACAGAGGCGCAAGGGGAGAGCCAACTGTGTAACAGCCCTGACAAACAAATTTCTCTGCAGTACTTGTGGAAGAGCCTGTCACTCTAGAATTGGCCTTTATAGCCACTCCAGGCGCTGCTTCACAAACCACTGACCACCTCCAGGCGCTTATCCATTGTCTCTCGAGACAAGGAGGCTAAAGAAGAACTGGAGAAGCAACTACTTTCGTTCCTGCCAAATCATTCTCCAAGAGTAGGTCAACTCCATCTACTGGCAAACTATGGACAACTCCTACAGTTACCATTCCAGACATTAGGTCACACTCTAGGTGCACCCAATATGAAGGTACGGGTATATCCTCCCCGCCAAGACCATTCACTAAAACATTAGCATTCACTGTGCTCTCTGGTGGAAATGTTATACCTTTCCCCAGCAAAAGAGTTTGGGTGGCTCTTGTATCCCTAAGTACATCTATAGGTTTGCCTGGCTCACTTGATGGATAAAGAGTTTTTTTTTTAGATAGGGTGGATATTGCGCGTCTTTTTCCTCGGATGGTGATGGCAAACACGAGTGGACATCGCTTCAAGTTGAGGGGTGATAGATATAGGACAGATGTGAGAAGTAGTTTCTTTACTCAGAGAGTAGTAAGGGCGTGGAACGCCCTGCCTGCAGCAGTAGTAGATTCACCAACTTTAAGGGCATTTAAGTGGTCATTGGATAGACATATGGATGAAAATGGAATAGTGTAGGTCAGATGGTTTCACAGGTCGGCGCAACATCGAGGGCCGAAGGGCCTGTACTGCGCTGTAATGTTCTAATTCTAATTTACATCTATAGGTTTGCCTGGCTCACTTGATGGATAAAGAGTTACTTTTCCTTTTGACAAGAATTCCCTATAACTTTCAGGTATCTTATTCATAACCCCTGCATTCACATTGGTTTTTGTAATGGGCCTTACAGCTGCAGTCAGTGCCACAGCCTGATCTGCTGTTCTCTCAGTCAGAGCCCCTTTAGAAAAATCATTGAAAAATTACGGCACACAAGGAGGCCATTTAGTCCCTTGTGTCCGCTTTCTCTGCATTGGCTTTGTGTACCCCAGAAAATCCCATGGGTTTGCCCCGCAACTTCCAGCATTCTGCACAAAGATGTCCCACCTTGTGACAATGGTAACACTTCGGCTTGCGGACCTCACTTCCACCGTCAACATCTTCATTTCTGGCCTGAGGAGGAGGCCCTGGGGTGTTCCCAGCTGTCCCTTCTTGTCCCCGGCTACTTGCCTTCCTTTCACCCTCCCACCTTTTATCCTTCTCAGTTTTGTGGGGGTGACAAACAAACGGTTTGTGCTTATACACAAGCTCATAATCATCAGCAATTTCCGCTGCCTGTCTGGCCATTGAAACCTTCTGGTTCTTGCTAATGGAGGGAGTGAAATTTTAAGTTCTTCCAGGAGAATTAGTTCCCTAAGGTTCTCATACATGGTTTCCATTTTTAGTGCCCATATCCAATGATCAAAATTAATTTGCTTTACCATCTCAAATTCTATAAGTCTGCCCAGACAATCTCCAGAGGTTCTGAAAGTCCTGTCAGTAAGCTTCAGGGACTAACTCAAATACAGCAAGAATAGCCTCTTTGCCACCTCATACTCTGCAGAAGCCTCCTCAGAAAGCATGGCATAAACTTCATGAGCTCCGCCCATCAACCTGCTTTGCATAAGCAGTGTCCAGCTTTCCTTTGCCCACTTTAACTGTTTGGCTATCTTTTCAAAAGAAATGAAAAATGTCCCTACATCCCTTTTCTCAAACTCAGCAGGGTTTTTATGTTTTTAAACAGCTCTCCACTGGGTCCTGAGCTGGAGTCAGCTCTTTCCTCACCAGAACCTTCTTGTGTTCTTGTGTATTTAATGAAGTTTCTTCCAACGTTCTTGCTCTTTTATTGACAGTTTTAAAGTCACGATCACGCATTACTTACTTGCCAACCAGATGAAATAGCCTTTCTCTATTCAAAACTATTCATAATTTTTAAAATCTCGATTTAATTTCCTTTTACTCATCTCTGCTTATGTGGATATAGTCCTCATCGTCTTTCTCCTTATAACTTCAGTTTTCTATCCCTGGCAACATTTTAGTAAATCTATGCTGTATGCTCTCTTTGGCTTCAATGCTCTTTCTATAATGGAGTTACCAAAATAGCACACAGTATTCTAATTGTAGCCTAACCATCGCTTTGCCCAAGTTAGCATTACTTAGTTACTTTTGCTTTTTTTTTTACTCCATACCCTTATTTATAAAACCTAAAATGCCAATGGCATTTTAATGGTTTCCTCTGCCTGCACTCACACCCTCAGGAAATTAGATATTTGACCTCCGAGGCCTCTCTCCATTCATCCACAGCCATCAGTATTTTTTCATTGATTGCTTATGCTTATTCTTTGTTTTTCCACCAGAATATATTACCACACACTTCTCCACATTAATTGGCATATGCCAAGCCATTGTTGCCTTGTTCTTAGAGCTTCGAACAATATAAAATTCAGGAACCCAGAAAGTTACAACTCCATTAGCACCGGGTTTTTTAAAATGCAAGGCTCAAGAGATGACAATCCTGGCAGGAGTGATATGGATCAAAAGGGGTTTTACTCAATCAATATATGGGTGGTCTGCAACCAATGTCACTCCATCATGCAAACGAATGCCAAACACCAAAGCTACAATCATGATGTCTAAATTCCGCACCGGTCCTATATTCTAGGCCCTGTTTGCAGTGTCAGATTGCAGGATTCGTTCCAACTTCTGCCATGTGTTATCCTCACACACCAGCAGACAGGATATATAACAAGACTTGTGCATCCACCAGGCAATTATTGAGACACCATAGGCATTCTTAAGCAGTGCTTCAAAACCAGACAGGTCAGGGGGCATTTACAATATCAGCGGACCTTTGGCAAAATCTCAAGAAAGCTGTGTTGTGCTTAACATTACCTTGGAAAAAGGAAACTTTCTGATCTATCTGGAGAGGGCACAGTGCAAGGCCAAAGAAAAGAGGCAGAAGAATGTCTGAGAAGCTCAAGAGGGCATACGACATATGCCTATATCAGCTGCCAGAGAAATTAGGAATATGCTTATCAGAGAAACCACAAGCTAAGATCAAACACAAGTTTCACCTGCCCACTCCACAATGTCTTCCCCTTACCTGCAAAAAACTGTCAAATTTCTGGGAACACTAAGAGATCCTTACTTCTCTCCAACAAACACCGTTGTGCTGATAGAACAGGATAGAATACAGAATAGAATCTCAAAATTTGCTGATGACACCAAACTTGGAGGTGCAGCAAACAATGAGGATGATATGCATCACCTACAACAGGACATAGATAGGCTAGCAAAATAGGCAGAGATGTGGAGATGGAATTTAATATTGACAAGAGTGAAGTGATGCATTTTGTCAGAAGGAATTGGGAGAGGTAATATATACTTAATGGCACAGTTGTAGAGAGTGTGCACGAACAGAGGGACTTGGGGTGCATGTGCATAGATCTTTGAATGTGGCAGGACATATTGAGAGAGTGGTTAGTAAACATATGGGATCTTGGGCATTAAGTACAAAAGCAGGAAAGTTATGCTGAACCTCTGTAAAGCTCTGGTTAGGCCCCAACTGGAGTATTGCATCCAGTTCTGATCACTACACTTCAGGAAGGATGTGAGGGCCCTTGAGAGGGTGCAGAGGAGGTTTACCAGACTTGTTCCAGGGATGGAGGATTTTAGTTACAGGGTTAGGTTGGCAAAGTTGGGTTTGTTCTCCTTAGAACAAAGGAGATTGAGGAGAGATTTAATACAAGTGTACAAGATTATCCTGGCCCACAGTCAGTCAGACCTGCAATGTATAACAACACGTTTTTTTGAGGCGGTACAGCTTTTTGGACTAAAAATCAGTTTAAAGAAAACTGAAGTCCTGCATCAGCCTGCACCCCAAGAAGAATATAAACCATCAAGCATTGTCATCGAGGGAACTGAGCTGAATGCCGTCAAGCAATTTACCTATTTGGAGAGCATCATCTCGTTTGATGCCACCATAGATAAGAAAGTGGACAATAGGTTTTCAAAAGCAAACAGCACATTCTGCAGACACTACAAACGAATGTGGAGCAACCACAGCCTCAGAGCACAGACCAAACTCAAAGTGTACAAAGTCGTGGTCCTCACCACCCTTCTGTATGGCGCCGAGTTTTGGATCCAATACCGCCGCCATGTACGCCATCGAGAGTGCTCCCATCAGCGCTGCCTCTGCAGCATCCTCAAGATCTGCTGGCAGGACCGCATCACAAACATTGACATGCTGTAAACAACCAACATCACCAGCATCAAGGCCATCCTCCTGCAAAGTCAACAGCATTGGGTGAGTTAGGTTGCCCGCACGAACGACAATAGCAAGCCCAAGATCGTGTTGTACAGTGAGCTGACCACTGGTAAATGGAACAGAGAGGCTCCACACAAACATTTCAAGGACTCCCTGCAGAAGTCCCCCTCTCTGTGTACCACATTGACCATTGCCAGTGGGAAGCACAGGCCATAGATCGTGATGCCTGGAGATGCTCCATTGGGAGTGCTATAGACACCTTTGAGACTGAGTGAAGAACCAGCATGAAAGAGAAAAGGAGGAGAGGGAAAGATCCAATTGCCCCCAACAGCGACTACACCTTCACTTGTACCCGCTATGGGGAATTTGCCGGTTATGGATAGGCCTAACTAGCCACCAGTGGGCTTGCAACTGATGATTGCAACCTTCCTAAAATCTTCATCCGCAAAGGAATGCCAAGAAGAAGACAAGATTATGGCAGGCTTCAATAAGTTAGACAAGGAAAAGCTGTTCCCATGAACAAATGGTACAGGGACTAGGGGACACAGATTGAAAGTTTTGGGCAATATGAGAAAACACTTTTTGCGCAGAAGCTAGTAATGACCTGGAACTCATTGCCCACAAGGATGGTGAAAGTGGAGATGATCAATGACTTCTGTAGTGTTTGATTGATCTGGATATATTGTATTAGTCTGTCCACTTATCTGTGTTCACCATGTTTGATTGCTTAAGCCGATAGGTGGAGTTTGAGAGTTTGAAACTGAAACTAAACGACACAGAACTAGAATGTTTGACTAGACAGAGACTGTTCTAAGAAGACATTGCACTGAGAACTTGTAAGTGTTGAGATATTTTAAAGTGCTGTAAATAAACCAGTTGGTGATTTAATACATGTGATATTTGCATTGCTCTGAGATAAATCAGATATATAATATCCAGCAACCTGGTGTAAACATAACAAAAACATGGCAATGAGTATGATTCAGCAAAAATTAATGTTATTTGCCCCAGAACTATTTCTTTCAATGTCGGGAAATCCTCCCTTGTGCTGGGACTGATGGATTTCAGGGTGCAAGACCTATTTGCTCGCTATGAATAAAGATGTAGCAGTGAACCGTAAGAAAGCAATTCTGGTACATTGTCTTGGAGCAGAAGGCCAGCTACATATTTGAGCAGCTCACAGAAGATACCTCTATGTTTGTTACAGCAGTAAGTGCTCTCGAAAAATACTGCAGGCCAAAGAAAAGTGTGATGAAAGAGCAATACGCATTCCGCCAGAGATCCCAGGGACATGGTGAGCCCATTAAACAATATGTGACAGCATTGCAGCAGTTGGCGGCTACATGTAAATTTGGCACACTAACCAACAAACTAATTTGTGACCAATTAATTGAAATGACTTCAATATTCCATGAATTAGAGAACATCTCCTCATGGAGGATGATGATTTAACCTTGGAACAAGCCATAACCTCGGCAGTCCAAATCAAATCTGCCATATTTGATTCAAAGCGGTTACACACACATGCATCCTTAAACTCAGGGTTGCAGACACAGCTTGCCCAACTAGCTTCAATGCAAGGGTTAATGGCAAGAAGACCTCAGCAACCTCATCAGAATTTGCCCCATCACAGTCAGTTACCTTCAAAACTGTGCCCAAATTGTGGAAATGCTCATCGAGTCACAATGCCATGTCCAGTTCAAGGGAAAAAGTATAACTCATGTTTAAACTGGATCCATTTTGCAAAGGTGTGCAGGTCGTCGAAGAAAAAGACTTCATCAGTTCAACATGCGGAGGAGTCTCTTCTTGAGAGTGAGGCACAACATGTATTTACCATCACAAAAGGTAAAGCACCAAGTCACTTTAATGAGTGCTCAGTCGAGATCGCAGGCATTTCAGTGTCACTTCTTATTGATGTTGGCGCAAAAGTATCTATTTTGAGTGACAAACTCTACCATCGGTATTTTTTGCAATTCTCTCTCACCCCTGAAACAGATACTCTTCAAGCTTATGACAACACTGCCATCCCAGTTTCGGGGATGATCACAGTTCCTGTACACTACAACTTCAAGAGGAAGTTGGATGGCCATCTGAGAGAAATAGACTTGCAGGGCTATGGGGATTGAGCCGGGGAATGGGACTGACAGCATAGTTCCATGGAGAGCCGGCATGGACTCAATGGACCAAATGGCCTCTTTCTGTGCCATAAATGACTTTATGACTCTATGGCCAGAATTTTACGCCACCCCAGCGAGCTGGATAGTGGTGTGGGGGTGGCGTAAAATTGAGTGGGAGGCTCCAGGAGGCCTTTCCAACCCACTCCCGCCTCTGGCCAACTTTACTGCGGTCGAGGAGGATGGTGGGGGAGGCGAGAAACGGTCTGCCCGCCCCAGGCTAATCAAGGCCCTTAAGTGGCCACTTAACGGCCACTTAAGGGCCTTCGCCTGCCTCCACGGGTATTTTATCCTGGGGGGTGCCCTGACAATCGAACACCCGATTGAGGGCTGCCCCTGCCTCCCAACCCACCCCCGGGGCCCAAGACGCCCTCCTTCTCGCCAAATGACCACCCTTGCCTCCCTGGGCTGCGACCGATGTGCACGGTGAGGCAAACCTTACTCACCTCGCTCCTGGTTCCATGTCTTCGGCCGGGCTGCAGTCCCAGCAGTAGCCACCACTCCCGGTGATGCTGCTGGGACTAAGAGCTGCCGGCCAGATGATTGGCCGGCAGCTCAATGAGGCAGGACCTCCTCCCTCAAGTGGGGACCCGTAAAATGCGGGACGGATCCCTGGGCTAAGCGGAAGCGGGTTTGCCACTGACTTTTAAGTCCGTGCCGAACCCCCGTCTGCCTAAGGTAAAATTCCAGCTAATGACTAATTTGGAGTAGCACCCAGCCATTCCAGTTGGGGGACCCTGGGGCCCACGAAGGGCAAAGTAGTAAATTCTCCTTTCAAAGAAGCAAATCAATACTTTTTGAAAGATAATCGATCCTCTCTGGGAACCTTTGCATTTCTCTTTGGTAGGCTTGGGATCTTTGTTGGGCCCACAACAGAGCTCACACCAGCTTCTGGTTGTCAAGGGTTCTGTTGGACCTAGGGAGAGTCTAGTGGATAGAATTCCCAGAATAGATTTGGAATTCCCCCATGTCTGCCCAAAAACGTGATTTTAGGACATGGAGGGAAGATTGGCTGCTCTCCTCATCGAGAATTTGGCCTGCCTTTTACATAATCTTACTGATCTGGGGCCCTTCCCCCCAGATAGTAGCCCCTCCCTATGAGCACTCTACATCCTTCCCAGCCCCTGGAATTTTCTGCCCTTGGGAGTTCTGAACATATATTCCATTGTATATATAGATCTTTATACATTTTCTAAAAAAAGTGCAAATGACTGCGATACTCAGTCTACTTGCTTTTTTCTTTCTGCTTTCTGTCTCTCTTGTCCCACAGAAATGATCCTGAATGTTGCTGTAAAGAATTTGTAATGGGGTTACCATGGGCCATGGACTGATTTGTACTGCAACAATCCAGTTCAGCAACTCACTGTTAATTCTACTTTTACAAATCAGTAAACAAAAGACTGAGTTCAAGGACACAGGGATAGAGAACAACTAGTACACAAAGAAACAAAGAACCATAGATGCACACCAGGACAGAGAGAGAACCAGAGCATTAGGATTTTGCAACAACAAACTTCAGTATGCCAAATCCTAACAGCATGATTTCCCTTTTTTATTACAACTAAATACTATGCTGATGGTTTTGTGGATTTCTCCACTGCAACCCTATTCTTTTTCTGGTCAGCACTTTTTACCAAAATTCAAATGATACATTCTCTCTCTTTACTCCTCTATTAATTGCTTCCCACTTAACCACATTGAATTACATCTGTAATCGAGTTCCCTAAAATCCTTTTATATCTGATTGTGTTGGTCATTATTTGCCCTGCCACTTATTTTAGTATCAGCTGAAAACATGGAGATTTTGCTTATTATATCTTCATTTAAGTCACTAAAACCATTTTTTAAAGTTGATTCATAATACTGTGTAGTAACCCTCCAGTGCATTTATTCAAGTGATCACTCCTCTGATGTGATTCTAGATAGTAAGTGTTTCATAGGCTATTTGACTGTGCTGTGCATAAATCTTTGTTTACATTGCACATACTTTTCAGCAGGAGTGATTGATACTGATCTGTAGCAGGACCCATGGCTGATTTTCACCTCCCAATCCAGTAGCACTGATGTCAATTGTGATTCATTACCATTGTGACTAAGATTAGATAACCCTATAAACACAAGGATCTGCTGCTTTATGTTAGACCTATTTCTTGTTGGACTCTTACCCATTTTCATGAAAAATTTCAAACTTGTGTGAATGGGAAATTATATTTATAGTACCTAAGGGATAGACTATGGGAGAGAAAGAGCAGTGTTTTAGAGATGTGGCTGCTGCAGTGGAAACTGTATTGTCTCACTGTTGAGAGAGAATATACAGAATCTCCTTTGACTGGCTTAGTCGGTATGTATACTACTCAATGTGGAACTAACCCATACAGATCAGGAAGATCGCATATTCAATTCCTTGTCTGGGAGGTAAGCGTGCAGCAATTGGTTTCGGAACAGGTGAAAAATCAGCTTAGGTTCTTGCTCCTGATTGCTATCCAGTGATTGCTGCTGGAAAATTTATGACAGAGTTGACACTGAGCATAGACTACTTCGAAAGTTAGGGAATTATCTGGAACTAAAATTATTTTATAAACTGAATTTGAATCTCCTTAGGATGTAAATGGGGGGCAGTTTGAATAAAATGCACATATGCACGTTAAAGCACCAGTGAAAACATCACAGGAGATGCCAGTTTCATTAAAATTGGCTCAGTTTTAGTTATTTATTTAATTTTGTGAATTTATTTACTTACTTCCTGCTTTGGAAACCCCCATTATCTCTGATTCAACAAGTTACAATGGTCGCAATAGGTGAGGCTTATTCCTGTTTGTAATGAGAGGTTGCAGTTCAGTGCTTGCCCTTGGTTTTGTTCCAAGAATACTGTGAATTAATTAATAAGTCTGATGCATTTGCCAAATTCTCTCACAGTCACCTCGTGAAATGAACAGATAATCAGTTTCGTAGATGTTGTGTGAAATAAAGGTGATATAGTTTGGAAAGCAGAAAAGAAACTCTGCATTCAAAACCCAGGGAAAATTAACTTTGATATAAATGAGTCATGTTAAAAGGACTCAAAAACAATAATTCCCTGGGATTGATAATATTTATCCCAGAGTGCTGAAGGGGGAGGCTTATGAGACATTGATAATCATCACTGAGGAGGTACCAATAGAATGGAAATAAACATCATGCGCATTTTCAAAAAGGGCAATAAATGAGTTCCGGACATCTACGGACCCAACACTCTTAATTCAATCCTCCCATTAAATGATTATATTGGAGCTGATCTGTATAACAATAACTTCATAAATAGCAGTTAACATGGATTCAGAAGGGAAAGATCTTGCTTGACTATTACAAATTGAGAATCTTGCCTTAGTTATTCTCTTGAGTAAGTTTTGCCAATCACTCATGTTAGCAGGCTCTGGGGTATACCCATACTGCCCAAGCTCTAACTACAAGATAGCATAATCCAGGGGCTGGATTTTGTGCAGGAAGGGGTTCTCTCGGCACTGGGCCAAAAAGGCGGGGGGAGCCCCGCCTCTGCATTTTTTCTGCCACCCCGGAGTAATCCTCCGCTTTTGCTGTCAAAGTTTAAGGAGGTGGGATCCCCGTCCCTTTAAAGACTTAATAGGGATGGGGATCCCACCTGCAAGAGATGACGGCCAATCACAGGGCCAGCAGCTCAGCAGTATTGGCAGTGCCACTGGGAGCAGTGTCCACTGCTGGTATTGCAGCAGCCTTGGACCCAGGCCCAGCGCTGGAACGCCGGAGAAGAGGTAGGTGGGGTGGGGTGGAGTCACTGGGGCCTGTCTGGAAGGCAGAGGCAGGGAAAGGGGGAAGGGGAGGAAAGAACAAAAGAGAAGATCTGTTATGGGGTGGAAGGCAGGAGATAGTAAATGACAAAAGGGATGATGATGCAAGGCAAAAAAGAGTGGTAATGGGAAAAGTAAAGAAACAAAAGATGGTTGCATTGGAGGTGTAAATGGCAATAGTAGAATCATTATCAATGGCTGCTGTAAGTAAAGAAAAATAGGAGCAGCGGTTATGATCTGAAATTGTTGAACTCGATGTTGGGTCCAGAAGGTTGTGAAGCTTCTAATCGAAAGAGGAGGTGTAGTTCCTTGAGCTTCCATTGAACTTCATTAGAACAATGTAAGAGGCTAAGGACAGAGAGGTCTAGGTGGAAATGGAATGGAGAATTAAACTGGCAAGCAACAAGAAGCTCAGGGTCTCACTTGCTGATTAAACAGAGGTATTCAGCAAAGTGATTACCCAGACTGCTTTCGGTCTCATCAGTGTAGAGGAGACCGTGTTGTGAGCAGCAAATACAGAATACTAAATTGAAAGAAGTACAAGTAAATCATTGTTTCACCTGGAAGTATCTTTGGGCCCTGAACGGTCAGAAGGGGCGAGGTAAAAGGGAAAGTTTTGCATATTCTGATGATAGGTTATTGATCTGAAATGTTAACTTTGTTTCTATCTCCACGGACGCTGCCTGATCTACTGAGCATTTCTAGTATTTTCTGCTTGCATACAACAATGGTATCTCTTTAAAGTCTTTAAAGGGACAGGATCCCGTCTCCTAAAACTTTGACACAAAAAGACTGGAGGGTAGCTCCGGGGAGGGTGGGGGTGGGTAGGGGTGATGGGGAGATAAAAAGGCAGAGGCAGGTAACCCCCTGCCTTTTCAGCCCAGCACCTTCGATCCCTTCCTCCAGCAAAAAATCCAGCCCTCTGTTTCTTGTTAGATAATCAATTCTCTATCCATGCTACTATATTACTCCCAATGCCATAAGCACTTATCTTATGTAGTAACTGTTTATGAAATGCCTTTTGGAAATACAGATATACTACATTGATTGGCTCCTTTGTATCCACCCTCCTCATTACATCCTCAAAGAACTCTAATAGATTTGTCAAGCACAATTTCCCTTTCATAAAACCATGTTGACTCTGCTTGATTGTATTATGATTTTCTAAATGTCCTACTTCTTTAAGTACTTTATTGGCTGTAAATCACTTTAGGGCATCATTTAAGTGCAAGTTCTTCTTGTTCTTCCACAGTAACTTGCAAAAAAAAACTTATCCACAGAAACTGAAATCCCCCAGCCACAGGAATCAAACAAGGTTTTTAAACTATTACTAAGGAAATTCCTTAGTCATGTTGAAATTTCACTTCTATGTTCCTGAGAGATAGCAGGTAATTTTGAGTTTGTGCAATAATGTATAACAGATGATAATGAATTGGCAGTCTGACTAATTTTCATTTAAGTCATGGGCCTGATTTTCTAATAAGAATAGTGACAAGGCTAAGAATGCTCTTCGTTACAACTGGGTAAATTGGACAACAATTTCCGGTGTCCTCACATGCATAGTTAAATGTGCAGAGATGCATTGCTGGTTCACAGGGTGCACTATTGCAGTCCTTGTCAATATACTTGCCATTTGAAATGAAGGCAGCATGGGATACTTGCCACTAATTCTGCTCTAAAAATGGGTGAAAGAGTTCAGGATGGTCTATTCAGGAGTAAGTGAGTTTTTAATGGTGTGATAAGCGATAATCACTATTGAGCATTCTCTCTGACCCTGAAAATTTAAAATTTACAAGTGTGGAGTTTCATACCCACAAAAGAAAATTAGTGTTGGATATTCAAAATATATATATATATATATATATTAACTTTTTCTGCCTGTCTCTTTTATCTCTCCCTTAATCCCAATGTTTATTTTACTTTCTGCATGATTTAAATCTAATTTATATTTCCAACTGTAAAGGGTGTCATGCTGAATCAGATACCAGTTTTGAGCAAGTTTTCATTCAGAAGTCTGCGAAAACTCTGTGGGAAGCTGTCAGCAAAGTGAATGGCAAGCACTGTTCCTTTGTCACTGACCTCAAAATGTAGGCTAATAAAAATGGGGAGAGATGTAAAACAAGCTGCCGATTTGCTATCACCTCTTTTACACTATCACACAAAGTCAAGATTACCCCGTAGATTTCAGCTTCAGTAAACAACATGAATAATGCCTTGATCTACTTGCTAAAAATCAATTGTTACTTATTATAGATAGTTTGAATTTTAAACCTGAAAAACTTTTAAGCCATAGTTACGGCCACTTGGTGAAGGGTGTGGGTGGTTTGCACTGTTCAACTCCCAGCTGACCTCAGCAAGTGTTTTTGTTATGAGGTTTTTAACCCCTTTGTGTTTTATTTGTCAATTAAACAGATAGCAACAGATTTTCTTGTAGGTTTAAAACAAAAGATTAATTATGTTTTGAGCATTAGGCCTTATTTCGAAATTGTCGCAATTGCACCCACTCACGCATTCACTCACACGCGTGTGCGTTCTCACACACACACACACTAGAAGAGACAGATCGAGAGGAAAAGGGGTAAGTGGTTTTACATAATGTAGAGTTTCAGGGTTCACAGTAAACCTGTTGAATTCTCTTGGAGGTCAAGTTCTAGTTGGTTACAGTCCTGAGGTGTTTGTAGATTTCTCTATTGGTTGAAAGTTCAGTTTGAAGACGAGGATCACTTCCAATTCACTGTTTCTCAAGTTGAAAATGTAGAATTCATAGCAGGGTACCTTCTTTCTTGGCTTATTGGATTTTCTCCCAGCTCTTAGCTGGGCGAGCTTTTGGTGATGCTTCTTACTGGGTCTCCCTCTCTCTCCAGAGCGCTACCTTTTAAGGTAAAAAATGATTTCATAGCTTTGCCTGTGTTGGGAGACATAGATCTTCCCTGGGATGAACAATAATGGGCCAGAATTTGGCTACTTTACACTTTCTTTGTTTCAGAAGAACCCATTCAATTCAAAATGTCTCTTTATGGGTTCAGGATGGGCGTAATTGACACCTCATAGCTTTGAATGTATTGTTTTGTCTTTGCCAGACAGTTTAAAAAAAGAAAGTTATGTCTTTTGACCTCTGGCAGCCATTTTAAAACACATTGTCTACTGCTTTAAAAGAAAAGTCAATTTTTCTAACTCTTCAGGGTGAGTTCTTGTAGTTTAATCGTTACACTTCATGAAAGTGTCACACCATTTCAAAATCAACCTCGTTGATTCATCAGGCCACGTCAGTATGTTGGGAATATTGTTTCTTTCAGGGTGGAATTTTGTTCCAGGAGAGTTCCTGGGATGTGGGCATCGCTGGCTAGGCCAGCATTTATTGCCCATCTGAAATTGCCCTTGCGAAGGTGATGGTGAGCTGCCTTCTTGAACCGCTGCAGTCCATGTAGGTAGGTACACCCACAGTGCTGTTAGGAAGAGAGTTCCAGGATTTTGACCCAGTGACAGTGAAGGATCAGCAATATAGTTCCAAGTCAGGATGGTGTGTGGCTTGGAGGGAAACTTGCAGGTGGTGGTATTCTCATTCATCTGCTGCCCTTGTCCTTCTAGGTGGTAGAGGTCACGGGTTTGGAAGGTGCTGTTAAAGGAGCCTTGGTGCGTTACTGCAGTGCATCTTGTAGATGGTACACACTGCTGCCACTGTGCGTTGGTGGTATAGGGAGTGAATGTTTGTAGATGGGGTGCCAATCAAGCAGGCTGCTTTGTCCTGGATGGTGTCGAGCTTCTTGAGTGTTGTTGGAGCTGCATCCATCCAGGCAAGTGGAGACTATTCCATCACACTCCTGATTTGTGCCCTGTAGATGGTGGATAGGCTTTGGGGAATTAGAAGGTGAGTTACTCACTGCAGGATTCCTAGCTTCTGACCTGCTCTTGTAGCCATGGTGTTTATATGGCTACTCCAGTTCAGTTTCTGGTCAATGGTAACCCCCAAGGTGTTGATAAGTCAAGGATGAGATGGTTAGATACTCTCTTGTTGGAGATGGTCATTGCCTGGCACTTGTGTGGCAGGACTGTTACTTGCCACTTATCAGCCCAAGCCTGGATATTGTCCAGGTCTTGCTGCATTTCTACGCGGACTGCTTCAGTATCTGAGGAGTCGCGAATGGTGCTGAACATTGTGCAATCATCGGCAAACATCCCCACTTCTGACCTTATGATTGAAGGAAGGTCATTGATGCAGCAGCTGAAGGTGGTTGGGCCTTGGGCAGTACCCTGAAGAACTCCTGCAGTGATATCCTAGAGCTGAGATGATTGACCTCCAACAACCACAAGCATTTTTCTTTGCGCTAGATATGACTCCAACCAATGGAGAGTTTTCCCCCTGATACCCATTGACTCCAGATTTGCTTGACTCCTTGGTGCCATACTCAGTCAAATGCTGCCTTGATGTCAAGGGCAGTCACTCTCACCTCACCTGTATGTGACAAACACACAGAGTAAGATAGAGGCAAATGTTAAAGGTATAAAAAACTGAAACTGATCTGAAAAAAATTGCAACAATAATTAGATAGAATTACATAAATCTGAATTTGTTTTACACGTGTTTATATAATCATGTTATTCAATTAAAATAGTGGAGGATTCCTGATTATAATCATAGAAACATAGAATATTACTGTGCACAAGGAGGCCATTCAGTTCATCATGTCTGCACCACCTCTCTGACAGAGCTTAGTGATTATATACTTAAATTTATGATCAGAGGTTAATTGTGTCTGACTCAGCTTTCATATTGCTGAAAAAAGATACATGTTGTCAAAGTTTTTTGTCTTGTACTCATCACGACAGATGCAAAAATGGCAAATTTCAAATGAAGCAACACTTCATTCTGCATGAGAAAAGGACTCTGATTGGTCGAGGCATTGCCATGGAGAATGCACCAGGGAACTATTGTCCTCCACGCTTTTGATTAATTCAAAAAATGTGCAATGCTTGAACATGTTCCTTTTGCCTGCAGAGGACAAGTCCCTGCATATGTAGCTTCTAGCAAGCATAAGTGAGCCACATTGCGAGCCCAACTGATAATCTTAAATTGGTTGTTAGTGTCATTTTTTAGCACACTCAGGATTGTTCAATAAGTGCTGTCCAATCACAGAATCACATTTAATGTTAGGCATTGTGTTCTGAGTTTTGTAAGTATGGGCTGGTTGAGTTCAATCAGTACTCTGCTTATTGCAAACAGCCAAAGGGACATGCTGTTTGATACAATCCGCCAGTCATTGGGATGTACGGCCTACGTACGTTTCACACTGCTACTATGCAGTAGCGACACGAGAGGTATTTTCCACTAACAGGCTGCTGCTGCTTAGCCAAAAAGACGTTCTGCCTACCACACAAATGAATAATGTGGTGTATGAATTCCAGTGCCAGTGTGATGCCAAACAATCAGCATCCTTTTCTCATGCGGGATAAATTTTTGCTCCCTTTGAAATTTGGCATTCTTGCACCTGTCCTGATGAGTGCAAGATGAAAAGCTTCGACAGCATGGCTCTTTTTTCAGCAATGCTCAAGTTCTGTACTACTAAGCGACTCAGATTTCCCTGTTGGTTTTTTTCTGTAAGCCTTCACTTACTTTCTCATGATCAGTTACCAAGCAAAGTGGAGAAAGTAATAAAAATGTCACGATTTTTTTTTATCTGTTGTAGGGATTAACATTCCTATTAATCTCATAACATGAGTTGAGTGGTCTGTGCAATTCTGAGCCTCAGATTACATTTTTACAACATGAGAGCACCATTTTAGAATTAGAAAAAAGCCATTATCCAAATTCTAGTCAATCCTGTAGTTTTGTGATTTCCTTCTCTTGTCCAACCAATTTGTGTTTTTTCAGTAACCCAGTAAATTGTTGTTGAAAAATATCTGTTATTTTTATGGTCATTTTTTCCGAATATATTTACATATTGAATTCACATTATCCAGGTGTCAGGCCCTGTGATATAAAACCACAGAACTCACATATGGTCAGTATTTTCTTCTGCCCTCATTTGATGACTACACTTTCCAATGGGACCTCTGGATAGTAATCAGGAGAGTGAACCCTGGCTGATTCTTCTACTTTCTAATCGGGAGCAGAGGGGGGGAAACTGAAGCCAATTGGCGACTCCTGTCATCACCTTGGCTAAGACCAGCTAACTCAGTGCAGATTGTAGACTGAACTGTATTGCTTAGTTCCATGCTGGACGTTTAAACCATCAGGGAAGCTTTCAATGTCTGTTTAGTTTACAATGTCTATTTCTCTTGTTGCCATGGATCACATACCCACATATTTTCTTGAGTGGAAACATACAGAAAATGAAATAATCTAAAGGTTATATGGAAAATTATAGCCATGTAAATTGAGTATATTTTCCCAACATACTGGAAACAAAAACATCGATTAGATTAGCTCACTTTTTTAATGCAAAAGGTCTGTTCACATGCCACCCCCAGCTCCCCCCACCCCCCACCGCCCCCACCCCCAGCTCCCCCCACCCCCCACCGCCTCCACCCCCGCCAACCCCAACTCCACCACACTCCTAGGACATTTACATGACAGACATGTTTTGCCAGTATTTTGCAAGAATGCAACAATCGAATGATTCCTGACAAACAAAATCAGGAAAGTCAAAAGTCACAAAAATAAATAAAATTATTCTGTAGTTTAAAAATGAGTGTGTTTGTATGCATATGATTTCTTAATGAATACTGAATGAATGTTTCTAGTCACCAAGGTAAGGGAAGTTGGGAAATGGAACACATTCTATTTTCTTGCACCCAAAGTCAGCATCAGCACACACATGTCAAACACAATGTGGGTCAAAACCGGAATAAAAATCTTCCTACTTTATCAAATAGCCTGTTTTGAATATAATCCCAACACTAGCCCCAACAGCACAAATGTGGGGCTGAATTTTCACCTTGGGGGCAGGAAACAGGAGTCAGGACTGTTTCCAGGTCCTGAACCTGTTCCTGGGATGAAACAGTCACTGGCCTGGAATTCTGCAATTGGATCAAACTGCTCTAGGCAAACATCAGTAGCGCAGTCTCAATCAATGGGTGGGAATCGGAAAGTTTCCCGATCCAATCTGGAGTCAGACAGGGCTGTCCTCTTTCCCCGGTCTTGTTTGTTTCCTGTATTGAACCCTTTGCTGAGTCTATTAGGAAGGATGCGAGCATAAGAGGGGTGACAATCCTAGGCAGTGGAGGCACTCAGGTTAAAACCTCTCTGTACATGGATAACGTCGCCGTCTTCTGTTCGGATCCGCTGTCTGTGCGCAGACTGATGAGCATCTGCGACCAGTTCGAACTGGCCTCGGGAGCCAAAGTTAACCACGGCAAGAGCGAGGCCATGTTATTTGGGAACTGGGCTGACCGATCTTTTGTCCCCTTCACCGTCAGGTCAGACTATCTGAAGGTGCTGGGGATATGGTTCGGAAGGGCAGAGGGCGTGCACCATAACCTGGGAGGAACGAATAGCCAAGGTACAACAAAAGTTGAGCATGTGGGGGCAGCGATCTCTCTCCATTGTGGGTAAGAACCTGGTCATCAGGTGCGAGGCGCTCACGTTGTTGCTGTACGTGGCGCAGGTCTGGCCCATACCCCACTCCTGCACTGTGGTGGTCACCCGAGCCATTTTCCGCTTCATCTGGGGATCTAAAATGGACCGGGTCCGGAGGAACACGATGTTCAAACCTCTGGATAAGGGCGGGAAAAATGTACCCAATGTGGCCCTCATCCTGATAACCACCTTCGTGTGCGGCTGCATCAAGCTGTGTGTAGACCTCCAGTACGCAAACTCCAAGTGTCACTACGTGCTGAGGTTTTATCTGTCCCCGGTGTTGCGAAGGATGGGCCTGGTCACATTGCAGCGGAACGCTCCATGCAGTTGGACCGTGCCGTACCACCTATCCTTCGTGGAGCAGTTTCTGCGGGAAAACACCTGTGACCACCGATCCATCAGGCAGTGGTCTGCACGGAATGTCCTCAAGGCCCTACGGGAAAAGGAGATAGTGGATCCTGTCGGATGGTTCCCCGAGCAGACCGCCAAAGTCATTTGGTGGAATGCCTCATCACCAGAACTTTCAAACAAGCACCAAGCTATAGCTTGGCTGGTGGTGAGAAGAGCCCTCCCTGTCAGATCCTTCCTGCACGCCTGAAGTCTTGCCCCCTCCGCGCAATGACCCCGCGGTAGCTGTGGTGGGGAAGAGACGGTTGCCCACCTCCTTCTGGAATGTGTGTTTGCAAAGCAGGTGTGGAAAGAGATGCAGTGGTTTTTGTCGAGGTTCATCCCAAGCAGCTCGGTAACACAGGAGTCTGTGCTCTACGGGCTGTTCCCAGGGACGCACACCGAGACAAACATCAACTGTTGCTGGAGGACTATCAATTCGGTGAAAGACGCCCTTTGGTCTGCCCGAAACTTGCTGGTCTTCCAGCGCAAAGAGTTGTCCACCACCGAATGTTGCAGACTGGCACATTCCAAGGTCCAGGACTACGTGCCGAGGGACGCACTAAAGCTTGGGGCAGCCGCAGCAAAGGCTCAATGGGGAAAGACCACAGTGTAAGGTCCCCCCACCAAGCTGAACTGAGGGGCTGGATCCATGGGAAACCCCTCAAACTGTATCAGGAAAATTTTCATTTGCTGTAAAATGTAAAAATGTAATTGGCATGACAAATGTGAAATGGAAGGGTTGTGAAGCAACTCATGATTATATTGAAGGAAACTGATCTCTCTTGCAATGTTTGTATTTTTTGATGCTGTTTGAAACTGTTTGGCAATGTATTTTTCACAGGTTTTTATGAATAAAGTATATTTTGGAAATAAAAAAATTAAAAAAAAGTCACTGGCCTGGAAGTTTGACCGGGCGCCCCCTTAATTGGCATGGAGACAGGTTCCCTGTTCAATTAAGGGCAGCGGTCAAGCTCTCGAAGCTAGAGGGCCAATTAGAGGCCTTCCAGCATCAGAGGAGCATCCAGCTGCATACAAGGTAATTAACTGGGAGGATGCTTCAAGAAGAAGTATCTCTCAGGCACTTCTTAAAACCTTTAATTGAAAAAAACAAAAGGCAGCCAGGCCACCACTGTGGACGGTTACCCCTCTACAGGGTGGCCTTTGGCTGCACCTTCACCCAGACAGGCAACGAGGGACTGTAGGCCTGCCTGGAGCACTTGCACCCTGGCCAGCTGCTGGGTTCCCACCTCCAGGCAGTTGATCTACACCCCACCTGCACCCCCCCACCCCACCCCACCCCACCCCACCCCCGTCATGTTGGGAAACTGGAGGCCGACTGGAAAATCCCAGTCAGCCTCCTAAACTTACCTTTAACAAGGCTCTTAACGAGCTTAATTGCTGTCCGCCTCGTTGCCGATATTGGGAACAGGGTCGGGAAACCAACACGCTGGCCGTCCTCATAACTTTCAGGCTCCATCTGCCTCCATTCAGCAGGGCCTGAAGATTCAACCTGTGATAGTATTTTTTCTCACATCAGCCTTCATTATCAAATCCTCATCTACAGTCAACTTATTAAAGGTCTGTGTTGTGGACTCATGCCCACTCAGAACTAGATTGAAATTCATTTCACACAGATCCTATAACCAGCAGAGCAAGACTTTCATTGCATCAGTCTAGGCTACATTTAAACTTGGATCCCATAATGGAAAGAACTGTTCTAAACCCCTTAATGTCCTGACAAATGTAAAATTTAATTACCAGTAAAAACTCTTATTAGTCCACTAAAATGTTGTTGTCTATAAATAAAATGTAAATACCAGAAAGTTCAAAGACCCTAAATCATAATTTGTTATAAAGTCATTGGCTGGATTTTATTTTGATGACGGGGTCCCCACTGTAGCCTTTTATCGGGCCCCTGGCTGAATTCAACAGTGAGCAGGCAATTGACTACCCGCCGTTAGGAATGCTGGCCCCTTTAAGGGACAAGATCCTGCCTGAAGAGCTTCAGCCAATCAGACGGCCAACATAGCAAAGATAGAGGAGACCCTGGGACCAAGGTATGCGGGGTCAGGGTTACCGGGGCCGGTTATGCAGTCGATTTACAAACTCAGCCATCACAACAGCCTGTATTTCTTTGTTGAAACATTTTGGACTGAATTTCTGCAGGTGAGTTGCTCTCCTAGTCTCCTGTTGCCACTTTGACAGGAACCCAGAAGAACCCTGGAGAAATGACATAAATGAAGGGAGATCGAGACAACGCCTGCAAAAGTTCAGAGCCTATTTCTTTAGTTTCTTTTTGCAGATGGATTCCAAAGTCGATGCAAATAATTCCCAATTTTCCCATGTTTGCCTTTGTCTTATGGAAAAATTACAGTGCAGTTTTTTGTGATAGACATTGAATAATAACTTGAATGTAAGTAAACTGCTGATTTTCTAAATTATAGTTTCATAATGTTAATGTAGGTTTCAGCTCAGCATGTATTAAGTTTCATGGTAATGGAAGCAAGGCCAGATGAGTTAGCTCAATAAAAATGTGTTTTGGTACATGCGTTACATCACAAATGACATGCTGTATCAAATAGATTCAGTATGCATAATGTGGAAGTAGTTACAAATTACATTGAATTCAATTTATCAATTGTAGCTTTGTGTTGAAAATTTAATACAATTTTTAAAATTCCAACTGTTATTCTTGGTATATTTCATCAATTAAATAAATTGACACCTTAATGATTTTAATGTTTACATTTTTTGCCAAGTTTCCTTTTATATTTCAGCAGTTTGAAAGGCAGAATCTAATCATCCTCAGCTATTCAGAGGCAACAGCTGAGTGCTGAAACAATAACCCAACTGGATTTGCTGGAAAGTTATCTGGCTCAATTTTGCATGAGTACAGAATTGGGCTCAGCTGTGATGTCCTTCACTGTTAAGTAGGCTGCTGACAACCAGAGGTCTATATTTAGAACCAAAAGAACCGTAGAAAAATTACGGCACAGACGGAGACCATTCAGCTCATTGTGTCTGTGCCTCAAAAGCTATAATTTTCGTGCCCAAAAATGCGTGGGTTGGGGTGATATAAAATTTGTACATATCTCAAACCAGACACTAAACTGCCTCCAACCTGCCCATTTCCTGGTTTAACAGATGCAGCACAGGGGGCGGGTTGGCAATTTAAATATTATAATAAGGCCTGCGAGTCTCACATTTAACCTGCCTTACAGGTTTAACGCTGGCCGGTTGTGTTTCCAGGGCCTCGGACTTCAAGAGGACATTTTAAGTCCGGTGAAATGTGTAGACACGTGGCAGATGAAATTTAATATGGAGAAGGGTGAAGTGATACATTTTGTTAGAAAGAACGAGGAAAGTCAATATAAAGGGGGTGCAAGTAGAGGGAGCTGGCAGTATATGTGCACAAATTATTGAAGGTGGCAGGGCAGGTTGAGAAGGTGGTTAATAAGGCATATGGGATCCTGGACTTTATAAATAGAGGCATAGAGTAAAAAAGTAATGAAATTATGGTGGTCCTTTATAAAATACTGGTTTGGCCTCAATTGGAGTATTGTGTCCAATTCTGGGCACCACATTTTAGGAAGGATGTGAAGGCTTTAGAGGGGATGCAGAAACATTCTGGGAATTAGAGACTTTCAGTTGCATGGATAGATTGGCAAAGCTGAGGCTATTCTCCTTAGAGAAGGTTGAGAGGAGATTTGATTGAGGTGTTCAAAATCATGAGGGGTCTGGACAGAGTAGATAGAGAGAAACTGTTCTCATTGGTGAAAAGTGCGACATGAGGAATATCTTTTTTATGCAGCGAATGGTTAGATCTGGAATGCACTGCCTGAGAGTGTGGTGGTAGCAGATTTAATTGTGGCTTTCAAAAGGGAAATGGATAATTATCTGAAGAGAAAAATTGCAGGGCTATGGGGAAAAGTCAGGGGATTGGGAGTAGTGACAGACTACAACTTCAGGATTTCGGCGCTGATCTGAGCATGCCCAACAAGCTGAAGTTGCGGTCAGTTTCACAGTAACGACGGCAAACATCATGATTTTGCCGTCAATCCTCCCAGCAAAATTTGATCCAATATGTTCTCAAATAAATTGTTTAAGCATCACTTGCTACTTCTAAAGCCTTAACCCGGTCCCTCAAAAAAAAATCCTTTATACCAGTGTTCATCATAATTTCAAACAACCTCCCCACAATCAAGGTGAGATTTATTGGTCCATAATTTGATAGTTTGTCCCCTGCCCCTTTTTAAAAAAAAGAGTCACATTAGCTACTTTATGATCCTCTGGGATGTGATGTCTCATGATCCCTGCACATTTTTGATTAGGGGATTCACAAGAACTGATTCAGAATCATGTGCTCCCAGTAAGGAGCAGCACTTGCAAGGAGCGATCACCAAGAAATCATGGACTTCAAAGAATCTTAGGGAGTGAAATGCAACTTTAGACCAGGTGCAAAATAGGCAACAGCTGATCAGCAACCTTTGAATGCAAAGAAGAATCGGACAGGGTGATAACGGTTGGCCGATCCAATTACACCTGTTTTGCATCTCGACCAAAGTTTATTTTTTACCAGCAAGTCTTCTGTCTATTCATTTAAAACACAGAAAATCAGTGCTGCTGTCCATTTATTTCCCAACCAACACTTTTTCCCGGGACTGCCGGATCAGGAAATCAGCCCGACAAAATGTTGTGTCCACTCCTTCAGAACCCTACTGCTGCTCATAACAGAGTTACAAATTATCCAAGTAAAACTGAATCAGTGTAATGCTTCCGCAAAAAAAAAACAAATTTTAACATGAATTGTACATAATTTCAAAGCAATGCTGATTTCTGGTTGTTTAGAAAAGAAACCATGGGCAGAACGTACAGTATTAATGCTGTTTCTGTTTTGTCATCACCTGTATTTTTTCTGAAATATAAGTAACTAATTAATGCTGATTATTCTTAAAAACTTAGTTCAAATGATCAATCCTACGAATAAATGAAGCCCTGAAAAGTGCCTTGTGATGTAGCTGGTACAGGCCCGTTTGAATAATCCAGGCTGTAACATCACATGACTTAGTGAATGGATAGCTACAATTTAGAAATATGTTTTAAAATAGTGTGGAATTTGACTCGTGATATGCACAACATACTTCTCAATCAATGCCAGCTGACACATTTTCGCATGTATATCGCAGGGTGGTTGTTGAAATGAAATAAAGAAGCTTTGTATCTAATATACATAATCTGATTTTATTTTTATAAAACGCACATAATAGCACCCGTCAGGCGGTTCTTGAACTTGTAGCCCCTGCATAAGTAACAAATTAAAAGAGTTGAAATCTTTATTGCCTACAGCTGGTTTATAATGTTATTAATATTGATGAACAGCTAACATAATTAAATTATAGGTTCAACACGATGCTACAGTTTATGCCACAGAATGGGTCATAGAATCAGAACCACAGTGATGTCCTACACAGTGCTTTCAAGAATGTAAGCAACATTCTAACCCTCCACCCCTGACAAGAACGAGACATACAAGGGGTTAAAATCACGCAAAACCCATGGGTCTCTGTTGACCTTGCACCACAATGGATGTTAGCTGGTGTGTTTTGATTAGCCGGTGAGGCCATCAATCCGGGCAGTTGAGGGCCCCATTCTGATTCAAAAGTCGGGGTCCAATGCTATTTCAACCTTGTGTTGTGAGTTCAGCATCTGGGGCTGATCTCACCGGCAAAACCCACCAATGAGGAGCAGCAGCCCAGAAGAGAGTCCAGAAGGTAGGTATTTAAAAAAAATAATTTTCTTCTGTGCCAGGAGAAGCAGGAGTGCTCTTCCAGGAGGCCCTCACCCCCATAGCTTCCCCAATATCAAGGCCTCCTTTGAAACTTACCTTTGTTAGGGGCGATTACTGTGGGTCCTTGACGGAGGCCATACTTGCTAGCTCCTACTCACCAGTGGAAAATAATTGATATTGGAAAAGCTCAGCAGGTCTGGCAACATCTGTAAAGAGAAAAGCAGAGTTAACGCTTCAGGTCAGTGACCTTACATCAGAACTGGCAAAAGTTAGAAACGTAATAGGTTTCAAAGAAGTAAAGTGGGGGTGGGTGGGAAAGAGAACAAAGGGGAAGATGTGTGAAAGGATAGAGGGCCAGAGAGATTAACTGACAAGGTCATGGGACAAAGGCAAAGAGAGTGTGCTAATGGTGTGATGAAAGACAAAGCATTAGTGCAGAGGGAGTGTTAATGACAGAATAACGTGCAGCCCTAGCCAAAAGCACAAACATGAAAAAAAAGTAGGCAGGCACATGGTAAAAAAAAAGGAACAAAACAAAATAAGATAAAAAGGGCCAGTCTTGCTCTGAAATTATTGTACTCAATGTTCTGTTCGGTAGGCTGTCACATGCCTAATCGGAAAATAAGGTGCTGTTCCTTAAGCTTGGGTTGATGTTCACTGGAACACTGCGGCAGGCCAAGGACAGAGATGTGGGCATGAGAGCAGGGGGTTGTGTTGAAATCACAAGCGCCCGGAAGCTCGGGCTCCTGTTTTCAGACTGAGCAGTGGTGTTCCGCAAAGTGGTCACCCAATCTGCGTTTGGTCTCCCCAGTGTAGAGGTGACTGCATTGTGAGCAGCGAATACAGTATACTAAATTGAAAGAAGTACAAGTAATTCGCTGCTTCACCTGAAACGAGTGTTTGGGGCTTTGGATAGAGTTAGGAGAGAGGAGGTAAAAGGGCAGGTATTACACCTCTTGCGATTGCATGGGAAGGTGCCATGGGAAGGGGACGAGGTGTGAGGGGTAATGGAGGAATGGACCAGAGTGTCGCAGAGGGAACGATCCTTTCGGAATGCTGACGGGGAGGGGAAGAGAGGGGAAGATGCGTTTGGTAGTGGCATCACGCTGGAGGTGGCGGAAATGGCGGAGGATGATCCTTTAGCTGTGTAGGCTGGTGGGGTGGAAAGTGAGGACAACAGGAGCCCTGTCATGGTTCTGGGAGGGAGGGGGAGGGGTGAGGGCAGAAGTGCGGGAAATGTGTCGGACACGGTTGAGGGCCCTGTAAACCACAGTGGAGGGGAATCCTCTGTTGAGGAAAATGGAACACGTATTGGAAGCGCTGTCATGGAAGGTTGCATCAGCAGAGCAGATGCATTGGAGATGGAGAAATTGGGAGAATGGAATGGAGTCCTTATAGGAAGCAGGGTGTGAGGAAGTGTATTCGAGGTAGCTGTGGGAGTCGGTGGGCTTATAATGAATATTAGTGGATATTCTATCCCCAGAGATGGAGACAGAGAAGTCAAGGAAGGGAAGGAAAGTGTCGGGAGATGGACCATGTAAAGGTGAGAGAAGGGTGGAAATTGGAAGCAAAGTTGATAAAGTTTTCAAGTTCGGAGTGGGAGCAGGAAACAGCACCGATATAATCATCAATATACCAGAAAAAGAGTTGGGGGAGGGGTCCTGAGTAGGACTGGAACAAGGAATGTTCGACATACCGCACAAAAAGACAGGCATAACTAGGACCCATGCAGGTACCCATAGCAACACCTTTGATTTGAAGGAAGTGAGTGGAGTTGAAGGAGAAGTTGTTCAACGCGAGAACAAGTTCAGCCAGGCGGAGGAGGGTGTTGGTGGATGGGGACTGGTTGGGCCTCTGTTCAAGGAACAAGCGGAGAGCCCTCAGACTATCCTGGTGGGGGCTGGAGCTGCAGAGAGATTGGCCGTCCATTGTGAAGAGGAGGCGGTTAGGGCCGGGAAACTGGAAATTGTCAAAATGATATAGGGCGTCAGAAGAGTCACGGATGTAGGTGGGAAGCGACTGGACCAGGGGAGAAAAGATCGAGTCAAGATAGGAAGAAATAAGGTCAGTGGGGCAGGAACAGGCTGAAATGATGGGTTTACCAGGACAGTCTTGTTTGTGGATTTTAGGAAGGAGGTGTAAGTGGGCTGTCCGAGGTTGCGGGTCTCTGAGGTTGGAAGCTGTAGACGGAAGATCTCCAGAGGAGATGAGGTCAGTAACAGTCCTGTAGATAGTGGTTTAATTTTCGGCGATAGAGTCATGGTCCAGGCGGATGTAAGAAGAAATATCTGAGAGTTGGTGCTCAGTCTCTTCAAGGTAGAGGTTGGTACGCCAGACAACAACAGCACCACCCTTGTCAGCAGGTTTGATCACAATGTCTGGGTTAGACCTGGGAGAACTGAGTGCAGCAAGTTCAGAGGGAGACAGGTTAGAGTGAGTGAGGGGAGCGGAGAAATTGAGACAGCCAATGTCTTGCTGACAGTTCTCATTGAAAAGGACAAGAGCAGGTAAGAGGCCAGAGGGAGGGGTCCAGGTGGAGGGAGAATGCTGGAGGTGGGTGAATGGATCTGCTGGTCGGGCGAGGACTCCTGATCAAAGCAGGGAGCCCGGAGGTGACGGAAGAAGAGCTCAACATCATGCCAAGCGCAAATTTCGTTGAGGGATAAAGGGATAAAACTGAGCCATTGTTGAGTATGGATCGTTCAGCATCAGAGAGAGGAAGGTCAGAGGGTATAGTGAATACTCGGCAAGGGGTCAGTCAGATCAGAAGGGATGGGGTCAGAGGGATGTGAAGGGGATTAAGGATCTGGAGGGGCGTTATTCCCCATCAGGTGCTGGAGCTTTCATTCCTTAACATCTGAAAGGAATAAAAGTTTTTTGTTAATGCATCAGATAAGTTGAAGAATGAAATGAAACTGTGGAGCAGAACAGCTTTGAGATAAGGTGAAACGGTGCTTCTGGAGAGTGAGGTCGAGTGAATGCATGTGGTGGCACATGGCATTGAGTGTGGATCTCAGGATGTGGCGAGAGCAGCAGTCCAAAGAATGTTGTATTTCTCAGAGATACCTGTAATCCTGGGTGGATTCAAAACATGAAGGATGGAACTTCAGTTGAAATACACGTGGAATAAGTCAGAGCCACTGAAGAAGGAGATGTGACTGTGAAAATGAGTTTTGGTAGACACCTTATCAAACACCAGGAGGAAAACAGAAAGCAATGAAGATGAACAAGGTAAAAATGAAACGGAAATCCTGTCGGAGAGAAGGGCAGAACTTCTTCAAGGTAGGCATTCCTGGAAGAGAAGTGGTAGTGAATTAAGCATTAAAATAAAAGCAAAATACTGCGGACTTCAGATTTCCAGCATCTGCAGTATTTTGCTTTTATTTTAATATAATTGGTGTTGGCTTTAGGTGGGAGTCAGGCCTAGCTTACTGAAATGAAGTTTGAGAGTTCACCACGTAAGGTAAGCCTGACAGTTGTCCATAGCCCCCAATTAAAATCAGAGTATTTATTTGATTTTTCAAGTAAATGTAGCTAAAGGTGTTGTTTTATTTTTAATTTGAATAAATGAAGAGCACCTGGGTGCACTTCCAAGTGGCAGCGTGTGGATTAACATGACAATGGGGGAGTTATTCAGTAACCGACAGGTTTCCTCCTCACCCAACAGATTAATGTGCTTTTTTGCAACATAAAACACATCATAATGCACTTTACTGAGTAGTACCAGTTTTATGTTTTGGCATTATACCAGTTTCATTACAATATACTAGTACTACACTGACCTTATCACAAAGACCGTTATCAGCATGTGCCACCTGCTGTGTGTTTAATTGTAGTACATCTTGATAGTGTGTTTGAGTCAAATGAAATGCATAGTGCTGCTCTGAAGGTATTATTGTGGAAGGATTTCAAGTTTAGTAGGAGAGCTCCACAGGCTTCTTTCCCTTCCTCCACATTCAAGTCAAAATTATGAGGGGTTTTGATAGAGTGCACAGGGAGAAACTGTTTACACTGGCAGGCCAGTCAGTAACCAGAGGACACAGATTAAAGGTAGTTGGCAAAAGAACCAGAAGGGTGATGAAGTTAATTTTTTTTTGCAGAAAGTCGCTATGATCTGGAATGCACTGCCTGGCAGGGTGGTGGAAGCAGGTTCAAGACTAGTTTTCAAAAGAGAATTGAACAAATGCCTAAAATAGTAGGGGTGTGGGGAAAGAGCAGCATTGTGGGACTAATTGGACAGCTCTTTCAAAGAGCTGGCATGGGCACAATGGGCCAAATAGCCTCATGTGTGCCGTACGATTCCATGATTCGATGAAATATTATTTCTATGTGATAATCGGAGACTACCCCACCATCTGAGGGTAAAGTGGTGGAGAGAGGAGACGGTGGCATAGTAATAATGTCACTGAACTAGTAATCCAGAAGGCCATGCTAATATCCTGAGGATCTGGGGTCATAAAAACCCATCTGGTTCATTTATTTCCTTTGGGGAAGGAAATCTGCTGTCTTTACCTGGTCTAGCCTACGTGGGGCTCCAGGCCCACAGCAATGTGTGAACTCTGAACTGCCCCCTGAAATGGCCTAGCAAGCCACTTGGTTGTCAAGGACAATTAGAGATGGGCAACAAATGCTGGCCTTTCCAGTGACACCCACATCCCATGAAAGTTTTAAAAAAAACTAGTTCATGACTTATTTTGTCAGGATCCTATGCAGGTGATGGTGATGGTTATTTTAAATGTTTTTCAAATCACTCAGCTGATAAAGAATCTCCATCAATATTTATATATATATAGATATATATGCATATATCTATATATATATGTCTAATTTTTCATAAATTTACCAAGAGTCCTTTACTATTTCATAGTGTAGTTCGATAACTTCCTCACAAATTAAGTATTGTTCAGCTAATAATTGAGTAGCTCAAGAGGGTGTGGAAGGATAGATGGCACATTAAATAACAAAAAAATCCTTTCAGATTGGAGAAGTGGACACTCATTGGTTAGAAACAGCTATTCATTTAATTCCTTCTGTGTGTACACTTGAATGAGTTAAATGAGTGCTGCATAACATTCCCCGTTAATGAAGCAAGACTAGAAGATAAGTCAGATGGTGCTTTTGCACTGTGTGGAAGAAGTTCACAGATTGTTATTAATAGTGCAGCACCACTATCTGCTGGCAGGAAATAGTATTACATCAAGAAAATATTTCTATTTTAGCATTTTTTTCCCTTGCTAATTCTCATCTCCTTCCTTTTTCAAGTATGGTTTCCATAGGCTCCATCTTCTGGTGCCTTGCCCAAGTGATCATTATAGATGTGTGAGTCTTGACAGTTTTCTTAGCTAAGGAGGCATCATGAGGAGGCTTATATCTTCATCCAATGACCAAACTTCCAACACAAACCTTTGCCAATTTGTCCTTCCCGTACTCAGGGGCGCTGAAGCCAATTAACTTCTCCTAACACTACCTTGACTAAGAACAAATAACTCAGCACGGACCAGGATTGAATCAAGGCCTTTCCTAACCTGCATAGACTACCCATTTACTGGTAAACATACAGATCTATTAGGTGAACTGAGCTAAATTAACTTTAAACGAAATAGCTCAAAAATGAGAAAGTAGATTTGGTTATTCTCTCAGCAAGCACTATTTTCACCACTGTTGCGGTTTGAAACAACTGAGTGACTTGATAGGCCATTTCAGAGGCCAGTTACGAGTCCACCCCATTGTTATGGTTCTGGAGTTACATTTAGGCTAGCCGATTTCCTTCCCTAAACAACATTAGTTAACCAAATGGGTTTGTATGACAATCCAGAAGTTTCATGTCATCATTACTGATAGGAGCTTTTTATTCCAATTTATTAATTAAATTCAAATTCCCCCAGCTACCATGGTGGGAGTTAACTCATGTCATCAGAGCATTAAGTAGGACCTCATGAATACTATCTCCATAAAATTACCACTACACTACCTTGCCCAGGCACAAGAAAGAGCAAAGACACACCATGCCTGGTCGACCCTGCAAAGTCCTCCTCACTAATCTCTGGGAACTTGTGCCAAAACTGGGAGAGTTGTTCCACAAATTAGTCAAACAACAGCCTGACATAATCATACTCACTGAATCATACATTATAACCAATGTCCCAGATTCCTAAATCACCATCTCTGGATATGTCCTGACCCACCGTCAGGACAGACCCATTAGAGTGGTGGCACATGGTATCCATCTGGGAGGGTGTGACCCTGGGAGTCATCAACATTAACTCTAGACCCCATGACATCTCATGTCATCAGGCCAAACATGGAGAAGAAAACCTCCTGCTGAGAATCAGCAAGAGGGAAAAACCTACTTGACCCCACCCTCACCAATCTGCCTGTCACAGATACATCGATCCATGACAGCATTGATAAGTGATCACCACACAGTCCTTGTGGAGATGAAGTCCCATCTTCACACTGAGGATGCCCTTCATTATGTTGTGTGGCAGTAACACTGTGATAAATGGGATAAATTCAGAACAGATCTAGTAGCTTAAAACTGGGCATCCATGAGGCGCTGTGGGCCATCATTGTATTCAACCAGAATGTGTAACCACATGGCCCAGCATATCCCTCACTATACCATTACCCTTAAACCTAGAAACAGAGAAAATAGGAGCAGGAGTAGGCCATTCGATCCTTCGAGCCTGCTCCGCCATTCATTATGATCATGGCTAGCATCCAACTCAGTAACCTGTTCCCACTTTCTCCCCATATCCTTTGATCCCTTTCGCCCCAAAAGCTATATCTAACTCCTTCTTGAAAACATACAATGTTTTCGCCTCAAAAGCTTTCTGTGGCAGTGAATTCCACAGGCTCACCACCCTCTGGGTGAAGTAATTTCTCCTCATCTCAGTCCTGAAAGGTTTACCCTGTATCCTTAGACTATGACCCCTGGTTCTGGACTCCCCCACCATTGGGAACAGGCTTCCTGCATCTACCCTGTCAAGTCCTGTTAGAATTTTATAGATTTCTATGAGATCCCCCCTCACTCTTCTGAACTCCAGCGAATATAATCCTAACCGGCTCAATCTCTCCTCATACGTCAGTCCCGCCATTCCAGGAATCAGTCTGGTAAACCTTTGCTGCACTCCCTCTTTAGCAAGAACAACCTTCCTCAGATAAGGAGACCAAAACTGCACACAATATTCCAGATGTGGCCTCACCAAGGCTCTGTATAATTGTAGCAAGACATCCCTGCTTCTGTACTCAAATCCTCTCGCTATGAAGACCAACATACCATTTGCCTTTTTTACCACCTGTTGCACCTGCATGCTTACCTTCAGCGACTGGTGTATGAGAACACCCAGGTCTCGTTGCAAATTCCCCTCTCTCAGTTTATAGACGTTCAGATAATAATCTGCCTTCCTGTTTTTGCTACCAAAGTGGATAACCTCATATTTATCCACATTATACTGCATCTGCCATGCATTTGCCCACTCACTCAACTTGTCCAAATCACCCTGAAGCCTCTCTGCATCCTCCTCACAACTCACCCTCCCAACCAATTTTGTGTCATCTGCAGATATTACATTTAGTTCCCTCATCTAAATCATTAATGTATATTGTGAATAGCTGTGGTCCTAGCACCGATCCCTGCGGTACCCCACTAGTCACTGCCTGCCATTCGGAAAAAGACCCGTTTATTCCTACTCTTTGTTTCCTGTCTGCCAGCAAATTTTCTATCGATTGCAATACACTACCCCCAATCCCATGCACTTTAATTTTACATGCTAATCTCTTATGTGGGACTTTGTTGAAAGCCTTCTGAAAGTCCAAATAAACCACATCCACTGGCTCCCCCTTATCAACTCTACTAGTTACATCCTCGAAGAATTCTAGTCGATTTGTCAAGCATGATTTCCCTTTCGTAAATCCATGCTGACTCTGTCCGATTCTACCACTGTTTTCCAAGTGCTCTGTTATAAAATCTTTGATAATGGTCTCTAGAATTTTCCCCACTACTGACGTCAGGCTGACTGGTCTATAATTCCCTGCTTTCTCTCTACCTCCCTTTTTAAATAGTGGGGTTACATTAGCTACCCTTCAATCTGTAGGAACTGTTCCAGAGTCTATAGAATTTTGGAAGATGACCGCCAATGCATCCAATATTTCTAGGGCCACTTCCTTAAGTACTCTGGGATGTAGATTATCAGGCCCTGGGGATTTATCGGCCTTCAATCCCATCAATTTCCCCAATACCATTTCTCTATTAATACTGGTTTCCTTCAGTTCCTCTCTCTCACAAAACCCTCTGTTCCCCATCATTTCTGGTATGATATTTGTGTCCTCCTTTGTGAAGACAGAACCAAAGTATGCATTTAGTTGGTCAGCCATTTCTTTGTTTCCCATAATAAATTCCCCTGTTTCTTACTGTGAGGGACCTACATTTGTCTTCACCAATCTTTTTCTCTTCACATATCCATAGAAACTTTTACAGTCAGTTTTTATGTTCCCTGCAAGCTTACTCTCGTACTCTATTTTCCCTATCTTAATCAATCCCTTGGTCCTCTTTTGCTGAATTCTAAACTGCTCCCAGTCCTCAGGTCTGTTGTTTTTTCTGGCGAATTTGTATGCCTCTTCCTAGTGCTATTTATCTAATGCTATTTCTAATTTCACTTGTAAGCCATGGTTTGGCTACCTTTCCCGTTTTACTTTTGGGCCAGACAGGAATAAACAGTTGTTGCAGTTCATCCATGCGCTCTTTGAATGTTTGCCATTGCCTATCCACCGTCATCCCGTTAAGTAACGTTTCCCAATCCATCATAGCCAACTTGCGCCTCATACCTTCGTAGTTTCCTTTATTAAGATTCAGGACCCTAGTGTCAGAAACAGCTACGTCACTCTCCATCTTGATGAAGAATTCTATCATATTATGGTCGCTCATCCCCAAGGGGTCTCGCACAACTAGATTGTCAATTATTCCTCTCTCATTACACAATACCCAGTCTAGGATGGCCTGTTCTCTAGTTGGTCCAGAAAACCATCCTGTATACACTCCATGAATTCCTCCTCTACAGCACTGTGACTAATTTGATTTGCCCAATCTATATACAAATTATATTCACCCATAATTACAGATGTTCCTTTATTGCAGGCGTCTCTAATTTCCTGTTAATGCCATTCCCAACATCACCACTACAGTTTGGGGGTCTATATACAACCCCCACTAACGTTTTCTGCCCCTTAGTGTTTCTCAGCTTTACTCATACAGACTCTACATCGTCAGAGCTAATATCCTTCCTCACTATTGCATTAATTTCCTCTTTAACCAGCAATGCAACTCCACCGCCGTTTGCTTTTTGTCTGTCCTTCCTAAATACTGAATACCCCCAGATGTTCATTTCCCATCCCTGGTCACCCTGCAGCCATGTCTCCGTTATCCCGACTATATCATACCCGTTTACCTCTATTTGCGCGATTAATTCATCCACTTTATTGCGAATGCTCCGCGCATTAAGGCACAAAGCCTTAAGGCTTGTCTTTTTAACATTACTTGTCCCTTTCCCATTATTTTTCACTGTGGCCCTGTTTGAATCTAGCCCTTGATTTCTCTGCCTATCACTTTTCTTATTCCCCTTACTGTCTTTTGTTCTTGTCTTTGATCCCCTCTCCTCTGACTCCTTGCAAAGGTTCCCATCCCCCTGCCATTTTAGTTTAAATCCTCCCCAACCACTCTAGCAAATACTCCCCCGAGGACATCAGTCCAGTCCTGCCCAGGTGTAACCTGTCCAGTTTGTACTGGTCCCACCTCCCCCAGAACTGGTCCCAATGTCCCAGGAATTTAAAACCCTCCCCCTCACACCATCTCTTCAGCCACGTATTCATCCGATATATCTTGCTATTTCTACTCTGACTAACACATGGCACTGGTAGTAATCCTGAGATCACTAGCTTTGAGGTCCTACTTTTCAACTTACTTCCTAACTCCCTATATTCTGCTTTTGGGACCTCATCCTTTTTTTTACGTACATTGTTTGTACCAATGTGTACCATGACCACTGGCTGTTCACCCACCCCTTTCAGAATGTCCTGTAACCGCTCGGAGACAACCTTGACCCTAGCACCAGGGAGGTAACATGCCATCCTGGAGTCTCGTTTGCGGCCACAGAAACGCCTATCTATTCCCCTTACAATTGAATTCCCTATAACTATTGCATTCCCACACTTTTTAATCCTCCCCTGTGCAGCAGAGCCAACCATGGTGCAACGAATTGAGCTGCTGCTGCTTTCCCACGAGAGGCCATTTCCCCCCAACAGTATCCAAAGCAATATACCTGTTTTGCAGGGGAATAGCCACAGGAGATTCCTGCACTGCCTGCCCAGTCCTCTTGCTTTGCCTGGTGGTCACCCATTCCCTTCCTGCCTGTGGAATCTGAGCCTGCGGTGTGACCACCTCTCTATACGTACTATTCACGATACTCCCCGCCTCGCAGATGCTCCACAGTATCCCCAGCCGCCGCTCCAGCTCTGAAACCCGGGTTTCCAGGAGCTGCAGCTGGAGACACTTCCTACACACATTCTGGTCCCGGGCACTGGAATTGTTCCCAGCTTCCCACATCGAGCATGAGGAGCACACCATGGCTTTAAGCTCTCCTGCCATGACTTAACCCTTTAAATTAAACCTTTTGGAAGATGCTTAATATCAAATAATATCAATTACTCTAGGGCCCTTCTTCCCTGGTCCTCATTACTACAGAACTCCCTAAAAAACACTACTTACTATATATGAAAATAAACTGTAGACCTTTCTTACCTTAGTTACTAAGCCAGCTATTTAGAACTATTCCCTAACAGCAGTTACTCACCAACCAATCACTTTGCAGCTTTCCTGTGATGTCACTGTTGATGCTTTTTTTCAAATACTCTGGACTGTGTCTGTATTTATCCTCCCTGGTCCGCTCCGCTCTGCTCTTCCAGGTAAGTGCGGGCCTCGAACCTCAGGCTGGATTTATCCTCTCCCTTTCCGATGCCGATTCCTCCCAGGTCCGCTCTTCCAGGTAAATGTGGGCCTCAAACCTCAGGCTGGATTTATCCTCTCCCTCTCCGATGCCGATTCCTCCCAGGGCTGCTCCACTCTTCCAGGTAAATGTGGGCCTCGAACCTCAGGCTAGATTTATCCTCTCCCTCTCCGATGCTGATTCCTCCCAGGTCCGCTCCACTCCACTCTTCCAGGTAAGTGCGGGCTTCGAGCCTCTGGCTGGATTTATCCTCTCCCTCTCCGATGCCGATTCCTCTCAGGTCCGCTCCGCTCCCCTCTGCCAGGTAAGCTAGGGGATCAACCCTGGTTCAAAGAAGAGTGAAGGAGGGCATGCCAGGAGCAGCACTAGACATACCTAAAAATGAGGTGCCAACCTGGTGAAGCTACAACACAGGACTACTTGCATGCCAAACAGTGGAAGCAGCAAGCTAGGGTGGCACAGTGGTGCAGTGGTTAGCACCGCAGTCTCACAACTCCAGGGACCCGGGTTCAATTCTGGGTACTGCCTGTGCGGAGTTTGCAAGTTCGCCCTGTGAGTGTGTGGGTTTTTGCCGGGTGCTCCGGTTTCCTCCCACAGCCAAAGACTTGCAGGTGATAGGTAAATTGGCCATTGCAAATTGCCCCTAGTGTAGGTAGGTGGTAGGGAATATGGTGTTACTGTCGGATTAGTATAAATGGGTGGTTGTTGGTCGGCACAGACTCGGTGGGCCAAAGGGCCTGTTTCAGTGCTGTATCTCTAAATAAAAAATAGAACAAAGCAATCCCATAACGAACGGATCAGATCAAAGCTCTGCAGTCCTGCCACATCCAGTCATGAATGGTGGTAGACAATTAAACAACAATTAAATGGAGGAGGAGGCTCCAAAAACATCCCCATCCTCAATGATTGGGGAGACCAGCACGTCAGTGCAAAAGACAAAGCTGAAACATTTTCAACCTTCAGCCAGAAGTGCCGCATGGATGATCCATCTCAGCCTCCTCCTGAGGTCCGCAGCATCACAGATGCCAGACTTCAGCCAATTTGATTCACTCAATGTCATATCAAGAAACAACTGAAGGCACTGGGTTCTGATGACATCCCTGCTGTAGTACTGAAGACTTGTACTCCAGAACTAGCCACAACCCAGCCAAGCTGGTCTGGTACAGCTACAAAACTGGCTTCTACTCGAGAATGTGGAAAATTGCCCAGCGATGTCATGCCCACAAAAGCAGCAAAAATCCAATTTGGCTAATTGCCACCCCAACAGCCTGGAGGTGTTATTGACAATGCTATCAGGTGCACTTATTCAGCAATATTCTGTTCACCGATGCTCACTTAGGGTTCTACCAGGGCCAGTCAGCAACAGACCTCATTACAGCCTTGGTCCAAACCTGGACACAAGAGCTGAACCCCAGAGGTGCGGTGAGAGTGACTGCCTTGAGATCAAGGAGCATTTAACCGAGTGTAGCATCAAGGAGACCCAGCAAAACATGGGGAAAACTCTCCACCGGTTAGAGTCATACCTAGCACAAAGGAAGGTGGTTGTGGTTGTTGAAGGTCAATCATCTCAGTCCCAGGACATCGTCAAAGGAGTTCCTCAGGGTCTTGTCCAAAGCCCAGCCATCTTTAGCTGCTTCATCAATGACCTCCCCGCCACCATATTAGGACCAGGTGAGAAAGATGTCTAGGGGTCCCTTTTAGCCTTCATCTGGTCTTACTGTAACAGGGTTTAATTTTTAAACACACAGTGTTTTCAGCTCCCCTTTGGTGAATCCTTTTTCACTGCTTTCCAATTATAAGGCAAAGAAATGAGCACAACAGGTTTTCTCAGGTTTAAAGAAGAAAAGTTGAAATTTATTAAACTTAAACTCTAATTCGGTTAACACCTACAGATACACGGCATGCCCAACGCTAGCATACATACGCGATACACACATGCAAATAGAGACAGAAAAGAGCAGAAGAAAATTAAAGTAGAGAAGGTTGAGGCAATATCTGAAGAGTTGTTGTTATGGTCCTTCGAGCTCACTGTGGAGTCCTTGATTGTAGGTAAATCTTGCTTTTCGTTGGGGGGCCCAGTATTCTTCTTAAACCTTGTTCGTTGTCAGAGACTTTTCTCTCTTGGGGTTCATGTGTCTTCAGTGGAGTCAGAGGCTTGTGAGAAAGAGATGGGAGCAGACAGGAGAGAGATCTTCTCAGTCCAGGAGCAAACAGCTTTCTGTCCAAACTTTGTACAAATTCAGAAAACTCAAGTTGCCCAGCAGGTTGATCATGTAACTAGCTGGTTTGACCATGTTCATTTGTGCATTCGGCCATCTTAGCAGTCAACCTGGAATGCGAGCTTCTCCATCTTCAACGTCTGGTGATCAAAAGTCCATTGTGGGTTGAATGTCAGGAAAAGGCTGCTTTGTCCTTCCAAACATTGTCTGTTAATATGCAACTGTCTTTTCCAGTCACAGCTGATCTGTTTAATACGTCTTCTTCACTCCAGTAACAATTTAAAATCAAAGTTCATGACAAACTTAATGTGCCTCATTCTTGGCCAGTGGGGGCCTAGCACGACAACCATAAGGTCAGAAGTGGTAATGTTCGCTGATGATTGCACAGTGTTTAGCACCATTCACTACTCTTCAGATACTGAAGAAGTCTGTGCTATCATGCAGCAAAACCGAGTCAAAATTCAGGCTTGGGCTGATAGGTGGCAAGTAATATTCTCAAGGGCATTTAGGGATTGACAATAAATGTTGACATTCCCAGAGATGCTCACATCCCATTAACAAATAAAAAAAAAATTGACTTACAGTCCATCCGCTTTGCTCTGCCCTTGAAAACGCAAAGATTTAATCTGCTGAGAGCTTGGGACCTTTTATAGTAATAAATAGAAAGGGCGTTCATCTATTTATGTGCTGTTACTAAGTGTGATTATTCCATTACTTTTCTTTTTTAAATCATATTATCAAAGATTGTACATACTTTAATTAATTTACTGAAATACTTATATAATAATGCATAAAAATGAGCATAGTACACAAGTGACGTGGTACTAAAGCAGCAGGCTCTCAAACTCAGCTGGTCCTGGTGGATAGTGCTATTGGACCTCATACAGAGTACCACATGAAGCACCTAATCTCTGCGTTAGGATGAGAAAATCTTGCTTACACCATCTTACAATTCTGGAATTCTAAATGTTTTGAGTGTTTCTAGTGTTTAGATAGTATGTTCACTGCAGATGTGGATGAATTAAAATAGAATTACTTATATTGACGGTACTACATAGGTACAGACTAAATCCTGCTCTTAGTGTGACTTCTAACTCCAATCATGTCTTGCACATAACTATTTGGCATTTGCTGAATTACTAAAGTTAACAATAACTTATGTCTATATAGTGTCTTTAATAAGAACATAAGAAATACAAGCAGGAATAGGCCATTTGCCCATTCGAGCCTGCTCCGCCAATCAATAGGTTCATGGCTGATCTGACCTTGGCCTCAACTCCACTTTCCTGCCTGCCCCCCATAACTCTTGACTCCCTTGTAGATCAAAAATTTGTCTCGTTCAGCCTTGAATACATTCAATGACCCAGCCTCCACTGCTCTCTGGAGTAGAGAATTCCAAAGTTTAACAACCCTCTGAGAGAAGAAATTCCTCCTCATTTCCATCTTAAATGGGAGACTCCTTATTCTGAAACTGTGTCCACTAGTTCTAGATTCCCCCATGAGGGAAAAATTCTCTCAGCATCTACCTGTCAAGCTCCTTCAGAATCTCAGATGTTTCAATAAAATCAGAGCTCATTCTTCTAAACTCCAATGATTATAGGCCCAACCTTCACAACCTTTCCTCATAAGACAATCTCTTCATCCCAGGAATCAGCCGAGTGAACCTTCTCTGAACAGCTTCCAATACAAGTATATCCCTCGTTAAATAAGGAGACCAAAACTGTATGCAGTACTCTAGGTGTGGTCTCACCAATGCCCTGTGTAGTTGTCGCAAGACTTCCCTACTTTTATACTCCATCCCCCTTGCAAAAAAGGCCAACATTCCATTCAGCTTCCTAATTAGTTGCTGTATCTGCACGATAGATCCACCTGATCCTTCTGAACCACAGTATTATGTAGTCTTTCTCCATTCAAATAATATTTTGCTTTTCCATTCTTCCTACCGAAGTGGATAACCTTATATTTTCCCAAATTATCCTCCATCTGCCAATTTTTTTCCCACCCTCTTAACCTATCTATATCCATTTGCAGACTCTCTGTGTCCTCCTCACAATTTAATTTCCAACTTACCTTTATATCGTCAGCAAATCTGGCTACATTATACTCGGCCCGTCATCCAAATCATTAATATAGATTGTAAATGTTGAGGCCATAGTGCTAATCCCTGTGGCACCGCACTAGTTACAGTTTGCCAAACTGAGAATAACTAATTTATCTTGACTCTCTGTTTCCTGTTAGTTAGTCAATCCTCTATTCATGCTAATATATTACCCCCAACACCATGAACTCTATTCTTGTGTACTAACCTTTTATGTGGCAATTTGTTAAATTCCTTTTGGAAATCCAAATGTAATCCACCCTGCTCGTTACATCCTCAAGGAACTTGAATAAATTTGTCAAACAGAATTTCCCTTTTATAAAGCCATGTTGATTCTGCTTGATTGTATTGTGATTTTCTAAATGCCCTGCTACTGATTCCTTAATGATGGATTCCAGCATTTTCCCAATGACAGATGTTAGGCTATAGTGAAACAAAATACTGTGGATGCTGGAAGTGGTAATGACCTGGAACTCTCTGCTTACGAGGGCGGTGGGGGCAGAGATAATCAATGATTTCAAAAGGAAATTGGATGGACAAGATAAAGAAATAAACTTGCAGGGCTATGGGGATAGAGCAGGTGAATGGGACTGACTAAATTACTCTATGAAGAGCTGTTATGGACTCGATGGGCTGAATGGCCTCCTTCTATGCTGTAAATGACTCTATGACTATGTCATGAAACAAAAGGCAAAGGGAATGGTAACAGTTGTAGTAAAGGACAAAGCATTTGTCCAGAGAGAGTGTTAATGGCAGAATAATGAACAGTACTCTCTGAAAGGAAAAACATGAAAATCAAGTTTAAGACCAGCTCATGGTTAAAAAAGAACGATCAAAATGGTCTGAAATTGTTGAACAGAATGTTGCGTCTGGAAGGCTGTAAAGTACGTAATCGGAAGATGAGGTGCTGTTTCTCGAGCTTGCATTAAGCTTCACTGCAGCAGGCCAAGGACAGAAATGTAGGCGTGAGAGCAGGGTGGTGAATTAAAATGGCAAGCAACCGGAAGCTTGGGGGTCATGCTTGCGGTCTGAGCAGTTCTGCAAAGCGGTCACCCAATTGGTGTTTGGTCTCCCCAGTGTAGAGGAGACCGCATTGTGAGCAGTAATTGCAGTATATTAACTTGAAAGAAGTACAAGTAAATCTTTGCTTCATCTGGAAAGACTGTCTGGGGCCTTAGATGGTGAGGAGAGAGGAGGTAAAAGGGCAGGTGTTACACCTCTTGCGATTTTAAGAGAACGCGCTGTGGGAAGGAGACAAGGTGTCGTGGCTGATGGAGGAGTGGACCAGGGTGTTGCAGAGGGAACAATCCCTTCGGAATGCTGACAGGGGAGGGGTGGGAAGATGTATTTGGCGGTGGCATCATGCTGGAGGTGGCAGAAATGCCTGAGGATGATCTTTTGGTTGTGGAGGCTCGGTGGTGGGGGGGGGGTGGATGGAAAGTGAGGACAAGGGGAACCCTGTCTATGTTCTGGTAGGGAAGGGAAGGGGTGAGGACAGAAGTGCGGGAATTGGGTTGGACACGGTCAATGTTAGATTAACTGGCCTATATTTTCCAGCTTTCTGTCACCCTGCTTTCTTGAATAGGGTGTTACATTTGTGCTTTTCCAATCTGCTGTAACCTTTACAGAATTTCTAGGGAATTTTGGAAGATTACAACCAATGCATCCATTATCTCTGCAGCCACTTCTTTTAAGACCCTCGGATGCAGGACATCAGGTCCAGGAGACTTGTCAGCCTTTAGTCTCACTCGTTTTCCTAGTACTTCTTCTCGAGTGATAGTGATTATTTTAAGTTCCTCTCTCCCTTTTACCCCCTGATTTATTGGGATGCTTTTAGTACCGCCTGCTGCGAAGACAGATACAAACTATTTGCTCAAAGTTTCTGCCATTTCCTTGTTTCCCATTATTAATTCCCCAGTCTCATTCTCTAAGGAACCAATGTTTACTTTAGCTATTCTCTTCCTTTTTATATACTTGTAGAATCTCTTACCGTCTGTTTTTATATTTTGTGCTAGTTTACTCTCATATTCTAATTTCTCCTTTTTTGTCATCCTTTGCTAGTTTCTAAAATGTTCCCAATCTTCTGGCCTACCACTAATCTTGACAGAATTGTACACCTTTTTTTTCAATTTGATACCATCCTTAACTTCCTTAGTTAGCCACAGATGGTTCATCCTTCCTGTAGAGTCTTTTTCAATGGAATATATCTTTGTTGAGAATTATGAAATATCTCCCTAAATGTCTGTCACTGCTTCTCTAACATCTACCTTCTAACCTGTTTTCTCAGTCCACTTTAGCCAGCTCTGTCTTCATGCCTTTATAATTGTCTAAGTTTAAGACACTAGTTTCAGACCCAAGTTTCTCCCTTTCAAACTATCATGTTATGATCACTCTTCCTAAGAGGATCCCTTACTATGAGATCATTAATTAATCCTGTCTCATTACACATTGCCAATATAATAAAACATCTCAAAGTGCTGCTTAGGAGTGTTATAAAACAAAATTTGACACCGAGCCACATAAGATGATGAAAAGCTTGGTCAAAAGGGTAGGTTTTAAGGAGCACCTTAAAGGAGCAAAGAGAAGTCAAGAGGCAAAGAAGTTTAGGGAGGGAATTCCAGAGCTTAGAACCTTAGCAGCTGAAGGCACAGCCATGCATGGTGGAATAATTAAGACTGGGGATGCTCAAGAGGCCAGAATTGGAGAAATATTTCAGAGGGTTGTGGGGCTGGAAGAGATTATAGAGCTAGGCTTGGGTGAAGCTATGGAGGGATTTGAAAACAAGAATGGGAATTTTTAAATCAAGGTAGTGTTTAATTGGGAGCTAATGTAGGTCAGCAAGCATAGGTATTATGGGTGAATGGAAATTAGTGCGAGTAAGGACACAGGCAGCAGAGTTTTGAATGACCTCAGGTTTATGAATGGTGAAATGTGGGAGTCTGGCTAGGAGTGTGTTGGAATGGTCAAGTCTGGAGGTATTCAAGAGGAGAATGATTAATCGGACCCTTTTCCAATAATAGAGTAAATTAATGTTATGGCCAAGGCTTTCCACCACCTTAGATGGCCCCTCACCCCAACTGAGGCAGCATTGGGCCAAAATTGGAAAAGGAATCTGTGAAAACATTCTTTCGAGTAAGAGTAAGAGAGAGTTTCTGCCACAGCTAGTCTTCATGTCTAAATTAGCTCAACTTCCCAGCAGAGGCTGGGTCCCTGCTCCTTATCTGTTAAAGACCACCTCAGGATAGAATTATGGAGAGGAATTTAATCCTGACGGCAGGGGTCTCAATGCCTGGAGAAACCAATGCCAAGATCTCCACATTGCCACTTCCCCAGAAGGCCAGCTGAATTTAGCGCCAATCAGGCACTTGAGTGGACAGCAACGGGCCTTCTACAGGATCAAGGACCCCTTCGCCAGAAATCCCGTCCTTGCAGAGCTGCCGGCCAATCAGAAGCCGGCAGCTGCAGCGCCACTGCAGAGAAAGTGGTTGCTACTGCAGGTGCACTACCAGAGGCAGAGGATTGTCACTGCAACCAGGCCTCAGGTAGGTCAGGGCAGGAGGGGCCTCGCGCGGTGGGGGTCATGGAGGAGGGAGGGATGGGTGTTGGCAGTAAGGGCAGGGGGTTCAATGAGCCCCCTTCCAGATGCCAGGTCCATTGTTGAGGCACTAAGTGCCTTTTAACGAGGGTCTTCCCCACCACCACCCCACCCCCACGCCCCCCACTGGAGCTGGGAAGCAGCGCGCATGGTTTTTCATGCCATACTTCCCGTGTGGCGACAGGGTCGCCCGCTGCATGACTTAATTGCAGCTGTGACGGGAAGAGGCCCTTAATTGGAGGCTAATTGCCCAGTTAAGGGCCTCAACTGGCAGTGGGGCCGGAAGGCCATCCAGAACTTCCTGCCCCGGGCTAAATTTTGGTGGAGGTGGGATGGTGGCAGGAAACCACTCCCTATCCCTGCCACCATTCCACCCGATGTTATGCTATCCCCACCTCTAAACCTGCTGCAGGAGAGAGCATAAAATTCCCTCCATGATCAGGGCCCAGGGCATCAAGGGGAATGAAAGAAAGCTTCACCACATAGGAGATGTGGTCCAATCAATGGGGGAGGATAGAAAATGCCGGTCAATTAGTCTACCGGTATACTTGATTTACAACCAAAATTGTAAAAGTGTTATAAGTGGCACCCAAATGTATTTTTCCACAATGTCAGTAGGTTAGCATAAATATGGCAGAGCATCACTCCAAAAACTTCTTTTAATTTAGTGAGTAGCTTAAATAAAACATAATGCGAAGATTAACTTACTAAAGTCAGAGACTTCTGTGAAATTATTTTCTTCCTTGTATGAAGAGTATATTTAGACCAACTTCCTCTAAGCAGACATGAACCTTGTTTTAGGTTGCTCTTGTTGCTATGGTTCCTCCTGCTACTTTCATCCCGGTTGCCATTTGGGGGTGTAGGTATTTGATGAAAAATAGAAAATGTAGCAAATCATTGGCTTAAATTGTCGACCTGGCAGAAAGTTTTGAATCGACAAAGCCGCCAATTTCAGTGTCAGAAAGAAGCGAATGACTGGAAAATCTATATCTAGTAACGATTGAAAAACCTGTTTCTTTATTCCGCTTTTACCGTCACAAATTTCTGGCGTTATTTCACGAAGTTTTAATTTGTCATTTTTTGTCGACTTCTTATCTGTAACTGGCGGTAAAGTGTTTAGTAGGAGACATTTTATTGGATTATTATTCCTAAATTCTCAACTATTATAGCATTGTGGTTGCTTACTCAACAACTGTCCATTATTTTATATTAGATTTTATAGATAGGTGAAATTCCATTTCCCTAAATATGTTATAACCTAAAAATGTAAGATTTCTTTAAAAGCCATCGTAATGCCAATTCATTTCTGAACAGTTGGGGTGAATTTGGCTTTGCAGAGCTTTGGCACTGAAAAAAAAAATCCCTTTTCTGGTGACAATTTCCAAAGTCATCAGATGATGCACCCCCAACATTCCTTCACTTCTGAGCATGAGCAATGAGAAAAACAATAGAATCATAGAAATTTATGGCACAGAAGCAGGCCATTCAGCCCATTGTGTCTGTGCCAGCAGAGAAAGAGGTATCCAGCCTAATCTCACTTTCCAGCTGTTGGTCCATAGCCCTGTAGGTTACACCACTTAAAGTCCATATCCAAGTGTTTTTTAAAATGTGATGTGAGTTTCTACCAGGCGTTCAAGCGATGTGTTCCAGATACCCCACAAACCTCTGGGTGAAAAAAAAATCCTCAACTCGTCTCTAATCCTTCTACCAATTACTATAAATCTATGACCCCTGTTGGAGCTCATAATTCAATGGTGCCAGTTTTTGAGCATAAAAATCAAATTGTAAAAGGATCACGATGCATGATTACCCCAGGTCAGATCAAGGTGATGCAAGCAGCGGGCAAATTTTATTCTGCCTGCTTATCAGCATGATTGTGGTGTGCAATCCAATGCTAAACGTGCGGCTGAGTGGCTGCATGCTCAATTGGGGTCCCAGATTTGTGCATGGTTAGCACGACTAATAGCTAGCCTGTACTTCTTACAGGGGAGGTGCATTAAGGCAGGACCAACCAGTGTTTCAGAGAAGGAATAAGAGTACCAATGAAGCAGTAGACCAGCGAGAGGGCTTCCAGGTTCTCTGATGCGGCGCTAGAGGCCTTAGTCCAGGAGCAGGAAGGTCATGCTTCCACAGGGGGCCAGAAAGTCCTCAAGGAAATAGGAGCAGGTAGCTATGGAGGTTAATTCAAGGAGCGGCACCCCCGGGATCTGGCTGCAGTGCCGCAAAAAGTTCAATGAGTGGTCAAGGTTAGTGAATGAATCATCAAATGCCATTTTCTATCCACCACATAACTAACCTCACAAACTGCTCAATGCATCACTCCACCATCACTCACCTATCAGCAATCTCTAGCAATCATGACTGATGCCTAACATTCACATGCTCCACCTCACCCTCACCCAGACTTATCGCTTCCGAAAGCCTCACAAGCTCGTATGTAACCGAAGGGAGCAGCAGAGAACCAGCAGGGGACAGAAGTGTCTACATTTTCTGAGCCCCTTGGAGGGGATGGTGCTGTGCATTGTTGGCATGGCAGTGACTGAGGCTGTTGCAACTGGCGTCACCAAGAACATCCAAGGTGATGGAATGTTCATGCTTTATGCACCTTCTCAAATCCCATTTAACCCTCATCCTGCAATCTGGCATGAAGTGCAAGTTACAGATGATATGCAGCTGAGCACGTTGTCAACCGAGAGCGTATATAAGCGAGATCCAAATTGGCAGGCTGGGTGCCACATCAGCTTTTGATGGTGAGTGACAACATAATCTGTTCTCTCTCCCTGCTTCCAGTACACACATACTACGCCTACAATGGTGCCCTTCCAAGCATGGCAAACCATGCGGACATGCCAGAAGCAGATTTGCCGTCATTTTTAGAACTCCGGGTTCCCACAGCACCAACACCAGCAGTGCTACAGAACCCAATTTTGTGGCCTTGATTCTCATGTATGTTATATATTTCATGCCATAAAAATGTTGACATAATTTGTACTTCTGAAATCAGGGTCTAAGTACTTGGTGTCTGCACTGGAGTTAAAAGAAAACAAATATCCAGCTTTTGTGTGCATCTCCTTTAACTAGCTTCAAGTCTGTTTTACAAGATTCGAACTTCCATATTTCATATTATTCTTTCCACCATTTTTCAGATTTAAAGTCAATTTTGTTATTGCTAACTCCAATTTGACAAATCACAGTGGAACAAGCACAGAGAGAGTTGAGAGAAACTACAGTTTATTAATCACCAGTAATCCATTAATCCTGACACCTAACAGTGCCAATTACACTAAAATATTTAACATCACACATTAGGCAATGTTGTGTTTTGTGTGTGTCTAATAACAAAAGCTTTAATTAAAAGAGTTAATGTAAAATCTGAAAGTTTAATTAAAATTGGAGTTACACTATCATGTTAAAGTTTAATTAAAATGCAATTAATAGCTGAAATGTTAATTAAAATTGTGTTAAGGGAGAATTTATACAGGATATAATGGATTTAGAAAAAATAAATAAATAAGTGGAGTATCCTTTTCCTGATAATTCATCTACAAGATGAGGAAAACAAGTTGCTGAACTTGTGAGAAACACACAGCTTAACAACTCTAGGATGCTTTATCATGCATTTAATAGGCTAAGTGCATTCATGGATATTGTACAAAACAAATCAGTTTTGAATGCAATATTGTCAGTGACTCCAATACATTTATCTTAAGTTTTGGTTGGTTGCAGCTATCAGCAAAAGAACAATATTGCTGTATATTTTCCATCTTTCGATTTTACAATAGAAGATTCATGAAGGAAGCACACTTTCTCTCTGGGCATATGGAGGATTACCTCAGCTTGGCCTCTCTTCAGGCCCACAGAACTATGATATGGCATTCACCATTTGAGGGATTGCAGGATCAGTTTATCAGTACAGAGGTAGAAATTGCTTAGCGTCGGCTGGTCAATGCAAACTGGGCGGAGAGAACAATTTCTGCATTGGAACTAGTAGGCCCGAGGGCCGATTGAACTTGGGCCTCGGATCTCATTTATATTCAACCTGCAAGCTGCAGCTGCTTACTGAGCAACCCCAGAGAGCTCAGTGGTGAACATGACTATCAGTCCACTGCGACTCTGACAGCAGCCCTCAGGTAAGTCTTGGGAGGACAGTGGAGTGGGGTACCAGGTTGGGGCAAGGGGTGGGGGTGGGGGTAGCTGTGATTCCTGTAGAGTCAGGAAGCACTTGTGCTCTTCTTGGCACTACGAATAGGTGCTTTTAAAATTGTTTTAACTCATACCTTTCACTTGCCACTGCAGAAGCCACTGAAGAATCCTAAGCAGGACAGGTACTGGGTCTACACAAAGTCAGTGGAAATGAAAATCAGAAGAGCTGCGAAGGGGATTGTTGGTTCGCTATCGCCTGTTATACACTAACGTACAAAGTCAAAATTAGCCCCACCATGTGGGACACAAATCTGTCACTCTATGATGTGTTACTGACAAGTACTGGTTTATCTTGTGTATCTTGCCATAGGGTTCCATTCTAACATGATACTGCATGGGATTGTGGTCCTCTCAGCAATCGGTGAACACCATTATTTTAATGTAAAAAAGAAAACATTTACCGGCAATCTTGAAATAAAATGGCCACAATGAAACAAATTAAACAGAAAATGCTGGAAATGCACAGTGAATCAGCCGGCATCAGTGGAGAGGAAAAAAAAAAACAGGTTGATGCACCTTGCTTTTTTAGGTGATTTATTCTCCCATATTATATTTTGATACTTTAAAATTAAATCTAGAAACAGGCTGTGGAACCGCAGGTAACTGTTAGAGAAATACTTTCAGCATAAAAAAACTAATCCTTCATTATAGGGCAGTTCTCCCAAATATTTGTGAAGCATACCCACTCTGCTGGCATGAAATAGGATGTTTGTGTGGAACACATTATAATGCTACTAATTGCCACATCTCATGATCAATCAGAAGCAATCTTTTACCTAAGTCCCCACCAAGACACCAAGAAACAGCAGTGCAAAAGAAAAATCTGTATCTGATTGCCACACAACTGATCTTCTTGCCGACCAAAGAGTGGAGGGAACTAAAGAGTATAGTCTACAAGGATCTGCCTTGCTGAAGTCACGAGTTCTGAAGACAAAATGAATGGACAGTTCCTTATCAGCCAGCCTTTCCTCAGTTGAGTAGATGGCTGCTGATAACAATGTGCTTTATAGCTTTCTGTATCAGCTGTTACTGGTACTGATTTCCAGGTCCATATTTGTGAAATCAGCACTTAATTGTGCTGCAATTTCATGGTAACTTATGTTTACAGTAGTCTTTGCATTTGTGGTTTATTCTGTTGATTGTAATTGGTGTTCAGACTGCCATGTGGAAATTATATGAGGTCAGAGGCCAAGAGGTAGGTTTGAACATTATAAACACATTCTAAACCTTTCAGTGGGTGGAAAGAAAATCCAGAGGAAGATGCGACAGATCTGAATTTTGTGCCGATAGGCTGCAGACTGACATAACAGAGCAGATCATCCTCCTCCAATGCTTGTCCTCCATTGTCCATTTCAGTGAGACTGCCCTCACTTGGTTCCTTTCTTAATAATCCTAACTTAGCCAGAGCATCTTCAGCAAAGGCTTCTCTTCCCACCCTTACACCGTTATGTCTGAAGTCCTCCAAGGATCTGTCATAGATCCCACGTTCTTTCTCATCTACATGTAGTCCCTTGGCAACATCATGTCAGTTTCCACATGTATGCTGATGACAGCCACCTCTGGAATACCTTCCCTACCCCTCTCTGCCTCTTTACCTCGCTTTCTTACTTTAAAGCATTCCTTAAAACCTATCACTTTGACCAAGATTTTGGTCATCTGACCTAATATCTCTCTATAATAAGAGCAAAATACTGCAGATGCTGGAAATTCGGAAATAAAAACAAGAAATGCTGGAAATACTCAGCAGGTCTGGCAGCATCTACGGAGAGAGAAGCAGAATTAACATTTCAGGTCAGTGACCTTTCATCAGAACTGGCACAGGCTAGAAATGTAATAGGTTTTAAGCAAGTAAAGCAGGAGTGGGGCAAAAGATAACAAAAGAGATGTTGATAGGACAAGGTCACAGACAATAACTGACCAGAAGGTCATGGAGCAAGGGCAAACGGTATGTTAATGGTATGTGAAGACAAAGCGTTAGTACAGAGAGGGTGTTAATTGACAGAAAACTGAACAAACTAAAATAAAATAAACACATAAAAAATAAAAAATAAATAAAAAAGAAAAAGGAAAAAAGAGAAAAAACTAAAAATAAAAAGGGGGGGGGGGGCGTCATGCTCTGTAATTATTGAACTCAATGTTCAGTCCGGTAGGCTGTAGTGTGCCTAATCGGTAAATGAGGTGCTGTTCCTCGAACTTGCATTGATGTTCACTAGAGCACTGCAGCAATCCCAGGACAGAGATGTGAGCATGAGAGCAGGGGGGAGTGTTGAAATGGCAAGCAACTGGAAGCTCAGGGTTATGCTTTTGGACTGAGCGGAGGTGTTCCGCAAAGCAGTCACCCAGTCTGCGTTTGGACTCCCCAATGTAGAGGAGACCACATTGTGAGCAGCTAATACAGTATACTAAATTGAAAGAAGTACAAGTAAGTCGCAGCTTCACCTGAAAGGAGTGTTTGGAGCCTTGGATAGTGAGGAGAGAGGAGTTAAATGGGTAGGTATTACACCTCCTGCGATTGCAGGGGAAGGTGTCGTAGGAAGGGGACAAGGTGGTGGGGGTAATGGAGGAGTGGACCAGGGTGCCGCAGAGGGAACGATCCCTTCAGAACGGTGACAGGGGAGGGGAGGGCAAAATGCATTTGGTAGTGGCAGCACGCTGGAGGTGGCAGAAATGGCAGAGGAACAGCACCTCATTTACCGATTAAGCATGCTACAGCCTGCCGGATTGAACATTGAGTTCAATAATTTCAGAGCAGTTATTTTTTACTTTTTCCTTTTTTATGTGTTTATTTTATTTTAGTTTGTTTAGTTTTCTGTCAATTAATACCCTCTCTGTACTAATGCTTTGTCTTTCAGCACACCATTAACATACCATTTGCCTTTGCTCCATGACCTTCTGGTCAGTTATTCTCTCTGACCCTGTCCTATCAACATCTTCTCTTTTGTTATCTCTTGCCCCACCCCCGCTTTACTTGCTTAAAACCTATTACATTTCTAGCCTGCGCCAGTTCTGATGAAAGGGTCACTGACCTGAAACATTAACTCTGCTTCTCTCTCCACAGATGCTGAGTATTTCCAGCATTTCTTGTTTTTATTTCTAATATCTCTCTATGTGGCTCAGTGATATATTTTGTTTTATAATGCTCCTGTGAAGCGCCTTGGGATGTTTTATTAGGTAAGAGGTGCTATTATAAATATAATTAGTAGTAGTCGTAGTTGTTGTTGTAGCTCAACCTCTCCACTGCCTGGTTGTTGCCAGACATGCAGTCTTGGATAAAATGTCATTTCTTCCAGTTAAACTTATGGAAAACCAAGGTCTTCAGCCCCTACCAAAAGCTCTGGACTCTTGCCACTGATTCCATCTCTCTTACCAGTCAGTGTCTCAGGTTCAACCAGATTGCTCGAGAATCCTACTTGACAGCAGCTCAGCTTCCAACTCCATGTCATCTTCATTTCAAGGATACCCTCATCATTGATCCCTCCAGTGGCCATGGCCTCTGCGATGCCCCTTCCTATGATGACTCTGAGTATACTGTCTACTTCCACCTCCATAACATGTCGCTTCTGCCCCTCCCTCAGCTCAACTGCTCCTGAAATCCTCATGTCTTTACTACATCCAGACTCAAATATTTCAAAACTCTCCTGGCCACCCTCACATCCTCCACACTCCATAAACTTCAAACATTTAAATGTCTGCTGTCTGTATTCCATCTCGCTACCAGGTCCTGCTCACTCATCACTTCTGTCCTTCCTTGCATACATCGTCTCCTGGTCCCCCACATTTGCAATTTAAAATTCTCATCCTTAAGTTTGAATACATTCTTCACCTTTCACCTCTCCATCTCTGTAATCTCCTCCAACCCGACAACTCCCATCACAGCCCGCAACCACACCCCCCCCCCCCACAAACTCTTTCTACAACTCGAGCCCCATCTGCATCATCCTGTCTGCCTCACAATTGATGGCCATGCCTAAATCTGTCTAGACCTACTCTCTGGAACTTGCTCCATAAAACACTCCGCTCTCCACCTTTAAATTTACCTCTGTGACAAGCTTTTGATGAGCATGCCCACAATCTCTTCCTTTGGCTTGATGTCCATTTTTATCTGATTACACTTTTTTGAAGTGTCTTAGAATGTTTTGCTGTGTTAAAGATGCTATATAAATGCAAATTGTTGTTACAAGCATCAAAACTGGAAGAACTAGATGTGATGATAATTATGTTCCACAAGAGGGCGTTCTTTACCATTATTTGATTGTAGGGGACAAAGCTGGTGGGCATTTTCAGTTTAATTACATAGAGCGAAGGAATATAGGCTTTTTCACAAGTTTTAAGCTTATCCCACACATGAAAAGGAGGGCTGATATTACTTATAGTAGAATATCAAAAGGCAAAAGAAAAATGCCTAAGCATTACAATGTTACACATCAGGCTATGGTTGCCTGTGTTGGTTTTGGCACCTTTTTTGAATACAAGCTCATTAGCCTGTTTCCAAACTATTGATACCACTCCAGTGCCTAGGGACTCCCTTACAACTTTCGTCAATGCCGTATACATTTCCTCTCTAGTCTTCATTTAATTGCATTCAATCCTTTAAGCCAGTCTTGAACTTCCATCTTATTTATATCAGTCATTAATTTTGCTTTGGTTGACTGTTTCACTAGCAAAAGATAAAAATGGCAACGCATCCTGTGGACTGGTGTGCACTACCATGGCGACCAGTTGCTACAGCAGCTTGGCTGTACAGACGCCAACATCAAAAACAACTCAGTGTCACTTGGCAGCTTCATGTGCGGCATTTGTGGCAGAACGTCTTGAAGATTGGCCTTCACAGCCAAGGTGCACCAAGAGAAGACACACCACTTAAATGGATTGTTTTCTGCATGTCCATCATCTTTCGTAGATGGAAGGATGCCAACCTTCAACTGTTTGGGCAGAGTATGTTGCCCATGTCTTCACCAATGAATATTTGGAAGAGGTAATCATTTAGAATATTTTTTATGCTGTGCTTCCTACTCCAGAGACTTAGCACAAAAATCTTGGCTAATACTCCAATGCAGTAGAGACAGTGGTACCATCTTTTGGATGAGATGTTCAACTAAGGCCCTGTCTGACCATTCAATTGGACATAAAAGATTTTAAGGGGAAGGGTGTTCTCCTCAGTATCCTGACCAATATTTAACCCTCAAACAACACCACTAAAACAGATTATCTGATAATTATATGTGAGATCTCTTTTTTGAGTCTTACTCTTAACTCTTGTCCCAACAAGACCGTGACCAATATGGCAACAGGATACTTTGGTGGTGTAATTCAGGAAAATAATAAATAATGAATTATGCTTAAGAAAATTCAGGTAGCGACTTTACAGGTCCACGTTTGCGCTTTCCAATTGAGTTTTAGTCACAGGCGACGCGAAGACGATCTCAGTCTATCTGATCTAGTGGTTCTTTTGTTCTCTCCACATCACATGCTGGCGTTCTTCTACTTCTGTGGTTTCACTTCTGGGAATCTTCTTGTTCTCTGCGCACTGAGACATTGTGGACCCTGACTTTTAACCCTTTCTGACCATCAGGCCACCTTGTGGTTGGCCTGATGATTGGCTCAGACCTTATGCTGTCAGTTGCTAGCCTATTTTAATTGGGACTTGAGGTGATAGGATACCTGCCAGCAGCTGTGAAAAGTTCTATTCACTGTAGTTATCAACCCTTTGTGCTGACATAGACAATATGAAATTTGTACAAAAACTGGTTGTTCGCTCGGCTTGCTGAAGGCTGTCAGGATTCGCATTTTTTTTGTGCAATACATTATACACAGGCAATACATTATAATTATGGATTTTACATCTACATTATTAAAGCTCCATTCAATCAAGGCATACACAATTGAATACATATAGAACTCATGTAACTCAATCAAGGTTTTAGGATTAATTATGACTGGTATAAAACTGCCTCCTTTATCTAATGTGTTAGTGTCAGATGAAAGAATAAAGTCGTTAATTTTAACCACCCCAAAACTACCTGCAACTAGCTCATTACTGTTTGTGGGATCTCATTATGTGCAAATTGGATGCCATGTTTGCTAGATTAACAAGTGACGATACTTCAAAAGTACTTTCTTGACTAAAACACTTTGGGATGTTCCGAGATCATGAAAGACGCTACATGAACGCAAGTCTTTCTTTGGTGCCTCTTAATTTTGAGAAAATTTGCAACATTTATGGTTCTGAACTTTGCTTTGACTATCCTCCCATTTTGTAGTACTGAAATAAATTTTTAGTGTTCCATTTTGCCTCAGCAGCTATGCATTTTTTCTTGGTTGCTCTTGACCTTCTGATCATCTTTTTAATGTGCTTTTGCACGTTCCTATATTCAACCCACCAAATCCCTTTCCTCCTGTAAAATTTGTACAGGTCTTTAATTCATCTTTAATTTGTTAATCCTATTTAATCTCATTTGCTAATTTTAAGTATACATTTGTCTGACAAGCTCAGCATTAATCCTTTAAAGGTGTTGTACTTGTCCCCTAATTAGGTTTTGAACATTCTCCACCAATCCTTCTGCGTTAGTTTTCATGGGATGTTGTGAAATTGAATTCAATAAATCTAGCAATTGTGGACTCGCATCAGAAAATGAACATGAAAGCTGCCAGATTATAAAAACCCTTTATGGAAAGCAGCATGTCACCCAAAACCAGTCTGGCCTATATATGACTCAAATTCACACAGCATGGTTGAATCTTAGTGCTATCTGAAGTGATCTGCCAATACATCCAATTGCACAAACCAGAGAATCATAGACTGGTTACAGCACAGGAGACCATTTGGCCCTTTCTATCTGTGCCAGCTCTCTGCGAGAGCAACTCAGCTCCTCCCCCACCTTTTCCCCATAGCCCTGTAAATTTTCTATTCAGATAATTATTTAATTCCCTTTTGAAAGCCACAATAGAATCTGCCTCCGCCACACTCAGGCAGCACATTCCGGATTTTAACCACACGCTGCAATAAAAACTTTTCCTTCTGTTGCCTTTGGTTCTTTTGCCATTCAACTTAAATCAGTATCCTCTGGTTCTCGATCCTTCTACCAATGGGAACAGTTTCTCCTTATTTACTCTGTCCAGACCCCTCATGACTTTGAATACCTCTATCAAATCTCCTCCCAACCTTCTCTTCTCTAAGAACAGCCCCAGCTTCTCCAATCTATCCAAGTAACTGAAGTCCCTTATCCTCAGAACCATTCTCAAATCTTTTTTGCATCCTCTTATGCTTTCACATCTTTCCTAAAGTGCAGTGCCCAGAATTGGACACAATACTCCAGTTGAGGCCAAACAAGTGTTTTATGAAGGTTCACCATAACTCCCTTGCTGTTGTATTCTATGCCTCTATAAAACCCAGGATCCCATTTGCCTTATTAACCACTTTCTCAACCTGCCCTGCCACCTTCAATGATTTTGTGCACATATACCCCAGATCTCTCTGCTCCTGCACCTGCTTTAGAGTTGTATCCTTAATTTCATACTGCCTCTTCTCATTATCCCTACTAAAATGAACCACTTCACATTTGTCTGCATTAAATTTTATCTGCCATGTGTCCTTCCATTCCATTAGCCTGTTTATGTCCTCTTGAAGCCCATGACTATCCTCCTCACGGTTCACAATACTTCCAAGTTGTGTGTCATCTGCAAATTTTGAAATTGTGCCCTGCAATCTCAAGTCTAGGTTATTAATATAGATCAAGAAAAGCAAGGATCCTCGTACTGACCCCTGGGGAACCCTACTGTATACCAGTCACCACTGCTCTGTTTCCTGTCATCAACCAACTTTGTATCCATGCTGCCACTGTCCTTATTTCATAGGCTTTAACTTTGCTGACAAGGTTGTTATGTGGTACCTTATCAAAAGTCTTTCAGAAGTCCATGTACACCACATCAACCACATTACCCTCATCAAAAAATCTCAATGAAGTTAGTTAAGCACAATTTGCCCTTAGCAAATCTGCACTGGCTTTTCTTAATTAATCCACATTTGTCCAAGTGACTATTAATTTTGTCCCAGATTATCATTTCTAAAAGCTTTCCCACCACAAGGTTAAACTGACAGGCCTATAGTTGCTTGGCCTATCCTTACACCCTTTTTTAAACAAGGTGTAAAATTTGCAATACTTCAGTCCTCTGGCACCACCTTCTTGAGGCAAAAACAGTTCAGAGGCAATAAATACAGCCTTGCCAGGCCAGCCAGTTCTTTGGAACAAATTAAGCAGAAAAGGAGGAGTTCTGGAGACATAATACAAAACTTGCCCCATTTTGATCATTAAGTTTTGTCTTATCCCAAGCTCTTTCAGGACAGTTAAAATCTCCCATGATTATAATTGAAGAAATACTGCAATTGTAAATTTTTCACTAACTTTATTTGGAGATATTTAAATATGATAATGCATTTTCACACATCAGATGCCCACTGATCAAAATAAAGATCTAACATTTAACATGTATGTTATTTTAGTTTAATTTTCTTGTTGATTCACATCAGACACGGCTTTGTGAGCGGCTTCAAATCTACATCTGCAGAATCAATTTCAAATAAATTCCAGTACTGTACTTAGTGATTTTGATTTGACAGCAACTGGTATTTGTCATCCAGAATAGAATGTCAACTTTATTCCTTCTCTGCAGTACCAAATTTTCTAGTTGTCTTCGCTGAACTTTGGTAACGATTTCTTAATCTTTCCTAAAATTATAATGGTTCAAGAAGTAAAAAGTATGTAGCGTTTCTGGGAAGTGCTAATCCTAACTACATCAGTTAGCTACTGAAGGTTGGTTCAAAAGCTTTTTAGTTGTACATCTCATATGACTGTTGCACTTTCAATTTTGCACAGTGCAGATATTCCCAAACACAAAACCAAATGGTGTTTTCACTGAGCAATTTGAAAGACATGGATCAGAAATCAATCACTTTAATTGGAACCAGCAAGAGAAAAAGTGAGTTTTATTTCTTAGGCCTGTGTACAGTGAAGTATTTCCAATATATAATGTAGATGTAATGAGAATGTACTGAAGGCATTCAGTCTAGTCACTACAATATTAATGACCCAACACTGCTTGCACTCCTTGTTCTCTGGTAATCACATTTTATATCCTCAAGGGACTATAGATATGTGCAGTATTGGCACATGCAACACAAATGGAATGCTAAATGAATTTCATTTTCCCCAATCATTTTTAATAACTGCAGATTTGATATTTAGAATTCTGAATCACTCAGGATTGTTAAACTTTTTAGGTAGTGGGAATGTTAGTACTAAATTTCTATTAAGATCCATACTTGAAACTCAGCTAGTGGCAGAGTTTCATCAGCTCTTGATGAAATTACTTGATAAGAGTATTTTTAGTGGAGCACTCCATCATGCCAGACATCAAACAAGTAGATTTCCTACTTTGCCCTGACAACATACCTCAACCTTTCCTACATCCTGATTACATTGTGCCTGTCTTCACTGAGGAAGATACAAAAAATCTCCCAGAGATCCAAGGAACTAGGGAGAATGAGGAATTGAAGAAAAATTAGTATAAGAAGCTTGTATTGGAGAAATTAATGGAGCTGAAGGTTGATGAGTCCCCGGGACCTGATATTCTACATCCCAAAGTGTTGAAAGAGGTAGGTATAGAGATAATGGGTACATTGGTGATGATCTTCCAAAATTCTATAGATTCTGGAACGGTTCCTGCAGATTGGAAGGTAGCAAATGTCACCCCACTATTTAAGGAGGGAGAGAGAAAGCAGGGAACTACAGGCCTGCTAGCCTTACATTAGTAGTAGGGAAAATGCTAGAATCTATTCTAAAGGATGTGATAAATGGACACTTGGATAATAATTATCTGATTGGGCAGTCAACATGGATTTATGAATGGGAAATCATGTTTGACGATCCTGTTGGAGTTTTTTTAGGACGTTACTAACAATTGATAAAGGGGAGTCAATGGATGTAGTATACTTAGATTTTCAGAAGGATTTTGATAAAGTTTCCTACAGGAGGTTGGTTAGCGAAATTAAAGCACATGGGATAGGAGGTAATATACTGGCATGGATTAAGGATTGGTTAACAGGCAGAAAACAGAGAGTAGGAATAAACGGGACATTCTCGCATTGGCAAGTTGTGACTAGTGGGGTACAGCAAGGATCAGTACTTGGGCCCCAGGTGTTCACAATATTTAAATGATTTGGATGTGGGGACCAAACGTAATATTTCCAAGTTCGCAGATGACACAAAACTAGGTGAGAATGTGTGTTGAGGAAGATGCAAAGTGGCTTCAAGGGGATTTGAACAGGCTAAGTGAATGGGCAAGAATATGGCAGAAGGAATATAATGTGGAAAAATGTGAAGTTATCCACTTTGTTAGGAGGAACAGATGTGCACAGTATTTCTTAAATGGTAAGAGATTAGAAAGTGTAGATGTACAAAGGAACCTGGGTGTCCTCGTCAGTAAGTCACTGAAAGCTAACATGCAGGTGCAGCAAGCAATTAGGAAGGCTAATGGTATGTTAGTCTTTATCGCAAGAGGATGTGAGTACAGGAGTAGTGAAGTCTTGCTTCAATTGTATCGAACCTTGGTTAGACTGCACCTGGAGTACTGTGTGCAGTTTTGGTCCCCTTGCCTTAGGGAGGATATTACTGAGTTTCAAAGAATGAAAGGTGATCTCATTGAAAACTACTAAATACTTAAAAGGGATAGATGGGGTAGATGCAGATAAGATATTTCCCCTCGTTGGAGAGTCCAGAACCAGGGTACACAATTTCAAAATAAGAGGGAAGCCACTTAGGACCGAGATGAGGAGAAATTTCTTTACTCAGAGGGTTGTGAATCTTTGGAATTCTCTACCCCAGAGGGCTGTGGAAGTTCAATCATTCAGTATGTTTAAAGCAGAGATTGACAGATTTCTAAATACCAATGACATAAAGGGATATGGGGATAGTGTAGGAAAAAGGCATTGAAGTGGATGATCAGCCATGATTGTATTGAATGGTGGAGCAGGCTCAATGGGCTGAATGGCCTACTCCTGCTCCTATGTTCCTATTTCACATCATTTTGGAATACTTATTTCAAGACAGTGTACAATTAAACAAACCTTTTTTTTTCAAGAACAATTGTTCCTTACCTCATTCCTCAAGAGGAATCTCCTATAGAATTGTTGTGAAAGAAAGCAAATAATTTTAACATTTTAAACTAAAATAGAACATGAGTATAAATTTCTATTGCTATGAACTGAATTTATATCAGGCAACTTTATCAAGGTTTAGTTACATTATAATAAAATAGAGGACTTGTTTCCAATAAACCCAAGGTAAAGTAATGCAAAAATATGTACAACTGCAACCATTTTTAAATAATGGTAATACTCCTAACTCTGAAGATGCCACACCAAAAACCTCTTTTTGTTCATCTAAAAACATTGGGCAGATTTTGCTGAGCGGTGAATGGTGGTGCCATTCATTAGACTTGCACTTGCCCATAGACTTTCTGCGGGCTCTTACACGGCAAGTTGCTGTCAGCTAGCCATCCAAAGAGCCAGCACCAAAGGGCATCTGGGCTCTGTGTGAATAGGCAAGCAACTGTGTGTCCCATTAATGAATCCGATTCAAAAATCAATGAACCAGGAATCTGAAGCAGGGAGTGTCAGTTAGGACAGTTAAATGTCAAATCAGATACAGAAAGTGAAATTAAGAGGGAAAAAGATTAGAGTGAGAAAGATGAGACAGAAAATAAAAGTAGAAAAAGTTCTTTATTTTAAAATCTCGACAAGCTGAAGGGATGAGACTCCACATTGGTAAAAGTTTGAGCGCCAGAGAGCTTGGGAGTAATTAAGACTTATCACACCATTAAAACGGTACCGACAATGGAATGGACATACCTCATCTCCTTCTGATGAGTTTAATCCGTATCTTTTGATGTAAGTACAGCAACTTCACACCATTTAATGTATTTAAATGGTGGGTCAGAATGCAAGATAGTATAATGCAGCTTTTGTATTGCCACAGCAAAATCCAGCTCAAAAACTTTCAAAAGCAATACAGTAAGGCACCACACTAAATGAGATTATATTTACTTCACAATAAAAATACACAACCATATTGACCTATCCCCAAATACAAACCTGCCCTACTATTACTCGACCCAAAGTAAAACAGCGGGCTCCTGACAGATCATGTAGGCCACTTAGGTTTGATATCCAGAGACCAACATTTCTGGGAGAGGTGATGATCTAAGTGGGCAAGAGATTTCAGTTTGTGAAGGAGCAACAACCAAACAGCATAAAGTGCTTTGAACTACTTCTCTTCCCCGCAACATGGCAGTACAATGTAGTTTAAGAAAAAGCACTGGGATAGCCAATACTCTTCTTGTCAGATGATTTTCCAGCACAGATAGCTGAAAATGGTCCTTGTATCAGTACCAGTCTCCTTAGTCACACACAAAACAGAATTCTAACATCCTTTTCATTCGCAATTACAAGTTTAGGCTAACAGTCTAACACCTAAAAGCAGTCTGCTGATAAAGCAGGTGGCTGTTCAGCTTGAAACTGCTGCTTATAAACAAAATGCTCTTCTGATATTGTTGCTGAAAGTAGCCAGCTTAATAATTAGCAATGAAGATAGCAGCAAAGTGCAAAAACTGAAAAGCATCACTGTGGTACTTCCAACATTTATTATATAGTGTAGACGAAAGTTTCTTTCAATATGACAGACACTCATGCAGTATTTGGTCATATAACATCATTTAATTACAAATATTTGTAAAAGTTGTAAAACCAGTTTTCAACAAGTAACAAAATGCACATTTAAAAGCAAAACATTTTAATTAAAAAAAGAAAAACAGCCTTACTTACAAATACTATTATTTGCAACATGGTAGGGTGGTTGTCAAAACTAAACCATTCTGTCAGCTTCATAATTAGGACTGTTTGTACTTCCGTTGCTTAGAATATCACAAAAAAACTGAAATACAGATGTCCAGTTTTGAAATAAATATGCGGCCCATTTGAAATAGTACAAAAAATCTGCAGTCTCTCAAAGCGTAACTGTTTTTTTTAAGATGTGACCTTCAGTTGCTACACAAAAGGACTCCAAATGTTCATGTGTTGCTGGGTTGCTCAGTCTTGATCCTAAGGAAAAAAGTAGAATTGGTGATTTTTGTTACAGTACCATAAATGCAAGCACTGCACAATACAATGGCCATTTTAATGCAGAAAAGAATGAACATGGGGACTATATTTTTTTTTACAACATATTTCCCTCTAAATGTTTTACCCTCCATCCCTAAAGGCACTGACTCTTACTAGGTTATGCCCTCTGGTACCTCGGCCAAGTGACCATTATTCAAGTATGAATCTCAAAAGTGAGTGTCAGCCGGCTATGTAACAGTGGACTGCATTACAGCTCAACATGATTCGGTTATAACACCATCCGAACATGTGAATCTTCCAGTCAAGGAAGCTGAGTAATGGTTAGAAGTTAGAAGCATGGGTTTCCCCATGACCCCTACTCCCAAAGTTGTATTATTACTTAGCTGCGATTTATAGCCAAATGTCTCAAGAGTTCACACCATGTAAAATTAACTTCTAATTATTCAATGCTGTTCAGCAGGTTTTAGTATTAACTCCAAACCGATGACAACTGGGCCTAGGTTTGAAAAGGTTAACTCTGTTTCTCTCTCCACAGATGCTGCCAGACCTGCTGAGTATTTCCAACACTTTCTGTTTTTAATTTAATTTCTGGTTAGGTGTACTTGCTTATTACGTTGTCACCTTTAGTGAACAACGTGACTAATTTAAAATATTATGTAGATAGCAATTTAGCTTACCCTTTTATATCAGTTTTCTCTGTACTGTCTTTCGCTTTGTCTTCCTCGTCAGCATCTGCAAACAGTTCAGTCATTATTAGGTTGATTAGCAATAAAGAGGAATTCACAGAAGAAAAGGCAATTTAAATATGTTCCTCTTCGTGATCTGGTACTTTAACCAGCACCAAACACTAGTTTTTAATTTCCATCCACAGTTGCCAAGCCATGATTTTTCTGAAAGAAAATGTGTTACATTTGCTACCATATGGTCTTCCTCATTCTTTGATTAAAGTTCAACCTTCTTATACAAATTGAATTTTGCAATCATCCTTCGTACAGTAAATCAATACAGTTTTTCAGAGCAAGCAGAAAATCAGTGAATGGCTATTCACTCTTTTTTATGATGCAAGGTACAGCAATGATCTGCTCTCACAGCAGGAGGAATAAAAATGAGGTCAGAACCAGAATGAGGCCTTACATACAACACACTACTGAAGCATCATCTGATTTCCAACAACTTATATCTACAAAGCAAATTTAATGTAATAAAACATCCCAAAGTGCGTCACAGGAGCATTATATGATACCAAGCCACATAAGGTGATATTAGGGCAGATGACCAAAAGTTGGGTCAAAAAGATAGGTTTTAAGGAACATCTTAAAGGAGGAAAGCGAGGCAGAGAGGTTTGTGGAGGGAATTCCAGAGTTTAGGGCCTAGACAACTGAAGGCACAGCCACCAATGGTGGAGCAATTAAAATTGAGGATGCTCAAGGGGCCAAAATTAGATGAGCACAGATATCTTGGAGGGTTGTGGGGCTAGAGATGATTACAGATATAGGGAGGGGTTGCGAACAGTCTGGTTTAGTCTCATTATTGCAAGGGAGAGGTACAGAGTTGGTAGCCATGGTGTGGAGTTTAGAGCAGGGACCAAAAACATTTGCTTCAGTCTTCCCAATATTTAATTGGAGGAAATTTCTACTCATCCAGCACTGGCTGTCAGATAAGCAGTCTGATAATTTAGCAAGAGTGGAGAGAGGTGGCGGTGAGGTAAAGCTGGGTGTCGTCAGCGTACATGTGAAAACTAATGCTGGGCTTTTGGATGATGTCGTCCAGGTGCAGCATGTAGATGAGAAATACGAGGGGGCCAAGGATAGATCCACAGGGGACCAGAGGTAACAGTGCAGGAGCTGGAAGAGAAGCCCTTGCAAGTGATACTCTGGTTACGATTAAATAGATAAGAATGGAAGCAGGCAAGACCAGTTCCAACTGGACAACCAACAGTGGAGAGGTGTTGGAGAAGGATGGTGCGGTCAACCATGTCAGAGGCTGCTCACAGGTTGGGAAGGAGAAGAGGGATAGTTTATCTTTGTCACCATCACATAGGATGTCATTTGTCACTTTGATGAGAGCCATTTCTGTACTGTGGCAGGGGCAAAACCTGATTGGATGGATTCAAATATGGAGTTCTGTGAAAGATGGGCACAGATTTGGGAGGTGGCAACATGTTCAAGGACTTTGGAGAGGAAAGGGAGGTTGAAGATGGGGCAGTAGTTTGCAAGGATGGTAGGGTCAAAGGTTTTTTTCTTGAGAGTAGTGATGATGGCAAGTTTAGAGGAGAGAGGGACAACACCTGAAGAGAGAGAACTGTTAATATTATCAGCTAACATGGGGACCAGGAGCCAGATTTCATGCACAAGATGAGCTTGTAAGGTGCATGAGAGGAGATGGGAAAGAAACTAGGGAAAGATGCAAGTTCGGGGGGAGCTTTAGAGGAATTTTGGCCTGGTGGGCTAATAGTAGGGGGGATATGGCAGAGGCAGCTGATCGAATGGTCTTAGTCTTAGTGAGAAAGAAGTCCATGAGCTCTTTGCACTTCTTATTGGAGGTGAGGGTGGAAGAGACAGAGGAGAGGTGTACAAGACGATGGTTTTCAGTAAAGAAAAGAAGCCAGGCGTTATCTTTGCATTCCAGGATGATTCTGGAATACTGAGCAGTTTTAGCAGACAGCAGCAGGACCCGATAGTGCTTTATGTGGGTCAGCCAGATCTGATGGTGTATGGCTAAATCAGTTGTCCACTATATCCTTTCAAGTTTGTGCTCCTTGGACTTGATGGAACAGAGATGAGGGCCGTACTGGCATCAAAGGTGGAGGTGATGGTGCGGTTGAGCAAATCAGTAGCTGCAGAAATGTTAGGGCAAACAGAGGGCCAAAGGCTGGACAACTGGGATTTTGAAAGTGCAGCTTTAAGTGAATTGGCAGATAGTTTTTTTCCAGGGGTGGATACAGGAGGAGGTAGGGTTGGGGTGTGGATGGGGGATATGAGTGGACTGTATTATAAGGAAGTGATCAGAGATGGCCTTATGTGATTGACACGATGGGACTAGCAAGACCACATGAGATGGCAAGGTAAAAGGGGTGACCATGAATCTGGGTTGGGGAGTTTACATGGGAGGAGGAGATTTATAGAGGATAAGAGGGCAGTGAACTCAGGAGAGAGAGCAAGATGAGTTGAAATGGACTGCAGTGTATTTAAAGGACAGTGTACCAAGTGATTTTCCTCCACAGGATAACAGCATTCTCCGAGTTATATGCGGACTTCCAAAAAACTGCTCTATTCATTTCAATACTTCTGGAATTGAGGTTACATTATTCAAAATAAAATACCTTCAACACCAATGGTCTAACCATGACAACAATGCAACCTATCCATTTAATAATGTCCCAGATCCAACTTTATACTTCCTCTTCTCCTTATTTTCCCAATGAACAGATTTTGAAAACAATCCATCAATTCTACCAATGAATCATGGAATTTACAGTACAGGTGGTGATTCAGCCTTCATGCTAATGCACCTAATCATCTGGATCTATATATTCTATGCCATTTACCTGCCCTTTCAGTATTCTTTTACATTCCTCGTTTTCAAGTAATTGTCCAATTCCCATTTCAACAGGACTATATAGTGTCTGCCTCAACAGTCACTTGTGATAAAGTATTCCTGTGTGATAAACCTGAGTCTATGCTCAATGGTCACTGATTCACCAACTACTGGAAACAAACTTTCACAAGTCTAGAACTCCAAGCTACAACTTCCTTTCAAGTGTTTAACCAAGTTCCTCGTTTTTTGAAAATGTTGCAGCCTTTCATCTCATATTCCTAAAGGAAGGAATTTTTCCAGTTCAGCCATTCCTCCAAATTCTAAGTTGTAGCTTCTTCCTCTTTATTTTGTTAAATAGAATGATCGCTTTTGCTGCTCTTTGTACCTTACTGAACCAATCAAAAGTTAGGTACAGTATATGAAAACAAAATATGCATCTATATGGAAAATCCAGTCTTCCCAAGGTATTACTGACTAAATGCAAGTTTATTGGATTTATATCAAAAACTTCTGACAATGCAAAGCCTGTGTGCAAATGTCATAAGTCACTTTTAAAGACAAGTATATTGTACAACACTCAAATCCTTCCCCCTCCATGTGCAACCATTCTTATAACCACACCAAAGTTCTTCTGACCATTACTATATTAAACTAACTTTAGCATCTTTCAGAACTCCTAATATGCACATTTTGCCTGCCATGCAATCAGACTGCAGCAGATAATTGATGCTTTCAGTTCATCTATATAGCGCTGGATTTTGCAGTCAGCAGTGAAGCAATGGGGCTCGCCGCTGACTTCAAAAACAGCTCTCCATAAAAATCTAGCAATCTCTGTGGCATGGATGTCCCTCGGGAAGTCCCAAGTCAAGGAGATCTCCAAGAGTCCAGCAGCAGTGATATCAGCAAGAAGGATAAACAGCCAATCACACTGTAGTATTCACATACAGAGCAAACTAGAAAGTTAAAAGGTCTAATTCTCCTTCATTTTTCAGTTAAGTTTTCAGATAGTGAAATACCAAATGATTGGATAAAGATAGAAGCTAAAATATAAAACATTAAAAAAAATTAAAAATGTGGTTTTTATCATAGAGAAATTTGACATTCCACAAATATAAAATAAGTTTTTCAGGGCCAGTGAGGATGTTTAGCTGTAATTGTGAACTTAGTACACCATTAAAAACCCAGTGGCATCTCATTCACCAAGGTGTAACTATTTCAAGACTAAATAGAGTAAAAGTTGAATTTTTTTGTCAATTCAGATTGCTTAGGGATTATACTCTTGGGGGATCTCAATAGCATTCCCTCTGGAGGAGTGCTGAATTACTGGCAACAGCTTCTGGATTTCTATATTATTCTTCGCATGTGCAGACTACTGAAGTTCCTGTCAATTTCAGTGGCGCAATGGTGGTGAATGCTGTTACTTGCTGGAAGGTGGGATTCTATTAGGTAGCTAGTTTTTTCAGCCGGCATGGACTCGACGGGCTGAATGGCCTCCTTCTGTGCCATAATTTTTCTATGGTTCTATAGTGCACTCACCATTTTTTCTCTCTTCTGGTTCCTTCTTTTCTTCTATTCTTGCTCGCTTGGTACTTTTATGATTTGCAATATTTCGTCTACCACCTTCCCCTTCATCTTCAGAGTCTGAAAATTCCTCATCACAGGCTATTCGCTTATCAGAAGCACGAACTGCAACGAAGCAAATAAATCATTTGGAAAGGTCCCTGCTTTATATTCAGAAGTTTAGAATGCTTGCATATAAACAATTACATATATATGCATGGATGTAAAGGAAGACAAACAGACAGACAGACTTGCATTTATATACTGTCTTTCATGACCTCAGGATGTCCTAAAATACTCTGAAGTATATTTAAAGTGTAATCACTGCTGTAATGTGGCAGCCTATTTTACATACAAACATACAAATTAGGAGGAGGAGTAGGCCACTTGGTCCCTCGAGCCTGCTCCACCATTCAATAAGATCACGGCTGATCTGATTGTCACCTCAACTCCACATTCCTGCCTAACCCTGATAACCTTTCATCCCCTTGCTTATCAAGAATCTATCTACCTCTACCTTAAAAATATTTAAAGACTTTACTTCCACTGCCTTTTGAGTAACAGAGTTCCAAAGACTCACGACTCTGAGAGCAAAAATTTCTCCTCATCTGGGCGACCCCTTATTTTTAAATAGTGACCCCTAGTTCTAGATTCTCCCACAAGAGGAAACATCCTTCCCACATCCACCCTGTCAAGACCCCTCAGGATCGTATATGTTTCAATCAAGTCACCTCTTACTCTTCTAAACTCCAGAGGATACAAGCCTAGCCTGTCCAACCTTTCCTCATAAGACAAACCGCCCATTCCAGGTATTAGTCTAGTAAACCTTCTCTGAACTGCTTCCAATGCATTTACAACCTTCCTTAAATAAGGAGACCATTACTGTACACAGTACTGCAGATGTAGTCTCACCAATGCCCTGTATAGCAGAAGCATAACCTCCCTACTTTTGCATTCAATTCCCCTCACAATAAACAATAACATTCTATTAGCTTTCCTAATTACTTGCTGAACCTGCATACTAACCTTTTGCAATTCATGCACTAGGACATCCAGATCCCTCTGTATCTCAGAGTTCTGCAATATCTAACCATTTAACTAATATGCTTCTTTTTTATTCTTCCTGCCAAAATTGACAATATTACATTTTCCCACATTGTACTTTATTTGCCAGATCTTTGCCCACTCACATAACCCATCTATACCCCTTTGAAGCCTCCTTATGTCTTCACAACTTATTTTCCTAACTATCTTTGTGTCATCGGCAAATTTAGCAACCATACCTTCCTTCGGTCCCTTCATCCGAGTCATTTATATAAATTGTAAAAGGTTGAGGCCCCAGTACTAATCCCTGCAGCACACCACTCGTTACATCTTGCCAACCAGAAAATGACCCCTTTATGCCTACTCTCTGTTTCTTGTTAGCTAACCAATCTTCTATCCATGCCAATATGTTACCCCCTACACTATGAGCTTTTATTTTCCGCAATAACCTTTAATGTGGTACCTTATCAAATGCCTTCCGGAAATCTAAGTACAGGTTATCCACCGGTTCCCCTTTACCCACAGCACGTTACTTCTTCAAAGAATTCCAATAATGATTTCCCTTTCACAAAACCATGTTGACTCTGCCTGATTACCTTGAATTTTTCTAAGTGCGCTGCTATAACTTCTTCAATAATAGCTCCTAATATTTTCCCTAAGACAGATGTCAAGCTAACTGGCCTGTAGTTTCCTGCATTCTGTCTCCTTCCCTTTTCGAATAAAGGCATTGCATTGGCTATTTTCCAATCTAAAGGAACCTTCCCCGAATCTAGGGAATTTTGGAAAATTAAAACCAACGCATCAACTATCTTACCAGCCACTTCCTTTAGGCCCCTAGGATGAAATGCAACGGGACTCAGGGACTTGTCAGCCTGCAGCTCCAACAATTTCCTCAGTACCATTTCCCTGGTGATTGTAATTTTCTTGAGTACCTCCCTCCCTTCCATTTCCTGATTTACAACTATTTCTGGAATGTTACTTGTATCCTCTATAGTGAAGACCGATGTAAAATACCTGTTCAGTTCATCTGCCATCTCTTTATTTCCCTTACTAATTCCCAGACTCACTTTCTATAGGACCAATGCTAACTTTGTTAACTCATTTTCATATAGCAAGATCCCACAAACAACAATGAGATAACAATCAAGATTTAGGCAAGATTTAGGATGCGTAGGATGGGGAAGGAAACTGCAGGGGATGGGAACAATCGAAATGTGGAGCTTATTCAAGGAGCAGCTACTGCATGTCCTTGATAAGTATGTACCTGTGAGGCAGGGAGGAAGTTGTCGAGCGAGGGAGCCGTGGTTTACTAAAGAAGTTGAAGCGCTTGTCAAGAGGAAGAAGAAGGCTTATGTTAGGATGAGACGTGAAGGCTCAGTTAGGGCGCTTGAGAGTTACAAGCTAGCCAGGAAGGATCTAAAGGGAGAGCTAAGACGAGCAAGGAGAGGACACGAGAAGTCATTGGCGGATAGGATCAGGGAAAACCCTAAGGCTTTCTATAGGTATATCAGGAATAAAAGAATGACTAGAGTTAGATTAGGGCCAATCAAGGATAGTAGTGGGAAGTTGTGTGTGGAATCAGGAGGAGGTAGGGGAAGTGTTAAATGAATATTTTGCGTCAGTATTTACAGTAGAGAAAGAAAATGTTGTCGAGGAGAATACTGAGATTCAGGCTACTAGGCTAGATGGGATTGAGGTTCACAAGGAGGAGGTGTTATCAATTTTGGAAAGTGTGAAAATAGATAAGTCCCCTGGGCCAGATGGGATTTATCCTAGGATTCTCTGGGAAGCTAGGGAGGAGATTGCAGAGCCTTTGTCCTTGATCTTTATGTCGTTATTGTCGACAGGAATAGTGCCGGAAGACTGGAGGATAGCAAATGTTGTCCCCTTGTTCAAGAAGGGGAGTAGAGACAGCCCTGATAATTACAGACCTGTGAGCCTTACTTCGGTTGTATGTAAAATGTTGGAAAAGGTTATAAGAGACAGGATTTATAATCATCTTGAAAAGAATAAGTTCATTAGCGATAGTCAGCATGGTTTTATGACGGGTAGGTCGTGCCTCACAAACCTTATTGAGTTTTTCGAGAAGGTGACCAAACAGGTAGATGAGGGTAAAGCAGTGGATGTGGTGTATATGGATTTCAGTAAGGCGTTTGATAAGGTTCCCCACGGTAGGCTATTGCAGAAAATACAGAAGTATGGGGTTGAAGGTGATTTAGAGCTTTGGATCAGAAATTGGCTAGCTGAAAGAAGACAGAGGGTGGTGGTTGATGGCAAATGTTCATCCTGGAGTTTAGTTACTAGTGGTGTACCGCAAGGATCTGTTTTGGGGCCACTGCTGTTTGTCATTTTTATAAATGACCTGGAAGAGGGTGTAGAAGGGTGGGTTAGTAAATTTGCGGATGACACGAAGGTCGGTGGAGTTGTGGATAGTGCCGAAGGATGTTGTAGGGTACAGAGGGACATAGATAGGCTGCAGAGCTGGGCTGAGAGATGGCAAATGGAGTTTAATGCGGAAAAGTGCGAGGTGATTCACTTTGGAAGGAGTAACAGGAATGCAGAGTACTGGGCTAATGAGAAGATTCTTGGTAGTGTAGATGAACAGAGAGATCTTGGTGTCCAGGTGCATAAATCCTTGAAGGTTGCTACCCAGGTTAATAGGGCTGTTAAGAAGGCATATGGTGTGTTAGCTTTTATTAGTAGGAGGATCGAGTTTCGGAGCCATGAGGTCATGCTGCAGCTGTACAAAACTCTGGTGAGACCGCACCTGGAGTATTGCGTGCAGTTCTGGTCACCGCATTATAGGAAGGATGTGGAAGCTATGGAAAGGGTGCAGAGGAGATTTACTAGGATGTTGCCTGGTATGGAGGGAAGGTCTTACGAGGAAAGACTGAGGGACTTGAGGTTGTTTTCGTTGGAGAGAAGGAGGAGGAGAGGTGACTTAATAGAGACATATAAGATAATCAGAGGGTTAGATAGGGTGGATAGTGAGAGTCTTTTTCCTCGGATGGTGATGGCAAACACGAGGGGACATAGCTTTAAGTTGAGGGGTGATAGATATAGGACAGATGTTAGAGGTAGTTTCTTTACTCAGAGAGTAGTAGGGGCGTGGAACGCCCTGCCTGCAACAGTAGTAGACTCGCCAACTTTAAGGGCATTTAAGTGGTCATTGGATAGACATATGGATGAAAATGGAATAGTGTAGGTCAGATGGTTTCACAGGTCGGCGCAACATCGAGGGCCGAAGGGCCTGTACTGCACTGTAATGTTCTAATCAGATAATCTGTTTTAGCAGTGTTGGTTCAGGAATAAATATTGTTCAGGACAACAGATAGAACTGTCCTGTTCTTCTTAAAAATATTGTCCTGGAATTTTTTACTTCAACCTGAAAGGGCAGACAGGGCCTCAGTTTAATACCTCAAGCAGAAGACACCACCTTTAACAGTGTAGCACTCCCACAGTACCGCATTAGAGTATCAGCCTAGATTTTGTACTCAAGTCTCTAGAATTTTCTGACTCACAAGGAAGAGGTTGCTACCACTGAGCTTTAACTGCCTTAAAAGTACAACATTTTAGTATACAGAAAGAAATGCTGTAAAACAATCAAATCTCAATTTTAAAAAAATACCTTTCTGATGATACAGCAAGTCCATTTAATGTGGAAATAAACCATATTGCTTTATGTCACAAGCCACAAATTAGAGTGTCTGAAGGCAGACACATTTTTGACCATCAATTCAGCTTGTTATATTCACATATTTTCCACTTCTCCCCATATCGTTTCACACTTATTCTTGCCTAAAATTACTCTATTACTAGTTAAAAGGAGTGATATGGTTTAATGATTAAATGTATTTTTAAAATAAAGCATCTGCAGATTTATAAAAGTTGCTTGAACACATAGCTAACCCAACTGGCCTTAGATCAGCTAAAATGATAGTTTGGTTGTTGCACTTATCACTCCGCCTAGCAAACTTTGCTCTTGTTCAAATCATTTATGAATTTGTAGGAGGTCCCAGCACAGACTACTGGGACATCCACTACTTATAATTTGCTAAACCAAGAAATTTGCATTTTGTTTGTTTTCATCTTTGAATCATTCCTCTATTTATAGAGCCAATTTACTTTTAATACCATAGGCCTTAATTTTTGCAATTTAGAGTCAAAGTCATTTACAGCACAGAAGGTGGCCATTCAGCCAATTGAGTCCATTCCAGCTTCTCATACAAAAAGACTTGCATTTAAATAGCACCTTTCATGATCACTGGATGTCTCAAAGTGTTTTCTAGCCAATGAAGTACTTTCGAAGAGTAGTCACTATTGTAATGCAGGAAACGCAAACAAATAACAATGTGATAATGACCAAATCATCTGTTTTTGTGATGTTGATTGAAGGATAAATATTGGCCAGGATACTGGGGATAACTCCCTTGCTCTTCTTCAAAACAGTGCCCAAGGGATCTTTTCCAGGGAAGGCAGTGGCATAGTGGTAATGTCACTGAACAAGTAATCCAAAAGCCCAGGCTAATGCCCTGGGGACACAGGCTCAAATCCCACCACAGCAGCCGGTGGAAATTAAATTCAATTAATTAATAAAAATCCAGGCTTGAAAGCTGGTCTCACTAATGGTGCCATGAAACTATCATTGATTCTCATGAAAACCCATCTGGTTCACTGATGTCCTTTAGGGAGGGAAATCTGCCATCTTTACCTGGTCTGGCCTACATATGACTCCAGACCCACTGCAATGTGGGTGACTCTTAACTGCCCTCTGAAATGGCCTAGCAAGCCACTCAGTTGTCAACGGCAATTAGGGACGGGCAACAAATGCTCCTCCAACAGTACAGCACTCCCTCAGTACTACACTGGAGTGTCAGTCTTGATTTTTGTGCTCAAGTCCTGAACTGGGACTTGAACCCACAACCTTCTGATTCAGATGAGCGAACTACCAACTGAGCCATGGCTGACACCTAAACAATGTACCTGATACTTCAGTAAACACCAATGGAAGAAGGCAGGACCCTTAAATAATTTTTCCTCTCTGTAGCCTGATTGGCCAAATGGAGCAACCCGAAGCAGAGATTAGCTTATTTCACACAAAAGTTGGTGCCTTTCCAGTATATATGGTTCAAGTCCTCTGAAGAAGGAATTTTCCTCCACACAAGATCAGGGGGCAGGTTGTTCAACCTTGCCCGTCTAAGAGCGAAGTCCAAAGTACGGAAAGTCCTCATCAGGGAACTCCTCTTTGCTGACGATGCTGCTTTAACATCTCACACTGAAGAGTGCCTGCAGAGTCTCATCGACAGGTTTGCGGCTGCCTGCAATGAATTTGGCCCAACCATCAGCCTCGAGAAAACGAACATCATGGGGCAAGACGTCAAAAATGCTCCATCCATCAATATTGGCGACCACGCTCTGGAAGTGGTTCAAGAGTTCACCTACCTAGGCTCAACTATTACCAGTAACCTGTCTCTAGATGCAGAAATCAACAAGCGCATGGGTAAGGCTTCCACTGCTATGTCCAGACTGGCCAAGAGAGTGTGGGAAAATGGCACACTGACACGAACACAAAAGTCCGAGTGTATCAGGCCTGTGTCCTCAGTACCTTGCTCTATGGCAGCGAGGCCTGGACAACGTCTCAATTCATTCCATCTTCGCTGCCTCCGGAGAATACTTGGCATCAGGTGGCAGGACCGTATCTCCAACACAGAAGGCCTCGAGGCGGCCAACATCCCCAGCTTATACACACTACTGAGTCAGCGGCGCTTGAGATGGCTTGGCCATGTGAGCCGCATGGAAGATGGCAGGATCCCCAAAGACACATTGTACAGTGAGCTCGCCACTGGTATCAGACCCACCGGCCATCCATGTCTCCGCTTTAAAGACGTCTGCAAATGCGACATGAAATCCTGTGGCATTGATCACAAGTCGTGGGAGTCAGTTGCCAGCGTTCGCCAGAGCTGGCGGGCAGCCATAAAGATGGGGCTAAAGTGTGGCGAGTCGAAGAGACTTAGTAGTTGGCAGGAAAAAAGACAGAGGCGCAAGGGGAGAGCCAACTGTGTAACAGCCCCGACAAACAAATTTCTCTGCAGCACCTGTGGAAGAGCCTGTCACTCTAGAATTGGCCTTTATAGCCACTCCAGGCGCTGCTTCACAAACCACTGACCACCTCCAGGCGCTTATCCATTGTCTCTCGAGATAAGGAGGCCAAAGAAGATGGTTCCGTACCAAACCACATGATATGTTTCATTTCGGGGAAACTACACTGTAGTACTTATATTTTTCAGTAATTTATGATAAGCAGCAATCAAATTCTGACATTATATCAATAGTTACCTTTTTTTTACTACCACTGGATTTCTCTCATGAGTCTAAATACTTTTACATTGCATACTGGTTCTAAGCAACTAATTCTAGAAAAACAGCGTAAAACATTTATATATGTGCAGTGGCAATAACAGATTATACAAACATATTTATATAAAAATGATTTCTGGTTGTGATAGATATCCTTCCCTATCTATAACCTCCTCCAGCGTTACAACCCTCCAAAACCATTGCATTCCTCCAACTCAGGTCTCTTGTGCATCCCTGACTCCATTCACCCCATCAACAGAGGTCATGCCTTCAGCAATCTAGGTCCAAAGTTCTGGAATTTCCTCCCTAGACTTCTCTGCCTTTTGACCTCCCTCTTTCTTTCAGGCCCTCCTTAAAATTGATCTTATAGTACCCCCTGCATCTTGGGCTCATCAATTTTTGTTTGTTTACACATTCTATAAAAATTTTTCGATATTAAAATTAGTGTTATGAAATAGCAGTATACTACCACTAACTTGAAATTCGTTTGTCAGGATCCTCCTCCTCCTCTTCTTCACTGTTTTCTTGAATAGCATCCTCTGGAATAGCCTGCATCTGAACACCAGGAGCATGAGGCAGCATACGTAAGTTTTCAAATAAACGCAATCTGTGAAAAGACAGGTCAAATTGCACTAAAACTTCTTTCCAAGAACAATTATACAAGTTTAAATAGAATGGGGAAAACTTGCATCTAAAATTAAAATGGCATGGCATAGGCAGCAAAACAATGGAATTGGAATACACACATGAATATTTTATAATAAAACCGAAAGGGTTTCATGCATGCGTAAAATGAACATCTCCAGTCAGCAAGGTAAACTTTCAAACTGCCATTGGGTGCAACAGGTAGTGTAGATATACTGCCCATTATAGAAATTACCCCAATTTTAATTTCCATTGAATTAAGTGGAAATGAAAATTAGGTGGTATCACATTACTGGTTTTATGCCAATGTGGTAAGTTGAATATTTATTTTTGAGCTTGAAGTACTGTCCACCTCAGATTTTAAGTGTTCTAAGTGCATGTTAAATCATTTGAGCTCAGGAGCAGCAATTCTTGATTAAATAGAGAATTATACTTACTTAAAAATATACATACACTTTCCCTATACATAGTTGCTACATGGCCATATCATACATGAAGTCATTAACACTTGCAATTCTGCCATGTTTCAAGATCTTTTGACCATAACCCCACAGAAAAGATTCAGAAAAAAGTTTCATCTATTTTTGGTTTTTAAAGCAAAGTATTCACACAAGTTTAAAAAAGCATGCTGAAAGTAAAGATGATTAAAATGCTAATGTGTTAGTTGCTGAAATTGTTTCCCAAAGACTGAAAAACTGAGTGGAAAGTGCAGAGTGCCGTTCCCGTTGCCTTCCCAACCTGAAAGCAATTTTACGAGGGGCAGCGTGAAATGGCTTGCTTGCTCCAGGCCAATTAAGGCCCTTAAGTGGCCAATTAATTGCCACTTAAGGGCCTCCTCCCGCTGCTGCTGATATATTATGAGCAGTGGGTGGGTGGCTCAGGACTCCAGGAGGCCACCCAGTAACACCTAGTGGCCTTCTTGCAGGCTGGGGGAGAGGGCCCTCCTGATCGGGCACCCTGTGTCCCATGGAAGGCCCCCATCACTGCCCAACTGCCCCCACTGAAATACATTCACTGCCTCCCCCCAACCCCCTCAACTGACCCCCGACGAGGCCCCACAAACTTACCTTTTTCTGGGGCCGGCGTCCCTCTTGCTCCACTCCCTGGCTGCAGTCCCAGTAGTGGCCATCACTGCCAGTGGCGCTGCTGGGACTGAGAGCTGCTGGCCCGCTGATTGGCCCTCAGAGGGGCGGAAGCCCCACACAAGATCAATTAAGGTCCTGGGCCATGTAAAATCATAGCGTGGCTCCCAGGCCCAGTGAAGGCGGGTTCACCCCTGACTTTTTGGCCAGTGGGCGGGACTTCCCACCCAATGCAAAATTCCAGCCCTTGTGTTTATTGTGTTTGGGAGGGCCCAGGTCCCTGGCACTTGGCAGGGATTGTCTGGCATCAGTCCATCGTCCTGCTTGTTACCAGAGATGAATTAGGGACAAGCACATTCACCGAGTCCGTCTTTAACTAAAAAAAAGGGCGCAGGACAACTTTCACTAGTCTCACAAGGATTCATTGAGTGGGGGCGGGAGTCTCAATGCCAGGGGAAACAGACACTGAGATCCCACGTCGCCTCTTCTAGGGAAGGCCCGCCGAACCTAGTGCCAGTCAGGCACTTAACTGGACCACAGCGGGCACCCCCCTCTTCCCGACACTGGGTCCCTCATTCAGGCACTAATCAGGACACCCCCCCACCGGGCCGAGAAGCAGCTGCAAGGTTTTTCGTACTGTGCTTCCCATGCAGCGAATTGGCAGCAGGGCAGGAAGGCCGTTCACAGGCCGCCCCGCCCCGGACTAAATTTTGACGGAGGTGGGATGGTGGCAGGAACCCCTCCACCACCATCCCACGCAATTTTATGCTCTCCTCGCCTCTAAACCCGGTGCATAGAGTGAATTAAATTCCACTCATAGCATAACTTCCAGCTGTCCATCTAGATTCTAAGTCAAGTAAGGTGACTCAACAACAACAACTTGCATTTACTTGGCACCTTTAATGTAGAAAAATGTTTAATGTGGGGAAGTGTAACCTGTTCATTAATTCGTATTACACAAAGATAAGATTAGATTAGAGATACAGCACTGAAACAGGCCCTTCGGCCCACCGAGTCTGTGCCGACCATCAACCACCCATTTATACTAATCCTACACTAATTCCATATTCCTACCACATCCCCACCTGTCTATATTTCCCTACCACCTACCTATACTAGGGACAATTGCCAATGGCCAATTTACCTATCAACCTGCAAGTCTTTGGCTTGTGGGAGGAAACCAGAGCACCCGGAGGAAACCCACGCAGACACAGGGAGAACTTGCAAACTCCACACAGGCAGTACCCAGAATTGAACCCAGGTCGCTGGAGCTGTGAGGCTGCGGTGCTAACCACTGCGCCGCCCAGTTGTACTAAGTTGTACTAAGTGAGCCTAGTCATAGCAATTAATACTTGGTATCGCCAAGTATTTTCTCACTTCACATTTGAAAAGATTGGAAAGGCATGTGTGGGACCACCAAGCTACAAAAGTAAATACTAGGTCAGATGACCTATAGCTGGGACCACTTGTAAAAGGAAGATACCCGCAAGGGGATACACTATTGTTTCGTGCAATATGCAATAGTTCATTATTGGACATTACAGGGACGCAAGATGCTCAGACCACTTAAAGAAGCCACCAGCACCACTTTACTCGAAATATCTAAGGCAAAACCCAAACTCAGACACCTTTAGTAATGCATTCTTTGTCGCTGCTCGGATTGCTCCCATTTTACTAAATATGTAAAGAAATAGCTCCCTGTACTTTATATTTAACTCGCACCAAGTCCCGTTTCCCTATCACACCTGTGCCTGCTGACCTACTTTGGTTCCTGATCAAGCAAAGTCTTGATTTTAAAATTCTCATTGTTGCTTTCAAAACCCTCCATGCTCCATGGCTACTCCCCTCCCTAGATCTGTCATCCCCTCCAGCCCCACAACATTCTACGATGTCTGCGCTCCTCTAATTCTGGCCTCTGACTTTAATTGCTCCACCACTGATAATCGCGCCTTCAGCTGCCTAGGCTCCAAGCTTTGGAATACCTTTCCTACACCTCTTGGCCTCTGCATGTCGCTTTCCTCCTTTAAGACACTCCTTAAAACCTACCTCTTTGGCCAAGCTGTAGGTCATCTGACCTAATATTTCCTTTTGTAGCTTGGTGTCATTCTTCGCTTTATAATGTTCATGCAAAGCGCCTTGGGACGTTTCATTATGTTAAAGGCACTATATAATTATATGTTGTTGCTATAGGATATTTAACACTGGTATTTTACAGTAAGTATTAAATGTTGTAATATGAATCAGAACCATACTTATGAGAATTGGATTCACAACAGAAATAGTAATTCACAGTGGTGGAGATAGGAAACAGATGACGGAATCCAAACAAATTAAAGAAGAATCTGCAGAGTTCAGGCTGAGCCTGAATTCCTATACAATGCAAAGGAATCAGGATTAAACAGCAAGTTGATTAGAACATGCAGGGTAAGGCTATTCATTTACAATTTTAAAAGCCATAGCTTTACGCATAAATCAGAAGCTTTTTACACTTGTAGGTGCTAGATCAGGCAGGATTGTATGTTTATGACCTGTAAATAAATTCACAGTACTTACTTAATCTTTTCCATATATTCCAGAGTGTTCTGGTTCGTCATATTGGAAGGACTGATGTGCAGTTTAAAATCTGGCCCGAAGTACTCAAAATAGTCATTGTATGGTAACTCTAAGTTAGTAAAATAAGCAATGTAAGTTTAGGACCATGATGATGTCAAAAATATATGGTAAAACAACATTGTTAGTCCATCCTATTTGCACCTAAGTAACTCATCAAAAGAATGGTCTTTTTCACAATGCATGCTACTAGAGGAACAGAATTCAAAAGCACAGAAGTAGTGCTAAATTTGTATAGATCCTTGGTTAGACCACACTTACAGTGTTGTGTACAGTTCATGTCTCCATATTACATAAAGGATATAGAAGCACTGGAGAAAGTTAAAAAAAAAAGATTCACAAGGATGCTACTAGAACTGAGAGAATACAACTATGAGGAATGACAGGACAGGCTGGGGCGTTTTTCTCTAGAAAACAGAAGGCTGAGAAGTGGCCTGATAGAGGTCTTCAAAATTATTAAGGGCATTGATAAGTAGAAACATCATCTCTATATCTACCCTAACGGGAGTCCAAAACTAAGGGCCATAAATACAAGATGTTCACTAATAAATCCAATAAGGAATTTAGGAGAAACTTCTTTACAGAGTGTGATGAGAATGTCGAGCTTGATAAGTGGTTGATGCATTTAAGGGTAAGTTAGATAAATACATGAGGGTAAAAGGACTAGAGGATATGTTGAAAGGTGAGATGGAGTAAACAGAACAGGAAGTTGCATGTGCAGAGCATAAACACAGGCATAGACTGTTTGGGCCAAATGGCCTGTTTCTGTGTTATAAATTCTACCTAATACTTTGTGCACTAGCCAGATGCAATAGCAATGTTCTTTCCCTAGGACCTAAATGTACAGTTTTCTTAAAACTGAACTCAGAAGCCCAATTACTTAAGTCGGTGTAATACCCTACAGTACAATCAAAATCATTAAGCAATGTAACTTATTTGCCAAAAGAGTTCTGTGCAAGTTTTGTGGCATGACATCAGGGAAACCCCCAGAGAAATTATGTAAATGGATAAAAATGGGCATTTATGTCATTTCTCTAGGGATTCTGCCAGTTGACTGAACAGTAAGAGTAAGAGATTGGGAGAACTCTGTTGAAATTCAAGCCCTGATTAATGACTAAGAATCCTGTCTACATTCATTTCACTTATATTTTATCCCGGTACAAGTGACAAAATATGTAATCTTCTGATCAAGCTAGTAGAAGTCAGTCAATCTATAGGGCGTACAACTCAAACAAATGCAAACCATCTGAAAAGGATTTTGTATAGGTGGTACATTAAAAATACTGGTCTGAAACTAGTAGGAATTCTGTGGGAATCACTGAGCAGAAAGTTTGCTTATGTACTTAAAGGCTGATGGTTTTCAGTGAGAACTAGTAAAACTTTTTTGTATCAAATGATTACCATTTGGAATCTCTGTATCCAATGCTACAGCAGTTTCATATGTCCAGCAGCGAGCAACATTGCGAATTGTGTAGCCTCCACCTCCAAGCATCAATAAGGGTAAGTTGAAGGTCTTCATGAATTCCACACATTTAGCATGACCTATTTAACAAACAGTAATAATTGACTTCAGCCCCAACTATCAGAATACTACAAGTTTCTCAATAATGTAACAGAATTCACTATGACACATGATGATGCACTTGCTTATACCTTTTAGCGTGAGATTGAAACATCCAAGTCTGTCCCCTGACAAAGAATCAGCTCCACACTGCAGTACAACTGCACTGGGCTGGTACATTTCCATTACCTTGGTCAAAATCTGCATTAAAAAGTGAGCCAAAGGTAAGATGGCCTTATTTGTTTTGACAATAATAAAGAATAATTTAATAAAACTGGCAGCACTTCATACTGAATAGCATATTTCTCAAAATCACTAACAGTCAAGTTTAAATAATTACTAAATGAGTAAAAGAAAATTAAAAATACATACTGGCTTGAATATCAGCTCATAAGATTCATCATCAATTCCATCGCGCAGTGGAAAGTTAACAGCATAATATTTACCTTTCCCTGCACCTATATCCTATAGATACGAGATAAAGAAAATATGAATTCAAAGCCAATTTTGAGGCACAGTAATTATTGAATACTGCACAAACATTATTTTTAGTGCATGGAACATCTACACCTTGAGACTGTGTTTTCAGATATATTTGTGTCTTTAGATTGTCACTTAATTTTTCCTTGGGTTTCCAACCTGCACTACAAGCTTTGTCTCTGGATTACTGGAACTCCAAATACACGTTGATACCCTGTTGATTGTTATGTCTTACGTGAATGAATTTGGACAATCTTATCACATTCCAGAGGTCAAACCAAAACTATTGCCCATCGCTCTCCAGACATCCCTAAGTTAAATCGTTTATTTAAAAGGGTTGTAATCATTGACTAATGAAGGTACTCGGTAGTCACATCAGGTTAGAATAATGTCTTTCAGATCTTGAACTCAAATTCACAACATTTCCAAGCTGCCAGGATGCAAGTGTCCTCATACAATTGAGTATCTTTGTTTTTAAAAAGGGGAAAAAAAAATACCAGCTGCTATACAGTTTCACCATCTGGCAGAATACATCACTACAACATAACCTGCTGGGCCATCATGACTGTATGCAGATTGCAATCTAAGACATCTGGCCAGTAACCCAAATCAAGGCAACAATTCCACACACAGTGAAGAGATAAGGCTATTACGTAAATCATTGCTAAAACTGTGGTACATTTTATAAATTAATCCTACCACGTTTGTTTTGGCATTACATGGAACAAAACTAAGAAGCTTGCTCAGTTGTTTCGAGTGCCTATTAACTTGCTATTTCTTTAGAATCAAGTCAATAATTTGCAAAGATCAGAACAACAAAATCAGACTGTACTATAAACAAAGTTTCTCAGCAGTTTGCTCCTGTTTGTACTTATTTTTGTAGATTTTTGCAGGTTATTGTTTAGAACAAAAAATGGCAAACATTTTCTATAAATTAATGTCATGTTTGAAAGACAGGAAACAGGCAATTATCGGCACTTGTCCTAAGGCCTGAACCAAACAGTGTATTCACACTGACAAATATAACCTCCTATTCAGTTGTGAATCCTAACCATGCACAATGCTTTCATGCTTTTCAGACTAGGAGGCCACTTTCAGGCATTTGGTCGTCTAAAGTTATTAAAATAATTTAGTTTTGATATTGAAGCTTGTACTTCTGAACTTCTTTTGTACTGAAACACTCACCCGAAGATCACCTGTGCCAGGGAAATATTCACCATATTTATGGAATGAAACCGTCATCACACGGTCTGTTGTATAAAAAGCCTCTTCCACACCATCTCCATGGTGGATGTCAATGTCAATATACAAAACTCTCTGATGATATCTGTGGAAATAGAAAATCTCTTTAGGACTGTGCTTGCTATAAATAAAGTGTTCAAATGGGACACTGTCATTTAGGAGGGAGTCTATGAATATGGTTTTATTTTAGCCGAAACAATATTCTGCATTACTGTCTTGTACTTTAAAACAGCTGGAATTCTGTGAATATGTGCTTGGTGTAGAATTTCCCCTGCAGTTCTTCTCCGTTCATATTTTCCTCATATCACTGATGGGGATTTTGCTATATCAAAATGTCTCCTAGGATGCCAGGTCGAGAAGAGAGCATACCACAAAGTGAACGATTAACAGAATGAGGTGGAAACGGAGTAAAAACAGTACTTCCACAAGATATTTGGCTAGAGTGGGACTTCAGTAGTAAGTAGCTTAGAATATCGAGAGTGAAATTTAACTTCAGTGCGGGCACAAAAAGGCAGCAGAAATCTGTGTTATACACAAGTCCTATCCTTTCAATGCAAAGGAATATCAGGCAGAGTGCAGAATGGACAGCTCTTTTTGCAGCCCCAAAGATGAATTTCACCTCCTTCCCCTTTTGTGTTCTTTGTTGTTTTTTTTTTACCTCTAACAGAACTGTAAATAGAAATGTGTCTAACTGGTAGAGAGTTGGCATTAAACAGGTAACTGGTTAGGTTAATTAATCTATTGTATAATTGGTCTGACTGAGCAGCTGAAACTCATTTATAATCAAAGACCATGACGGTGGTTGGGTGGAAAGTGCAGCAGAGTAGTTTAACTGAAAGTTAACTGGATAAAGAATACAAAATTAAAACTTGAGTACAATATTTATAGCAAGAAGTGAAGTTTTACACACCGAATTATGATGATTTGGAATGCGCTGCCTGAAAGGGTGGTAAAAGTAGGTGGATGCACTGTACTTAGATTTCCAGAAGGCATTCGATAAGGTGCCACATCAAAGGTTATTGCGGAAAATAAAAGCTCATGGTGTAGGGGGTAATATATTGGCAGGGAGAGAAGATTGGTTAGCTAACAGGAAACAGAGAGTAAGCATAAATGGGTAATTTTCTGGTTGGCAAGGTGTATTGAGTGGTATGCCACAGGGATCTGTGCTGGGACCTCAACTTTTTACAATTTATATAAATGACTTAGATGAAGGGACCGAAGGTATGAATGCTAAATTTGCTGATGACACAAAGATAGATAGGAAAGTAACTTGTGAAGAGGACATAAGGAGGCTACAAAGGGATATAGATAGGTTAAGTGAGTGGGCAAAGACCTGGCAAATGGAGTATAATGTGGGAAAGTATGAAATTGTCCACTTTGGCAGGAAGAATAAAAAGCATATTATCTAAATGGTGAGAGATTGCAGAGCTCTGAGATGCAGAGGGATCTGGGAGTCCTAGTGCATGAATCGCAAAAGGTTAGTATGCAGGTACAGCACGTAATTAGGAAAGCTATTAGAATGTTATAGTTTGTTTATTTATTTAGAGATACAGCACTGAAACAGGCCCTTAGGCCCACCGAGTCTGTGCCAACCAAGAACCACCCATTTATACTAACCCTACAGTAATCCCCTCAATTCCCCTACCTCCTCCCTACACTAGGGGCAATTTACAATGGCCAATTTACCTATTTTTTTCTCTTTTTTTTTTAAAACCGAAACCGGACGTATTTTGTTTCTTTTTCTGCTCCATTCCTTTTTATATTCTGAGTGAAAGTTTATTTATTTTGTTATCGTTTATTGCGAGGGGAATTGAATACAAAAGTAGGGAGGTTATACTTCAGCTATACAGGGCATTGATGAGACCACATCTGCAGTACTGTGTACAGTACTGGTCTCCTTATTTTAGGAAGGATGTAAATGCATTGGAGGCAGTACAGAGAAGGTTTATTAAACTAATACCTGGAATGGGTGACCTGTCTTACGAGAAAAGATTGGACAGGGTAGGCTTGCATCCGCTGGAATTTAGAAGAGTATGAGACGACTTGATTGAAACATGTAAGGCCCTGAGGGATCTTGACAGGGTGGATGTGGAAAGGTTGTTTCCCCTTGTGAGAGAATCTCAAACTAGGGGTCACTGTTTAAAAATAAGGGGTCACCCATTTAAGACAGAGATGAGGAGAATTTTTTTCTCTGAGGGTCGTGAGTCTTTGGAATTCTCTTCCTCAAAAGGCAATGGAAGCAGAGTCTTTGAATATTTGTAAGGCAGAGGTAGATAGATTCTTGATAAGCAAGGGGGTGGAAGGTTATCGGGGGTAGGTGGAAATGTGGAGTAATCAGTTCAGCCATGAACTTATTGAATGGCGGATCAGGCTCGAGGCGTCTACTCCTGCTCTTAATTCGTATGTTATAATAAATTCCAAAAGGGAATTGGATAAATACTCGAAAAGCAAACATTTGCTGGGCTTTGGAAAGAAAATGAGTAGTACTAATTGGCTAGCTCTTTCAAAGAACCTGCTAAGGCATGATAGGAAAATGGCCTCCTTCTTTGCTGTATCATTCTATGATTCTAAGAAAGGTAGCCTCGGAGGTGACAACAAGCTCAAGATCTCAGAACTGACATCAGGCAGGGAGAGAGGTTTCTGAAACATGAATTTTACAGGGAAGTCAACCTGTTGATAGATATGATACAGGAAGGAGTGGCAACTACCCATAGGTCAGGGGAATGAAAAGGCTGTGGCAGGAATGCCCAGAGCAAATTACTCACTGCAACAGGTTTGAACCACTGTCGTCCTGTGTGGTGGATGAGGACTCTGCACAGGACCATCAAATGGACTATGATGGCCCCAAAAAAGTTAATTTGGCAGAGATGATTACAAAGAACAAAGAAGAACAAAGAAAATTACAGCACAGGAACAGGCCCTTCGGCCCTCCAAGCCTGCGCCGATCCAGATCCTCTACCTAAACATGTCGCCTATTTTCCAAGGGTCTGTATCTCTTTGCTTCCTGCCCATTCATGTATCTGTCTAGATACATCTTAAAAGACGCTATCATGTTCGCATCTACCACCTCCGCTGGCAACGCGTTCCAGGCACCCACCACCCTCTGCGTAAAGAACTTTCCACGCATATCCCCCCTAAACTTTTCCCCTCTCACTTTGAACTCGTGACCCCTAGTATTTGAATCCCCCACTCTGGGAAAAAGCTTCTTGCTATCCACCCTGTCTGTCTATACCTCTCATGATTTTGTACACCTCAATCAGGTCCCCCCTCAACCTCCGCCTTTCTAATGAAAATAATCCTAGTCTACTCAACCCTCTCTTCATAGCTAGCGCCCTCCATACCAGGCAACATCCTGGTGAACCTCCTCTGCACCCTCTCCAAAGCATCCACATCCTTTTGGTAATGTGGCGACCAGAACTGCACGCAGTATTCCAAATGTGGCCGAACCAAAGTCCTATACAACTGTAACATGACCTGCCAACTCTTGTACTCAATACCCCGTCCGATGAAGGAAAGCGTGCCGTATGCCTTCTTGACCACTCGATTGACCTGCGTTGCCACCTTCAGGGAACAATGGACCTGAACACCCAAATCTCTCTGTACATCAATTTTCCCCAGGACTTTTCCATTTACTGTATAGTTCACTCTTGAATTGGATCTTCCAAAATGCATCACCTCGCATTTACCCTGATTGAACTCAATCTGCCATTTCTCTGCCCAACTCTCCAATCTATCTATATTCTGCTGTATTCTCTGACAGTCCCCTTCACTATCTGCTACTCCACTAATCTTAGTGTCTGCAAACTTGCTAATCAGACCACCTATACTTTCCTCCAAATCATTTATGTATATCACAAACAACAGTGGTCCCAGCACGGATCCCTGTGGAACACCACTGGTCACACGTCTCCATTTTGAGAAACTCCCTTCCACTACTACCCTCTGTCTCCTGTTGCCCAGCCAGTTCTTTATCCATCTAGCTAGTACACCTTGGACCCCATGCGCCTTCACTTTCTCCATCAGCCTACCATGGGGAACCTTATCAAACGCCTTACTGAAGTCCATGTATATGACATCTACAGCCCTTCCCTCATCAATCAACTTTGTCACTTCCTCAAAGAATTCTATTAAGTTGGTAAGACATGACCTTCCCTGCACAAAACCATGTTGCCTATCACTGATCAGCCCATTTTCTTCCAAATGGGAATAGATCCTATCCCTCAGTATCTTCTCTAAATTAGTCTAAATCTAAATTAGTAATTTAGTTAGGAATGCTGTAGTAATGGGAGACTTGATAGAGGGTGGACACTATTTTTTACAGTCCAGAGAGAGTCCCTGACACTTTGTTACTTCCGGATGCTAGCGTAAGGAGCACTCCAAAATGACTGGAAAAGATTGTGGAAGGGGAACCACAGCAGCCACTCATTGTTGTCCACATGTGAGTTAACATTACAAGGAAGGAAGGGCCCTAAACCCTGAAAATGGAGGGGTGGGCAGAGTTAGGTTATTAAGAAGCAGATTTGGGAAAAGGGTGGTGATCTCTGCATTACGTTCCCAATCATGAGCTATAATAGGAATGCACAGTAATTGAGGGAGGTCAACACGTGCCTAAAAAGGCAATGTCAGGAAAAGGATTTCCAATTTATGGAGTTACTTACACCAGCTCTGGGGAAAACTGGGAGCTATTGTTAAAAAGATAGGCTATATTTGAGCAGAAAGGGACTCAAAGAAAAATTGCAAAATGCATAAAGAGGAAAGTGAAGAGTCACTTAAACTCGAAAGGGAGTAGGGAAAATAAAAGCAATTTGAAAAGACAATTAAGGAATGTAGAATTAGATGAGGTTAATATACAAATAGAGAACACAGCAAAAAGAATTGTACACGAAAGAAATAAAGGGATGAGTGGCAGAAAATCAGATCAACATAAACAGTGTTCTGAACAAGGAAACGACTGAAATATAGGAATGAGGTGTGAGCTTGGACAAAAAAGGAAATGAATAATAAAACGATGAAGTGCATGTATTAAAAAGTGGAAAATAAACCAGGGAAATTAGAAGCAACTAGATTTAATGGCACCAACAGAAATTTGACTGCAAACTTTACAGAGTGGAAACTAAACATATTGGATTATAATATTTTTAGCAGAAACAGAATAGGTAAGATAGAAATGGCAATATTGCTGAAGGAATACATGGTATGAACAGAACTGGTAAAAGGGGGAAAAACAAACTTGAATTTAAATAGTGCATTTCATGACTTCAGGAGGTCCCAAAGTGCTTTACAGCCAATGAAGTACTGTTGAACTGTAGTCACTGTTGTCGTGTAGGGAAATGAGCCAGTCAATTTGTTCACAGCATGTTCCCACAAACAGCAAGGAAATAAGTGGATCGATCATTTACTTTAGATAAAAATAGAAAATGCTGAAAATAGCAGGTCTGGCAGCATCCATGGCATTTATTTTCAGCAGTTTCTGTTTTTATTTCAGATTTCCAGCATCTGCAGTATTTTGCTCTTATATCATCTGCTTTAGATGTTGGTTCAGAAATAAATGCTGCCCGAGCCTCCAGATAGTGCCATGGGATCTTTTATGTCCACATAGGAGGGCAGACAGATTTTACATCACATCTGAAAGACACCAACTCTAACAGTGCAGCATTTCAACACTGAAGTGATGTACACAAAAATAAGGTAGAGGGTCAATATAGTTAGAGGTCAAAGATTAATAAAAGAGATTGTTACATTACTTAGGCTGTACTATGACTCCCCGATCATTGTCGGGAGGGAAATAAGTAGACACATTAGGAAGAGTAGGAACAAATTATTGTCCTAAAAGGTTTTAACTACTTACTCAATTAAGACAGAGGGACTAAACAGAGCAAATGGAATGGAATTTCTAAAATATGTACTTCTTCAAGCAGTATATTCAGATGCCTATGAAGGGAGAAGCATTGCTAGGTCTAGTTATGAGTAACAAAATAGATCAGATAGGGGAGTTAAATGTGGGTGAGCACCTCGGGAGTAGTCATATGATGATACAGTTAAAGAACTAAAAGGAATGGGAAAGGTTAGTACAATAAGGTCATCAGATTGGAATAGGGAAGATTTTGGAAAGATGAGGAGTGAGCTAGCCGAGGTGATACAAAAAGAGAAATTGACACACAGGTTTGCAGATTATCAATGGGACAGTTTTAAAAAGATTGAAAAGCTGCAGAATAAATACATACCATTAAAAAAGGAGACGACTTCAAATTTCAGGATGCTGCGAATAAATAAAGAGGTTAGAAACAAACTAAAATTGAAGAGGGCCTAAGGGATCTATAGATTATAAAAATGAGTGAATATGAAAAGATAAAGAAAAAGGATGAGAGCAGGATAAGAGCAGCAAAGAGGGAATATAAAGACAGAATCTCACAATATTAGAAAGAACAGCAAAGTATTATACAGATACATTAGTAAAAAGAGAATTGTTAAATATGAGGCAGGACCCGAGAAAAGATAAACAAAAATTGGCAAGGATATTCAACAAGTACTTTGTTTCAATGCTCACAAAAGAAAAGGATATTGGGGTGGAGGTAAATTGTGAACTGATTAAAAGTGAGATGAGAAATATCAGCAAGAAAAGTACTGAAGATGTTATTTAAGATAAAGGAGCACTAAGGGCTGGGACCTGAGGGAGGCTGGTGAAGTGGGTGTTAGGGGTAGAAAGCTAGAGGCCCTAGAAGTTGTCTTGAGGGAACAGTAGCAGAGTGGTAATGCTACTGGACTAGTGATCCAGAGGCCCATAATACTCCTGAGACATGAGTTCAATTCACACCAAGGCAGCTGGGGGAATTTAAATTTAATTAATAAATCTGGAATGAAATGCTAGTCTCATTAATAATGATCATGAAACTACTGGATTATTGTAAAAAAAAAAAATCTGGTTCACTAATGCCCTTTAGGGGAGGAAAGCTGCCATCCTTGCCCGATTTGGCCTACACATAACTCCAGACCCACAGGAATGTGGTTGACTCTTAACCGCCCTCTGAAATGGCCTAGCAAGCCACTCAATTATATCAAACCACTACAGAAAATTTGAATAAAAGTAAAACCAGATGGACCACCCAGCATCGGACTAAGCACCAGAAATGACAAAGGCATTACCTACCCAGTCGACCCTATGAAGTCCTCCTCACTAACATCTGGGGACTTGTGTCAAAATTGGGAGAGCTGTCCCACAGACGAGTAAAGCAATAGCCTGAAATAGTCATACTCACCAAATCATACCTTACAACCAATGTCGCAAACTCCTCTATCATAATCCATCACCAGAGGTGGCAGCACAGTGGCATAAATTCAGGAGGCAGTGGCCATGGGAGTCCACAACATCAACTCCGGACCTGATGAAGTCTCATAGCATCAGGTCAAACACAGGCAAGGAAACCTCCTGCTAATTACCATCTACTGCACCCCCTCAGCTGATGAATCAGCGCTCCTCCAAGCTGAACATCACTTGGAAAAAGCATTGAGGGTGGCAAGGGCACAGAATGTAATCTGGGTGGCGGACCTCAATACCCATCACTGAGAGTGGCTCGGTAGCACCACTACTGACCGAGCTGCTCGAATCCTGAAAGATATATCTGCCAGACGGGGCCTGCGGCAGGTAATGAGAGAACCAACAAGAGGGTAAAATCTACTTGACCACATCCTCTCCAATCTATCTGCTGCAAATGCATCTGTCCATGACAGTATTGGTCAGAGTGACCACTGCACAGTTCTTGTGGAGACAAAGTCCCGTCTTCACACTGAGGATACCCTCCATTGTGTTGTGTGACACTACCACTGTGCTAAATTCAGAACCGATCTAGTAGCTCAAAACTGGGCATCCATGTGACGTTGTGGACCATCAGCAGCAGCAGAATTGCAATCAACCACAATTTGTACTCTCATGGCCTGGCATATCCTTCACTCTATCACTACCATCAAGCCAGGGGACCAACCTTGGTTCAATGAAGAGTGTCGGAGAGCATGTCAGGAGCAGCAGCAGATATATCTAAAAATGAACTGCCAACGTGGTGAAGCTACAACACAGGTCTACATGCATGCTAAACAGCAGACGCAGCATACGACAGACAGAACTAAGTGATCCCACAACCAGTGGATCTGACCAAAGCTCTGCAGTCCTGCCACATCCAGTCGTGAATGGTGGTGGACAATTAAGGAGAGGGCTCCACAAACATCTGATCTTCAATGATGGGGGAAGCCTGGCACGTCAGTACAAAAGACAAGGCTGAAACACTTATGACCATCTTCATTCATACGTGCCAAGTAGATGATCCATCTCGGCATCCTCCTGAGGTCCCCACCATCATAGATGCCAGTCTTCAGACAATTCAGTTCACTCCACGTGATATCAAGAAACAGCTGAAGGCACTGGATACAGCAAAGACTTGGGGCTCTGACAACACACCAGTTGCAGTACTGAAGATTTGTGCTCCAGAATTAGCCAGGCCAAGCCAAGCTATTTCAGTTCATTGACTATACTGGCATCTATCCGACAAAGGAGAAAATTGCCCAGGTATGTCCTGTCCACAAAAGGCAGGACAAATCCAACATGGCCAATTACAGCCTCAACAGTCAATTCTCAATCATAAGCAAAGTGATGGAAGGTGTCGTCGACAGTTCTATCAAGTGGCACTTACTCAGCAACAACCTGCTCACTAATGCTCAAATTTGGATTCTGCCAGGGCCACTCGGCTCCAGACCTCATTACAGCCTTAGTATAAAAATGGACGAAAGAGTTGAATTTCAGAGGTGGAGGTGAGAATGACTGTCCTTGACATCAAGGCAAGATATGACCAAATGTGGCATCAAGGAGCCCCTAGCAAAATTAAAATCAATGGGAATCAGAGGAAAAACACTCCACCAATTGGAGTCATACCTAACACAAAGGAAGATGGTGTGCCTGTTGGAGGCCAATCATCTCAACCCCAAGACATCGCTACATGAGCTCCTCAGGGGTGTGTCCGAAGCCCATCCACTTTCAGCTGCTTCATCAAGAACCTTCCCTCCAACATAAAGCCAGGAGTGGGGATGTTCACTGAGGATTACATAGTGTTCAGTACTATTTGCAACTCATCAGATACTGAAGTAGTTGATGCTAGCATGCAGCATGACCACGACAACAATCAGGCTTGGGCTGATAAGAGGCAAATAACATTCGTGCCACATAAGTGCGAGGCAATGACCATCTCCAACAAGAGAGAACCTAACCATCTTCCCTTGATGTTCAACAACATTTCCATCGCTGAATTCCCCCACTATCAACATCCTGGGGTTGCCAATTGACCAGAAACGTAACTGGACCAGCCATATAAATACTGTGGCTACAACAGTAGGTCAAAGGTTGGGGATTCTGTGGCGAGTAACTCACGTTCTGACTCACCAAAGCCTGGCCACCATCTAAAAGGCACAAGTCAGGAGTGTGATGGAATACTCTCCACTTGCCTGGATGGGTGCAGCTCCAAAACTCAAGCAGCTTGATACCATCCAAGACAAAGTTGCCTGCCTGATCAGCACCCCATCCACCACCTTAAACATTCACTCCCTCCACCACTGGTGCAAAGTCGCTGCAGTGTGTACTATCTACAAGATGCACTGCAGCAACTTACCAAGACTCCTTCAACAGCACCTTCTAAACCTGCGATCTCTACCACCTAGTAGGACAAGGGCAGCAGACTAATGGGAACACCACCATCTGCAAGCTCCCCAAGTCACACACTATCCTGACTTGGAACTATATCATTGTTCCTTCACTGTTGCTGGGTCAAAATCTGGAATTCCCCTCTTAACAGCACTATGGATGTAGCTACACCACATGAACTGCAACGGTTCAAGAAGGCAGCCCACTACCACCTGCCTGAGGGCAATAAATGCTGGCCTAGCCAGCGACATTCACATCCCAAGAACGAATAGGAAAAAAAAAAGAGAATAGGCAATGTAATACCATTTTCCAAAATAGGTCACAAAGCTAACCTGAGTAATTACAAACTAATTAGTTCAAAATTTGGGGTAGGGAAAATTTTAGAATCATTAAAGATGAAGAAATTACTAAATATCTAGATGAAGGGAAATAATTAAAAGCAGTCAACATGGACTTCAGAAAGGAAGGTCACATTTGACAAAGCGTTTGATAAGGTCCCGCATGGGAGATTGGTTAAGAAGCTAACAGCCATTGGGATCCAGGGCAATTTGGCAAATTGGATCCAAAATTGGCTTAGTGGCAGGAGGCAGAGGGTGATGGCCCAAGGTTGTTTTTGCGAGTGGAAGCCTGTGACTAGTGGTGTACTGCAGGGATCGGTGCTGGGACCCTTGCTGTTTGTAGCGTACATTAATGATTTAGGAGGCGAATATAGGAGGCATGATCACTAAGTTTGCAGGTGACACGAAAATTGGTGGTGTCGTAAATAGTGAGGAGGAAAGCATTAGATTACAGAACGATATAGATGGGCTGGTAAGATGGGTGGAGCAGTTGCAAATGGAATTTAATCCTGAGTAGTGTGAGGTGATGCATTTTTGGAGGACTAACAAGGCAAGGGAATATACAATGGACGTTAGGACTCTAGGAAACACAGAGGGTCAGAGGGACCTTGGTGTACTTGTCCATAGATCACTGAAGGCAACAGTACAGATAGATAAGGTGGTTAGGTAGGCATATGGGATACTTGCCTTTATTAGCTGAGGCATAGAAATTAAGAGCAGGGAGGTTATGATGGAGCTGTATAAAACACTAGTTAGGCCACAGCTGGAGTACTGCGTACAATTCTGGTCACCACACTAGAGGAAGGATGTGATTGCACTGGAGAGGGTGCAGAGGAGATTCACCAGGATGTTGCCTGGGCTGGAGCATTTCAGCTATGAAGAGAGACTGGATAGGTTAGGGTTCTTTTCCTTAGATCAGAGAAGGCGGAGGAGGGACCTGATTGAGCTATACAAAATTATAAGGGACATTGATAGGATAGATAGGAAGAAACTTTTTCCCTTAGTG